>NC_056734.1:17571575-17641575 GCF_019279795.1 Protopterus annectens | reverse complement strand
GTACGAATGTGTTTATGTCCTTAAAAAGGATGAGGATGTCTGCATGTCTGTGTGTCACTATGTATATGAGATGACTAAGACATTGTGTGTAGGGGCCATGGGTGTCTGTGCATGAATAACTATTGCGAATCTGTGTGTGTGTGTGTGTGTTTGTGTGTGTGTGTTTGTGTGTGTGTGTGTGTGTGTGTGTGTGTGTGTGTGTGTGTGTGTGTGTGTGTGAGTCCTTGAAGGGTGTGTCAGTATATGTCATCTCTATGTGTCTGTGTGTCCCTGTGTGTATGACAGAACTGGGGCAGTGTATGACTGCGACCATGGTGCTGTGCAAAAATTACTATTGTGAATCTGTGCCTGTGTTTGTGAAAGTGTTTATGTCTTTGAAGTGGTATTCTGTGCCTGTTGTGTATATGTGTATGTGCATCACTGTGTATATAAGAGCATCAGGACAGTGTGGAAGAAGGGGTCATGGTTGTTTGTGCATGAATGACTTTGTGTGTATGCGTGTTTGTGTGTGTGTGTGTGTGTGTGTGTGTGTGTGTGTGTGTGTGTGTGTGTGTGTGTGTGTGTGTGTGTGCTTTTAAAAGCATTTATGTCTTTGAAGGGGGTTTCTGTGCCTGTCTTCTGTATGTGTGTGTCTGTGTGTCACTGTGTATATGACAGCACTGGGATAGTGTTTGATTGAGACCATTGGTGTGTGCATGAATGACAATTGTGAATATATCTGTTTGTTTGTGTATGTGTTTATGTATTTGAAGTGGTTGTATCTGCTTGTTGTGAATATGTGTATGTGCGTCACTATCTATATGAGAGCATCAGGACAGTGTGTTAGTGAGGCATACCTCTCAACCTTTTATTGCAAAATATCTGGGCAAAGCATAAAATAATGGGGGGACAAAGGCAAAAAAAAGACAGATTTTTAAGTATTGCTATTATAAACTTAGATGGTTGATGATGTGTTCCATGGTTTACAGATAAGGCTGATGTGTCAGTAGTTTCCAGGGTCCACCCTTGTGGAAGTGCATCACTACAACAGTGCTCCAGGATTCAGGGACCATAACCTGTAGTTAGGCAAGTTTCAGAAGGGGATCAGTGACTGCATGTTTAACACTTTGTTTTAGACAACTCTGTTTGCTGTCTGGAGCCATGTAATAAGTATTCTTTGTCTTAGAAACCTTAATAACATGATCCTTATCGATAGTATGTGGAGGAAGTGACCTGCGATGAATTAAGTTGGTATGATAGGTACAGGGGAAAACTGACAGCAAACTTCTTTGTCTGTATGTTTGCAATGTCTTTTGGGTTCAGATTGGAGGTTCGGTTGTGGAGAAGTTCAGAGCAGTTTGCTATTTCTTAGTTCTAGATGCATATAGCAGTTAGGAAGTAAGTGAAGAGAGGAGTGTAAGGAGGTATAAGGGATGAAAAGGTATTTGTGCAGATTTATAGATATATTGTTTATACTAGTTTTGAGCAAGAATAAGAACAGATTTTAGCTAAGAAGTCTTTCTGAGTGGTTTTGAATGATGGGAGGGTATTGACCTGATGGATACAGATAAGGTGTTCCAGGCCTTAGCAACTTTTTATGAGTACAGGCAATGCCAAGCAGATTTGCTAGATTTGTAGAGAGAGAAAGGAATTTTTGGTCACTGGATTGTAATGATTGACTGGGAACATAATTGTGTAGAATGTGTTTTAGTTTTATACAAGTTCAAACATTACTATAGATGAAACAGTATTGTTCTGGTTATATTTTGTTATTAATATTAATGTAGCAGTTAATTTTATTTTTATAAAACAAAATTGCATTTTAGTTTTATACAATTTAAAATGTTAATATAAATAAAATGCTATTGTTCTGGTTATATTTTGTGTTTAATATTTTGTCTGTTCTTCAAGTTTTGTTTGAATGTTGGTATCCCACAATTCCATTGGAGTGGCTGGGGTTACATAATTTTGTATGCAAATGTGATGTTAGTCAGCATCCAGATTTGTGGCCATTTGTATATATTTTTCATGAGCCTTTGTCCAGATTTTTGATGTTTCCAGGTTGAGAGGTATGGGACTAGGTCTGCAAAATCCTTCTGCCATGCCATCAAAATGCTTTTGTAATTATGTATAAATGCACACATACCCATACCAGTACTTGAAAAATATTTAACTGCACAACAGTCTCTTCAAAATTACTGTATTTTGTGGAATAACTGTACTGTACTGTACTGTAATATTGCACATACTTGCAAACAATTTGCACACTTTAGGTATATTGAATCACATTATTTAATATGAAAAAGAAGCACATAGTGAAAAAATATGGTTGTTTTCCGCTTTTTTTATACATTTTATGCAATTCAGAATTTATTTGAAGCATTTTTTGTAAGTATTTTGTACATTTTATCAGCGTATCCTAATTTCAAACTTTTTGTTTAATTAGAAAGTCATTTTGAATGTTTTGAATGGTTTGTTTTATATTCATTGAGTAAAACGTCATTTAACAAGTTTTAGTTCCTGGACTTGTCTTTCTGACCCGTTTGTGAGTCGTTTGAGCTTTGGATGATTCATTTCTGTATATTCTCCCATTGTGTCTGTGTGCCTCATGGTCTTGAAGAAGTTTCACTTCGGATCCCATTCTGACACCATGTTGCTCGTCTCATGTATTCAAATAAGATGATGAGGCTGGGTGCTCATTTAGGTAGTTTACTATACACAGATATAACAGGATGGATGACGAGAGCATTATTAACTATACACATACATGCTTTCACTCTGGCTGTTCATTCAAAATGGCACTCTTGCTTGCACGTGCTCAGTACATATATGCAAGTACCCATAGACTGGAACAGCTCTTATAGGTACACACACACACACACACTAATCTACGGTCTACAGCATGCCTCATCAGTCATAAGCATGCCAAGGGGACAAGTGGATAGCCTCAGTTATGCTCAAAGCTGACCATGTTTAGAAAAGGGAAAATATAGTCATATACATGTGAGTTTGCACAACCATAAACTAAAATCCCTTTCCGTTTAACACCATTGAATACACCTTATCAGCTCAAAGCACTCATCTTTACTAATTCTTGATACTCACACACAGAGGAATATTTATTTTTCAAAAAGCATCCCCTCCCAAAACAAAAGTAATAATATACCACAAGAGAAATATATAAATCACATTCAGTTATAATACTCCAACAAGGTAACAAAAATAATGCAGAGCTGCAGCAGAATAACATAAAAGGAATGATGATTTCATTACTGAGTTTTATCCACTATATAAATGAAAAGTGAACGTATGCCTTTAAAAAAACATGTAAGTGACAAAACATTTTTGTTAAAACCAAACTTGCCAGTAATAACAGTAACTGGTCTATTGCCCCTGATGTAATTGTGTTTAGTTAGGGTAATGTGATATCACACCCCAGGGGGAGTAGTTGTAAACCTGTGATCAACAGCCCTGCTCATCTTTTCCTCGTTCTGGTGCATGAATGAAGGCAGGACCTGTGAAGGCACAATGCCACACACAAAGCTGGTCAGATGAAGAGAAGAAAATAATGCTCCACCTTCTGAATGATTTGTAGCTGGATAAGATCCAAGATTGCGTGAGAGGGTCCAAAATGAAAAAAAAAAGTCTGGAGGGAGTCGATTGAGTGCCTGTTATTTCTGACAGAGATCGCCTGCTTTGGCTACCAGTGTCTTCAATATTACTATGACCAAAAGAAATGTAGGCCCAATCAGATGGCCAAGTGAGTTGACCAAGTAGAGGCAAGAAGGCCAGAGTTGTAAAGCAAGTATTATTTTTATTTATTTATTTTTTTGTCATACTAAAAATAGGTTTAAAAATTAAACTGCAACAAGGTTGCATAATTGAAGGGTACTTAATTGAAGATAGATATATATATATATATATATATATATATATATATATATATATATATATATATATATATACACTGCAAACGTGTCTAAAATGCTATAATAATGAGGCAAAATAAAGCTAAAACATATCTGTTCACAGAACTGCATCTGTGTAGAAATATATGGAATGTTTATGTGATAACGTAATCTTCTCTAGAAATGCAAATGCATATGTATAAGTAAGGAAATATATGCAAGTATTCATATATATGTCTGTAAATTACAGATATGCACTTGCAACTATTTCTTATGTATGTAAATGTATGTATTTATACACAAACAAATAAAAAAATATTTGCATTGGCACATAATCTCATTTACAGTATTGCATTTACTTAGAAGTTGAAGTACATGCAAACAGTTTTGTAAAGAAGGGATTTTGTTTGTGCAGGCCAGAGTAATGGTATAAGATTGTCATTTCTTCTGCAGTAATAACTGCATATACAAGAAGGCTGAACTCAGTTAGGCACTACACTCTAGTAAGAGTAGCGGCTGGGTAGGGATGGTGGCTGCAGTGTCAAGTGAATGACCAGCACATAGTTTAGTATGAAATGACCAGCCACATTAATTCTGTATATGTATTTAAATCATTCCTTTACATGTTGCTAGGCAGAAAACTATTAAAGTGCACATTATTGTCCTGAAGTAAATTGTACTACAGCCATTTCTAAGAATATCATCTTTTTTTTTTTTTTTTTATGACGGTTGAATGGAAAGAAATTGAAAACTTCCTTCAACTGCCACATTTTTGATCTGTGAACAATTTCTGCTTCTGCCTTAAAAAAAAAATCACAGACTTTTTACATGAAACTGCAATTTAGATGTGAAAACTATAAGTGAAAGATTATTGAAAGATTTCAGACAACACCCCTCTTCCAAACAGACTAGCTTTGCACGCATATAAGAGTGTGACAATTTGGAAGAAAATGCATTCTTACAATGTATAATTAGCATTGTTAAAATATAGGCATAATAGAAGAATTATGATATTAATACATATGTAAACAAATGTATAATAAGCAAATAAAGGCATAAATTAAATGCCTTACATAGTATTAGTAGTTACATCAGAAATGCTAAATGAAAAAAGTGAAATACAGGTAAACAATTATTTCATGTCTTCTCCCTCCAGTGGATAAGGAAGTTTCCACTACAAATGGGAAAAAGTAAATATATTGATATGAGTCTATGAACTGCATTTGCTGGAAAAAAACAGCTGAAAAATAGTATTTTTAAGTATTTTTTGTAGATGGAAGGCCCTCTGCACCCCCGAAATCCCCAAACGTATATATATATATATATATATATATATATATATATATATATATGGATCTAGGACTATTGAACGAAAGTTCAATAGTCCGAATCCACAATAACCAAACACACTTTAACGAAAGCGCTTTCACAGAAAAAGTACTTTCATTAAAGTCCGTTAACAAAAAAAAAAAAAAAAAAAAATCTTCTTTTATGCAGGGGGGCAAACCCCCCTGCACCCCCAATGTGGGGGGCTGTGCCCCCACACACCCCCTACGTTTATATTCTCACTCCAAGGTCGCACTACAGTGGGGAAAAGGGAATTCTCCCTTAACCGCACCATAGTGCGACTGGCATAACCAGTACACATAACCGAAAGTGCTGCTTCGGTGAACAACACTTTCGGATATATATGTTCAGTGATTTCTGCTTCGGCAGAAAGTGCCGTCAGGGATCTGTACAGATCCTATACATATATATATATATATATATATATATATATATACCAACTCCATGGTCGCACCAACTCAAAAAAGGGGGTAATTCCTCCCAGAAAGGGAAACATTTCCTGCACAAGTTGCCTACAGTAATTTCCTATAGAAGAACTCTGTTCTTTTATGGGTTAAACCTCATGCAATTAAAGCTCAAGCATTCAGTCTTCATCCACCAGTAGGTTTCCTGGATCAGGAATTGCCAGTAATAAGGCCCAACATAGTAGACTTACTGGATTGGTTGAAACCAGTGGTAGTAAATGTATTTATTTTACATTTGTTGGCCGGGATAGTCCAACTTGATACATGTCCATTTTCAGCGGAGGCCCAGGGAGAAAAGCTCCAAGGTAGTCTATCTTTAGCTGATTTCATTACTCTGTATAACTGCATATATTTATAAAGGCTGGTAAATTAATGTGTCCATTTCTTTCAGTACATTATTGCAACCAAATCTAAAAGACATGTCAATGTATAAATGCAGTATGTTTTCTTTAACTGATTTTATTAGATATATAAATAAGTAGAAGTATTTATTAATGGTGGCATTAGTACTATATTGCAAACAAATGTATATCTGACACAAATATGACATGTAATATAAATATTATGTTACTTTAGAAGACTGCAAAATGTAGCCCCACCAACACTTCAGTAGGAATAATTTAATTTTTCCCATATATGGACAAGCACTTCCCATGCCTTTGTTCCCTTGTATGCATAAATAGTCCCTGCATATTATTTTTATTTCAATAAAAGTTTATAAAAATAAAATTGCTTTGAAGTAAAAAAATGAATGCTGGGTAACATTATGTGTAAATGTATTGTGTGTATTTTCTCTTTGTCTCTTCCCCCTTTTACTCACTTTTTTATTTTAATTATGTATTCTTTTGTCCTTTTTTATTTTATTTCTCTCCCATTTTTGTTCATTTTTTGCATATCAGAATTCCTCAGGAACAGCCCAGTTACATATATCCGAGGTTAGGGATGTTCACCCTCTGCTTGTCTAGGGACATCATCACATGGTCGAAGGGCTGGCACTGGTCCTCTAGGCACCCTAGAATGTGGCAGCCTGGCAAGTCTTACAGAATGGGGGATTCAAGACTTGGTTGAGGATGTGGTGGAGCCAGTCATGGGCAAACAGCTTCAGCCTATTTAGACTTCTCTTCAGGAGGTGGAATACTCTTTGCCCCAATTGGATCTGACCACTCAGCCACAACAGACCCCTGCCTCCTCAACATACAGGTCTTCCACTACAACATGAACTGACAGTGGAAACGTTTGAGGCCTTGTAAATTGGGGACTGTACTGAGCATCACTTGGCATCACTCCCTTCCTAAGGGTCTATCCTCTTAAATAAAAATACTACCCCTCCTTTCTCACCTCTTCTAACACAACCCTCTTTATATGTTCCAGCATGTCTCCCTATTTGTTGTGTCTGCCCTTGTTTATTTTTATTTATTTTACATTTGTTTACAGTGAAAGTCTGACTGGGCCATTGGCACATTCTCAGTTGAGGCCCAGGGAGAAAAGCTCCATTACAAAAGAATGTTAACAAGAGAAAAAACACAATATATACACTTACAAGCATAGATGAGGTGATTAAGCAATATATATTACAGACATAAATGATTCAGATGTTAAGTAATTAGCATGAAATAACAAATGTTATACAGACAAATGATAACATGAGTAATACATAATAGAGGAAGAACAAGCAGAGGTAATATCAACAGTTTTGCAAGCATGTTTCTGAGTACTACTGCAGTACAGTATGATAGGCTTGACATCTCATTGTAGGAGGTTACTTAAGCAAAAAGTAAAAGAAAAAAAGCATATCCTGTCATAGAATGGTTAAGAATACTTGAAGTTCAATACTACAAAGGAAAGGATAGGTAGAAGGGGGGATGGTTATAGTTTGATAGACTTAGAATAAGAGAGAGAAGCATAGTATGGATGCATGAAGGGTGATGACAGGATTTTTCAGCCAGGCTTAGTACAACAGCAAAGCCAGTTGTGGGTGAGGTGTTCCTTTAGTAGTATTTTAAACTTGGAAGTGTTGGTATTGATTATTGTTTGGGGTATGGAATTCCAGTACCTAAATATTTGGTTTGTTAACAGGGAATCCCCATAGCTATTGCTGGATTTGGTTACTTTTAGTAGGACTTTATTAATAGATCTTTGGGATCTATGGTTGGAGTAGAGCTGAACTAGGTCCTCAAAAGCTGGACAGTTGTTTGAATGGTGGAAGATATTGTGAGTGAAAATCAATTGGTTGAAGGTTGGAAGATTAGGTAGTTCAAATCATTTTAGTTGGTGCACTGCAGTGCAATGATGTTATCTAAAAGGGAGATCTGTAGCAAATCTTGCTATTTTGTTATAACTGGACTCAAGTTTGTTTAAATCAGTTTTTCTGTGATATGTGAATATTGGAGAGGCATATAGAAGGATGGAAAGTACATGAGTCTTGGCTATGGAATTCCTGGTGGAGCCGGTTAGGAAAGGCTTGAGCCTATAAACTGAGCCTAGCTTGATGTGAACCTTTTTGATAGTTACAGCTAGGTGTTTGACAAATCTAAGATTGTTGTCGATTATAACCCTGAGGAGCTTGGTGTGTTCAACAGGTTCTATTATAGTTTTATTGGAGGAACAGATGAAGAAGAGTGGAAGGTGATTATGTGTTTTGTTACTAGTGAATCGCATTGAAGAGCATGCGTTTGGTTTTATTAGGCTTAAGAACAAGTTGGGAGTCACAGAGGTAGTTTTCAATGTCAAGGAAGGCTTTCTGGGCTGTATGTAGGACTTCTGGTATGGAGGGAGCTGAACATATGAGGGAGGAGTCATCTACATACTGAACAATGGTTGCATGTTGGGTGGCTATGAAGAGTTTATTGGTGAAAATGATGAAGAGCAGTGGTCTGAGTACTGATCCTTGAGGAACACTGACAGAGGCAGGTAAAAGGGTAGAAAGTTCATTCTGTCTCTTTGTTGCCTGTTGATGGTTAGATAAATAGCTAAGAAACCAGGAGATGGCCATTTGGGAAAGGTTTAATTAAGCTAGCTCATTGAACAGTTTCTGATGGGAAACAGTGTTGAAGGATTTTGCCATATTAAGAAAGACAGACGATACATGGTGAATTTCTAAGCTGTTTAATTGAATTAGTAAAACTAACAAGAGCAGTGGTAGTGTTATGCTTTAGTCTAAAACCATGTTGGGATGCAGATAGAAGGTTATTGTTTAGCAGATAGTCAAGTAGTTGTGTATGAATGCAGTTTTTAAGAATTCTAGTAATGGGGGTAGTGATTGTCCTTTAATTTGCAAAATCAGTAGAGGTGCTGCCTTTGTGCAAAGGGGTGATGTGAGAAACTTTCCAGAGTTTGGGGATATATTGTTCAGTAATAGACTGACTGACTAGGATAGATGCAGTGTAGGAGATGGCATCTGATGCCATTTTAAGAAATTCATTGGGAAGCTGGTCAGAAGTGAGGGATGAGAGCTTTAGTTTGGAAAGAAGTTTCTTTATGGTGTTGGTTGGTACTGGTTTTATTGAGTAGCATTTGAGGTTTTCTATTGTTTGTGTAGGTATGGACAGAGGGGTAGTACTGCCATTTTTTACAAGGGATAGGATAGAATTGCTAAAGTGAAAATTAAATTGGGAAGCAATACTATCAGTAGAATTGGTTTGGTGTGAGATGAGGTTGTGGTCTGACCTGATTTTAGCAAGAAACTGATGACTCGCCAAAATTTCTGGGGGTTATTTTTAGTGTGCTTGCTGGATTGTTGTGCAGTAATTTTGTTTGCCCTGTTTAATTTGTTTTTTGGCGAGGTTACACATTTGATATTTGACATGTGATGATTAATTATTTGGTCTCTTAATAGTGGTGCCCTCTATCTCTTAGTTTAAGGAGCTTCTTGATGTCATTAGTGAGCCACGGTATGTGTTTGGATTTAGTGCAGATATTTCTTAGAGGACCTAGGCTATATAGGATATTGATGAATTTATCAGTGAAATATTGAACAGCTAAGTCTAGGTGGTGGTGTTTTAGAGGGGACCAGTCACAGTTTTGTGGAAGGTTTTTAAATACTTTAGGTGATTTTTTTTATTCTTATGTACAAATTTATAGACACTGTTTTAGGGGGGGGGGGGGCTAATACACTGCTTAAGCAAGCAGATGGGTAGGTGATCACTTAGGCTGTCAGGGAGGCAGCCAGATTGAAGGCAGAGTGATGGTTTATTTGTGAGAATGCAATCTAGCATTGATTGTTTTATACTGTGCTTAACTACCCTGGTAGGGGTTTGTATCATTTGACAGAAACTGTGAAAGCTAATAAAATCGGAGGGATTGTTGGAAGATCAGGTTGATGAGTCTAGGTTGAAATCCCCCATTATTATGGTTCTATAACTGTATGTTGATGTAGACCAGCAAAGGAGGCCTTCAAAAGTGGCTGGGTTGTTGTGAAGGGGTATATAAATGGCTATGATAATGATATGTTTATTATAGCTTATTTGGGGGCAGGAGATTACAATTTCACATTTTTGGGTATCTAGGGGATTACTTACCAGTTGTTCCAATTTGAGGTTATATTTGTAAATTATGGCTATGCAACCACCTCTCCTTATGAGTCCTATCAAGTCTGTGAATGTTGCCCATGGGTTAGGACCTCAGACTCTTTTATGTGTGGCATTAGCCAGGTTTCTGTTAGTATTGCTATATCTGGAAAGTATTGATGAAGGGCTGCTTGAAATTCAAGAATTTTATTTAGTATGCTACTTAGATGCATGTTTAAGATAAGGAGATCTGTGTTGCTGCATCAGAGAATTGTGATATTTGGAGGAAATGGAATATAAGAAGAGTGAGGTATTTGCTGTGGGGGTTGAGGGCCTGGATTAGGGTGTATGTCACCATTTTGTTTAATCTGGGTTGAATTGACTAGAAATAGATGGGGGAGTTTGATAACTAGTCAGTCATATTTGTGTAATAGGTGTGGTGAAATAATGAAGTAGGTTGTAGAGGTATGGGGTGGGGATATGATTATTTTAGTAGGAGAGTGGATGGTGATGACATGTTGATTATGATATGATGTGTAAAGGTATGTTTCAATGAACAAGGTGAATAATATAAAGTGCTAAAGTAGCATTGTGTTTCTAATTGATATAAGGTATCAGCTTGCCTAGGTGAAATAAGGAAGGTCTGGGCTAATGTAGTTGTGGATAGTCTGGGGTGGGGTGTTACTACTGAGTGTATTACTATTTAACAGCTAATTGTATGGCTGTAGTGATTGGAGGATTAGAGAGGGGATGTGGTCTGAAGTTAACTATAAATGTAGGGGGGGGTCTGGGTGGGATTTGGGGGTAGGGCAGGGGAGAGGAGTGAGACTGAGTGTAGTGAGGGTGAACAGAGTGGGAAGTGCTGGTTACAGGTGAGCAGGAGCACAAATAAAACATCAGTTAGACTAAAAGCAATGCTATACCTTCAGAGTGGTATACTAGATGTAGCTTCACTCATTTATACTCCTTTTTTTCATTTTTGTTTTTTGTGAGTACATTAGGAGTGACTTTCACAGAGATATAGCAAGCAGTAAGGGGTCTCAAAAGTTAAATTCTATTACTGGGCTTTCACAAACACAAGTCCTGGAAAGGACTGTTGATGATAAAAAAGTAAACAGCTTCCCTGCTGCCAACCAAGGTGGTGTGCTCTTCAAGTTAAGAAAACAGGCATCACTGAATGGGTTCTTTTACAAATACTAATTGAATGAACCTAAAGATACGTTGCTGGCATGTTCTTATCACACAGAACTGATTCTGGACTTGCTTCTTATAAAGATACTGATCATAGAGGTAGGGTTTCAGGGTTGATTTTTTGTTTGTCCTTTTTCTATTAAAGGCCTTAGTGTTTAGTAAAAAAAAAGAAAGCGGATAGATAGAGGACCATGATGAACATTTGCTGTCTTAGAAATTAGAGAACAGAGTGCCAGTGTAGAAATAAACACTGTATAATTTAAATTAACATATCATATGAAACAGTGCTTGAGAAACACAATCACTGCACAGATAACTCAATGATTCTGCAGCAAACAATGTATGGAATGTATATTCTAGGACTAAAGTCATAGCCACAGGTTACTACAATAAAAAAAGCATGCAATGTCTTGGTTTTGTGTATTCATAGCTACTGGGTCACTTTAAGTAGATACATTTCAGCTTAGGTGTAGCCAAAGAACCTTTGAAAAAACAGTATACTTGTAATTTTGGTCTAACACAATCAATTTTATAGCACTCACAAAGGTTAATGATGCACAATAGGTGATCTATTCATAGGTGACTTTAAGTAACATTCTATAATAGACAGAACTGTAGGAACAAAGCATAAAAAACATTCACAGCTGAGAAAGTAAGGTCACGGAGACTTGCATACTGCTAAAAGTAACAGAGCAGACCTTACTTAACAAGTGGTAGTGGCATACAACATAATAAAGAAGAGAAAAAAATATAGCATAAGTTCAAGAATTAATACACTTACTGGAGAAGCATTGTATGCTCAGGGGACTGGACAGTAAAGGGAGAGTTCTAAAACACAAAATAAATGGCACCCAATATCCAGGTGTCTTATATCAGTTCACATCAGAGGAAGTGGGGAGGATGTGGAAGAACAATCAGACAGAAGAGTTTAAAGCTAGTATGATGTAGTGAAGAGCCAGTCAGAGGTGAGCACAAGCCCAAATAAAACTATCTGTTGGACTAGAAGCAATACTACACCCTCCAAGTGTTATACTAGATGTAACTTCAATAATTTATATTCCATTTTTTGTGGTTAATACATTAACAGTGACTTCCACAGAGATGTAGCAAGTGGTAAGGGGTTTCAGAAGTAAAATTCTATTACTGGGCTTTCAGAAAAGCAAGTGATTGAGACTTATTCTGAAAAGAAGCTTTGATGATAAATCAGCTTCCGTGCTGCTGACCAAGGCGGTGTGCTCTCCAGGTTAAGAAAACAAGTATAATTGAGTGGGTTCTTTTGCAAATACTTATTGACTGAATCTACAAATACATTGCTGGTGAGTTCTTATCACACAGAACTGATTCCAGACTTGCTTCTTATAAAGATACTGGTCACGGAGGTAAGATTTCAGGGTTGACTTTTTTTTTGTCCTTTTTCAGTTAAAGGCTTTTAGTGTTTAAAATACATTGGTGGCAAGTTTATATCAAACATAATTGATTTTTGACAAGCTTTTTATAAAGATACCAGCCAAGGAGGCAGGGTTTCAGGGCTGATTTTTTTGTTTGTCCTTTTTCAGTTAAAGGCTTAGTGTTTATGAAAGAACACAGTACACCGAGGGGACTGGACAGCTAAAGGAGAGTTTTAAAAAAGTTCTTACTCTTTCCTTTCTCCCTCTTTCAACTCTTGAATGAAAAATCAGGGTAAGTACTTCAGGATACCCATATATAAAAGGTAATAAACATCTTTTTTTTAATATTAATAATAAATTCTATGAAGTCTACCACTTGCCATCAGTCACTCAATTGTGACTGCGCATAGCTGCGTTCGTTTGCAACATCTAAATATGTAAGAAATCATATGAAGCCTATTGATTTCACATAGTCCTCTGCATATACATAATACTTATCTTCAAATACTTTACACTTTTGCCATGTGTAGGCATGTTTTCAAAACACATTCACATTGCCTTAGTCAGTGTAAATAACTTTCTCCATTTGTAATTGCATATATGTGTAGCAGCGTCCTTCATGGATAACTAATAAGCAGCTACAAAATCCCAGACTATGATTACCTCCTATAATCTTGTGTCAAGTACAAAACTGCTGAAATGAAACAAAAAAATAAAATTGTATTAAATTATAAACAAATAAAAAAACACTTATTGTTGTGTAGTTATTACTTGATCAGCATAGCTGAAGCACAATTGTTCCTGTATATATCTAGTACCTGCTGCTGAATCAGATGCAATTATACAAGCAGTTCATTCTCCCTCCATAACTCTAAATAAATAAATTATATATTATCTAGACAAAAGAAAACAGATTGCAGTATCCCAACAATAGCAACAAGCATATTTGAAGAGAGATACAAAAATAATGAAAACTTAATCTCTGTACTTCAAATGGCTTAAAATATTGGATGCAAACCGTTTATAATTACCTTAAGTAATTATTTTAATTAGACCTCCTGATCCAACATACTAATGCGTTCTAACCCTATCCTTAACTCTGCTCCTAACCAGCTTGAGCAGAGTGCTATAATTGACTTTGTCAAGCATTTCACTCTGTCAATGAACAGATGGATCAATAAAGTAAAATACATTCTCTTATTTATACCATGCCTAGACAAATACATTTCAAAAGTTTATTGATTTGAAAGTATGTGCATCATTTATTTAACCATGTATCAACACTCAGAAAATTTGAGAGAACAAATATTTTGCCAAATATCCTGTCCCACCAGTTTATCTCACCAATAAAACATATTATTTCCAAATCTGCTATAAGGATAAGTATGAAGCAAATGAGGGGAGATTTGTAACAGCATACAAATGAGGTTACATTACTTCACTGCAATCAAAAGGTACATCAGCATAGTGTAGTTTTGCCCATTGACAGACCTTATTTCTTAAGAAAGAATGAGTGAAGATGAATTCATGCACCTAAATCATTCTTAACATTAAAAACAATCTAATTTAGCCTATGCTTTACAGTTGCAGAAGAAAGGACTTAACAGTGTGCTGGCAACATGCCGAAGAACATAACCTAATGTGTCAATGAAAAAAATACAGACAAAAATTCACAAAAAAAGTAGTACTTCTAAGGATTTCCATTCTATGTGAAAGGAAAGATCTAGCATGAGAATGTAGTGCATTGCAGTCTCATGCTGTGGAGACAAACAATGCATTTACAGGGAAGATGAAGCTTAATCAAAGTATCGGGCTATCATTGAAATGGGTCCCAGGACCAGCCTTCTTACATAATTAGTGAAACAAGCAAACAAACAAAAAAAAAAAACAAGGACCAAAGGTATATCTACATGCCTGATTCTATCAAGTAGTTATGTTTTAGAATAAAGCGAACAAATTACTTGTTATGTTGAAGGAAAATCAGTATATCACAGAATAGCAGGACAAGTTAACATTTCTTTTTTTATTTTTGACTGTAGTGATTTATTTAATGTATATATATATATATATATATATATATATATATATATATATATATATATATTATTTAAAATAGTCCAAAAGTAATTCTTGTCTCAAATGTTCCATGTTTTCTGAAATAGTCCTCTAAATTACTTGAAAATGGCGATTCCAGCTCCATTTGAGGTACAAGCTTATCATATCATGAAACGTAAAAAATGAGGGTATGATGCTAATCACTACTATTAATCTGTTTTGTGGAAATCTGTTTTGTTGTTTAAAGGAGAAACAAAATAAACAGAAAACATTATGTCAGGTCTTTATCATGATTAGTTTTCATTCTGTAACAATCATTTTAAAAACTAATACATCATTACTGCAGATCCTAAAGAAAATGGTTTAAGATATGCTGAATAGGTTTCCTTAAAATTAGCCTGTTTACAGCCGAACCTCAATATAATGGGAAATATAAAGAGTACAGAAAACTATCATCATGCTGCTCAAACAACATTATAGATTATTTGTTTCTGTAGATTGAAGACTTTAAAATTCATAGGCTGTCTTTTTCTATACATTTAAAAAAAACAAAACTACAATCTGCAATGATTCTCCCTCTTTCTTATATTGACAGCATGGCTGTGAAGTGGTAACGTAAGCCTTACAGCCCCAGGGTTCATTCCTGAGGCTCAGGTCAATGTGTGGAGATCGCATATTCTACTTGTGTTTGTTTTGATTTTTTTTCCAGGCATTTTGATTTCCTCTTAAAAATATACTGCTTGGTTTGTTTGACAATACAGATGATCCCACTGGCTCACTTAAGGATTTAACAAATGAAAGATAAAAATATAGTAATTACATGTGTTTATACTGCTGTTTTCACAACCTAATGCAAATTTTGAAAAGGAAAGACATTATTGTAAGCCTATCGAGTCTATGCAATATATATCTAAAAATGTGCATGTGTGTGGGAGAGCATCAGGCACATGCACCTCTGTCCATATAATTATCTGGGAGTTTTGCATATGGCAGTTCCAGTGGAAATCCTGAATAATTCTATTATGCTTGGATGGAGCAACATTTAACTTGTTAAGAGAAAAAGTTAGGAGTTAGGGTGGACTACATAATTCTTGTATACATATATGTATATATATATATATATATATATATATATATATATATATATATATATATATATATATATATATATATATGGGTCCACTTCAAAATACTGACTTCCAAAATCCCTAAACTCAAAATACTGAAAACTCAAAATACTGAAACTCAAAATATTAAAAAAAAAAAACACAGCACAGCAACATGGGTCTATATTGTGAAAACGAAAGATCATTTCACCGAATACAATTCAGTCGACAGACTCGACACATAAACAGCTACCTCTAAATATAGCGAAGTGCACATTGAGTGAAATTCAAAAGAGCAAAAAGTTTTATTTGGCCAACAGCAGAAACCTGGTGTGATTTATGCCATGAAACAACCATGGAAAGAAATACCTCACTGTAAATGTAGAATAACGTTCCCAACGTGAGTTAATGCACAATCCCCTTCCTAAATTATATCAATTGCCTACATTAATGTAACCCAATCCTTTAAGCAACCAGACATAAGATAAATATTAGCTAAACTGAACGTTGTGACCAACCTCAACAAACTAAACCTGTGAAGTAGAATGTAATAAGACAATAAGAAGTGTCTTTGGTGCATACAGCTACAATGTGTATGGATAATACATTAAACTTTCAGTAACATAGCTACAGTATGTAAGAAGTCTGGAGTGATATACATTTCCTTTTTCTGAAGTACTTTCTGTAAATGATGTTCCTGTTCCAAAGATTTCCTCCTCTTTGGAGATACTAGACAAGCTTACAGAAGCTGCAACCGCAATTCATCTACCCTATTCTGTTCACGTACTAACACTGAAATCACAGCTGGTATATCAGATATTCGCCTACCAAGCAAACACCTAATATGCTTATGCCACTCCTCAACATGGTTTTGAGTTTGCAGTAAAGCTTTACTATTCAGGGATATCACATTCCAGAATGAGATAGGGTAAACTGGTGGAAATCGTCAAGGGGCTGTAGCCGTGTTACTTGTTTACGAATACGACCTAGTACATACACATCCAAAAAATAAGATAACAGATCCCTACCTTCAACAGGAAATGTCTTAGACAACTGTCTAAATGCTGGAATAACCTCACTTTAAGATAGAAAAGCCAATGGGGCAGAGGAAAATAATTTTCTTTGGTGGCAAAAGCCAGGGTACATTTTTGGCTAGGCTTGTACAGGTCCTAAGGCCAATAGCCTAGTACCTATCTATGAACCTATGAACCTATGGTATCAATTGTTTCATGCACAGTTGAAATTCAACTGACATTTCATACATATGTGACAGTTGCAATTGCTGAAGTTTTTTGCCATAGGTTTTGCAAGAAATGAAACAGACAACCCTTATTGCATACATTTGCAAAATTAGCTGCAATACTCTTCATGACTGCCAATTCAAAGTCACATAGCAAGTATTTTACAGTAGGAGTTAGGTTAGACACAGCTAGTAAATTAAACAAACACTCCCACATGTAGTTGTATGACCTGAATGACTTCTTAGTCAATAAACAGTATACCAACGGTACATATTTTTGCTTACCGGTATGTGAGATAATTCCATGTACACTGTACAGTTGTGGGCAGAGCTTTCCTTTTGATAGGAATACCCCATCCATAAACTATATTTCACACTGGCAGAGATCTATGAGATTTTCTTCAGTTGTAAACAGTAGTACCTGGAAGTTTGAGTGTATATCTACCTTTCGTTGTTGTAGAAATGTAGATTGCTTTAACCTGAAATCATCTAAGCTTTCAGAACTTAGGGCTGTAGATGGTTTAGAATGCGTTAATAACTTCCCCCACCTCACTCTATTTACCTGCTGTAGCATTGACCTCCTGGTTGGTAGATTAGCAACACTTTCTAGAGACGTGCCAGCTAACACATCAACAACTAATGCAGGAGTGTTTCTGCAAGTACTATCCATTTCCTTCAATTTCTGGCATGCCCTATATTTCTCCACCTCTGTAGGGTCAGAGGCATGATCGTGACATGTGGATTTTAACAAGATTTGTTCTACACTCTTCATTGTTGTTGTTGCCCTGCCCTTACATTTCTGACTATTTTTAAGCTGACAGTACCTACTTTTTAACACCTTTTCCAAGTTATGTAAGTAACCATCTACTACTAACATATCCTTGTCTTTTTGCGATTTTACTGTAAGGCAACTATTACCTATCACACCAGGACCTGTTAGCATATTAGTAGCCATGGTTGCATATATAGAATGTCATAGACACAGTTGTGTTCCACTTCTCAGTTGCTTTTATCACTTCTGGAACTGACATTGACGAATACCTTTGATACATCTATTTAATGTATCTACACATCTTTTTTTATTTCTGGGATGTCGTCCTTAAGTATAGGTTAGTATGACACTGTAACATATTTTACATGTGATTTCCTAGTTTAGGTATATTGTGGTAATGTTCGTCTTTAACGTACCTACTTCACTACTTTTGGCCAACTATACTATTTCTATTTATTTTCTTTCGCTGTAAATGTACTTCGATGTTCAGATGGATTGCTGTTTATGTGTCAACCTAAATGTATTCAACGAAAATATCTTTCATTTTTACAATATAGACCCCAGCAACACAACTATATTGCAGCAGAACTACATACAGAAGCATATTACTCTTTTGTAAGCATAGGCAGGGGGCAAGCCCCCCTGCACCTCCCATGGGGGGGGACTATGCCCCCCACACACCCTGCTACTTAAATATATCAACTCCAAGATTGCACTTCACTACACTAAAGCTTATACTTGGAGGAGAGTAATATGGTTTGTGTTTTATTTGTTTCAGTATATATATATATATATATATATATATATATATATATATATATATATAGATTATACATATATATATATATATATATATATATATATATATATATATATATATATATATTTGATATATTTGTTTCAGTATATATATATATATATATATACATATATACATATATATATATATATGTATATTAGATATATAGATTATATATATATATATATATATATAAAATATATATATATATATATATATATGTTAGATATATAGATTATATAGATATTTATATATATATATATATATATATATATATATATATATATATATATATATATATATATGAATCCCTATCATATGATAGAAACCTCATTTGACGGAAACTCATTTGATTGAGACCATAAGACTGAAATTTCAAAAGACTGAAAAGTCACTTGACTGAAACCCACAAGACTGAAACCCATAATACTTAATTTCAACATATTAAATTTTTAACTGGACCATATAAAACCAAAGTAGGTGGGGAACAATGCCCCCTCCCACACATCCCCCCAACTATATATACTAACTCCAGAATCATACTACAGTGGGGAAAAGGGCATAGTACTGGCAGCATGTAGACTACTGTACTGCCCCCCTGCTTATGGTTGGGGAAGAGTAATATGGTTTGTGTTTTATTTGTTTCACTATGTACTTTTGCTGGAGTATAATAAGTGTTGGTATCCTGTGTGTTTTCAGTATTTTGAGTTTTCAGTATTTTGAGCTTTAGAGATTTTTTTCTCAGTATTTTGAGTTTAGGGATTTTGAAAGTCAGTATTTTGAAGTGGACCCATATATATATATATATATATATATATATATATATATATATATATATATATACATACTAGTACATAGTAATTTATAAATCCAGAAAAGGAATCTTATTCATTATTACTGTTGCCCAAACCATGCAGATCCAAGAAATCATCACATCCTTTTCTGTATGGCCTAAATGAATGCTATGGCTACACATTCATTTCAAAGCTAACTCACTTTGTCTTTAATCAAGGAGGCCCTATAACTGCTATGTGAATGCTCTCTTTTCCTCACCAATATCGCCTCCTTGAGGAGCACAGGCTGAGACCAGAAAGACTGCTCTGACTTTATAAAGTAGTCTAATTACTATATGTGAATAATTCTGATGCTATCATGCACTGTTTAAAGGAGACTTTCTTGCTCCATGATTCCCACACCTTTTCTAATTTGTCCTTCCCCTATGTAGATTCTGGAGCATAAGCCAAGAGTATTCTGTGTACTGCCCTTCCTTCTGTCTTCCACCGCCTTACTATCAACTTGCAAGCTGTATCTGCTACTGCATGTATAAATTTTAAACTGGACCATATAAAACCGGACTAGGTGGGGGGCTAGTGACTGACACAGGCCCCACCCGACACTGCTATTGGTCAGATAATAGTGTCTTGATTTTGTATTAATAGCTCTATTGGTTTATTGTAGTGGTGTTGAGCAAGGATCCTGCAAGAATCATGTCCGGGAAAAGGTCACTGGATCAGCAAGAGGCTGAAAGTATGTCTCCTAAGAAGTTTTTCTGCAGTTATAATAAGGTGTAGAAGCAAAGCTACTCATGTGTGCGACCTGTTCCAAATGCAGATGCCATGGCAAAGTGCACATCCTGTGGAACAACTTTCACTGTAAAATGGAATGGGGAAAATATACTGAAAAACAAACATCAGCAAAGCCTTCAGTTCTAGAGGCAAAGCCTTGTAATGACAACGTTTATTCAGCCATGTAGTGCAACCAGTGAAGCTTCCAAAGTGACTGCAGTCGAAATTACAGCATTCTATCATGGAGTGAAACACAGTCACTCATATGTATCCATGGGCTGTGGAGGTAAGCTGGCACAGAGAGTTTTCCCTGATTCTACTTTGGCTTTGAAATTCAGCTGTAGGAAGACAAAATCTGAGAGTATTGTAGTGAATATACTTGCACCTCATTCAGAGGAGTACCTTCTAGGAACTTGGCAAGTCCTATTTTTCAGAGGGATCAGATGCATCCAATAAAGGGAACAGAAAAATGTTTCTCTTGGTTATTCAGTATTTCACTCATACCCATGCTTCACAATAGAAATTTCTGGATTTGTATAAGGATCATAACCAAAGTGCTAAATACATCTTTACAAGAATAAATGACATCCTTGTGCAGAAATGACTCGAAGTACAAAACATTGCTAGCTATGCTGTGGACAATGCCTCAGTTAATTATGGAAAACACAGGTCCGTTTTTAAAAGCTTGAAGTCTGAGGTGCCTGACATCATTGCAGCAAACTGTTTATGCTATATAATAAATAACTGTGCCAAGCACGCAAGCCAGTCCCTTACACGGTTTGATGTGGAGACTGGTTTTGAAAGTACATAGTGAGTTTTTAATGTCTGCTGAAAAAATGGCACTGTTTAAACTTCTATTCTTTCCTAAACCATGAATTTAAAACAATGAGTAAAAAGGTCCCAAAGAAAAACAATTGGTTACAAAACACAAAAATAAAAATCAAGTAAAGCTAGATTTCCACTGTTTGTTACCTTAAAAGTATTGCATCAGAGGCAACATGGGATATATATAAATTACCTTTTAAAAATATCAACTGCCTGGCTAAATTGCAATTCTGAATGCCCACAACTTTTTCTTTTTAATCTATTTATGGACAATTTCAGGCCTATAAAGCCAAAACTCTCTAACTACAAACATACTTCTTTGCTTTCTTATAGCATAAACAACAAAGCATAATAGAAACGTTTAGCTGATATTTGGAAACACAGGGTTGTCGTATCCAACTGATATCTATAAACATTAGGGTGTCTACAAAATATCCCAACTATCACACTAAAACAATGAGTAAAAAGGTCACAAAGAAAAACTAATTTTTTAAAAAACACAAAAAGAAAAATCTAACAAAGCTAGATTTCTCACTGTATGACACCTCATATCCTTAAAGGGTAATTTGCATATATCCCATGTTGCCTCTGATACAAGAAGTTTAAGGTATCACACAGTGGGAAGTATAGGTTTGCTACATTTTTCTTTTTGTGTTTTTAGACCATGACTTTAAGGAAATCATGCAGTATGTTGTAACAAGGTGGCTTGGTTCCCAGCAGTGGTGAGGCTGATAGAATGCTGGCCTGCTATTAAAACTTATTTTATTAATCAAGGGCCTGAGGACTGTCACTGCCTTATCTGGAGATTTGTGAAGGCTGATGAGGATGGCATCTGTGGGAATATCTTGGAGGCAGAGTGCTGCATACATTTTATGCACTACATCATGCAGGTATACCACAAGTCTATAGTAAAGCTTGAAAATACTCTCTCTGCTCCAGAGTTGTACACAGTGATGAAAAGTCTTAAAGATGAGTTGCATAGAAGGCTAGATGACCAAATCTTTGGTGCTAAAGTTTCATCTGCCTTACAGCACTTTACTCCAGCTGTCGCACAGTAGGTCTGTAGGGACTGCTGTGATTTTTGCAGTAAAGCACTTTGTTACCTACAGAAGTGGTTTGACAATGATAATAGTCTCTTTAAAGCTATGCAGGTCCTCAGCCTCCAATATCCTGTAACTTGGCCAGAACTATGTACAGTTGCAGGCATTTTCAAATTGGATGTAGACATTGAAGCACATTACCCAGGCTACTGTATTTTAACTGCTGCATTTCCAGCCCTATTACAGATGACAGGGGGATCTGTAAGTGATCGCTGGTTGACTTTTTTCAGTAAAGCTCCAGACTGCAAACCACTTTACAGACTGGTGCTGTTTGCCCGTTTAACCCCCCCCCCCCCCCCCAGCAATAGCTTTGTTGAAATGTTTTTTTTTTTCACTTATGGGGAATGCGTGGACTGATACAAGAAGTAAAATGCTTGTGTCTCTTGTGAAGGCGGAGTTGTAGGTCAAGCTAAGTTTTAACATGAGTTGTTCACAATTTTATTCATTTGTGAAAAATAACCAGCCATTACTTGAGGCTGCCAGATCAAATGCAAAATACAGCTTCGAATACAAGCAATGGTTTTCTGGCAAAAAATTGTGAAAACACTTTATACAATTGCTTTTCTTTTTCAATCCAGTGGTGACATTTTGATGTACTGTTGTGTGTGTAGTGAACCCTTAATGTACTGCTTTGAATGAATCACTGCAATTTTTTTTTTTACATCTGAGTGATCATATTTTTTTTATTTTAGTACTAACTACATGTGATATTAGACTTGTACTAAAGGGCTAGTAGTTTTCCCATGCTTGTTTCATCCAGTGGTCATTTTGATACATTGTCAGTAATGTACTGCTGGGTGTAGTGAACCCTTGATACGAAGTACTACTAAATAAAGTTTTGTTTTTTTAATTTACTTCTGACTCTTTGCATATGTTTCCAATTAGTGGTAACTGTATGTGATATTCAAGACTTATGATGAAGGGTGTTAGAGAAAATGGATGTGGCTTTTAACAGGGATGGGTGGGCCTTGGTTATGCATGGGGCGGAGCTTGTTTGTCAGGAAATGGCATGACAGAAAGCTGGCAATCCTAATGTCTCTCTCTCTCTCTCTATATATATATATATATATATATATATGTGTGTGTGTGTGTGTGTGTGTGTGTGTGTGTGTGTGTGTGTGTGTGTGTGTGTGTGTGTGTGTGTGTGTATGTATGTATGAATGTATATATATATATATATATATATATATATATATATATATATAGGAGCGCTACAGAATCCTGAAAGCTCAAAATCCTGAGACCAAAATCTCAAAAGTTCAAAATACTTAAAGCTCAAAATACTGAAAACGCAGAGGATACCAACACTTGCTATATTCCAGCACAAGTACATGCAGAAACAAATAAAACATAAACCATATTACTCTTCTTCAAGTATAAGCACGGGGGCAAGCCCACCTGCACCACCTACACCCCCTGTTACTTAAATATATGAACTCTGAGATTGCAGTTAGTGTAGTGAAGTGCAATCTCGGAGTTGATATATTTAAGTAGCAGGGGGTGTGGGGGAGCACCCCCCACATGGAGGGTGCAGCGGGGATTGCCCCCCTGCATTTAGTTGAAGGGTAATATGTTTCTGTATGCGCTTGTGCTGGAATATAGTATCCTGTGTGTTTTCAGTATTTTGAGTTTTCAGTATTTTGAACTTTCAAGATTATGGTCTGAGGATTTTGGTCTTCAGGATTTTGGGCTTTCAAGATTCTGTAGCACTCCTACACACACACACATATATATATATATATATATATATATATATATATATATATATATATATATATATATATATATATATATGTGTGTGTGTGTATATAGATAAACACACACAAACACACAACAGAGAAGTTTCTTTCTGAGTATGGGTGCTGTTTGAATGTGCAAGGATCACAACTATGTCTAAGAACACTGATCACTAAAGTGTGAATGTTTCTATAAGTACAAACTGTTGTTGAAATTGATGTCCTCTCGAGTATTACGCTTATTCCAAGCTAATGGTGTACATAAAACCACCTAGAAAAAAAACATGTCAAACAGTATTACAATGTGCTTTCTTTGGTTATCAAATCAGCATTCAATGTTCTGGGAATCACAACTGTGGGTCTTGGGCTTTTTTCATGAAATGCTAAAATCTTTTGTATGGAATAGTGAAGCTATCTGTTAAGACAACTTTTAGTGTTATGGCAGGGACTTTGTAGAAAATGAACAGAATCCAAAGTTGTTGCACAGTATATTTCCTCAAATTTTGCATTATGTCATGAACATTCACATGTCAATTTGATCAGAAGTTAAAAGAACTGAAGGCAGTTAATCTTTGTAATATAAAGTAGTTGCTGATACTGGAGTATCTAACTCCAGAGCTGGAAAAAGATTTTCCCTCTGCTTTTTCCCTTTATAACTGGTGTCCATCTGAATTGAGGCAGTTAATTTTCAAAGAATGGGTATCCTAGGCATAAAGTAGAAAGCCAACAACTGAGACTATCATTATTTTTTTGGTACACACACCAGCATCCTGATGATTAGAGCAGTGTGATGAATCTCTAAATCCCCTCAAGACTGACATGGGCACCTGTATCACTACTGGATTCCTTTCCTGTCCCTGTGCATGTATGTCCCAAAGTCATGTAATGAGGGCTACCATTACTAGTTTCAGATGGCCAAGCCTACGTTCCTGGTAATGGCCATTTCACTGTCCTGCAAACTACTGCTTACATGGTGAAGCTTGGCTGATTGTAGACAACCCTTACTTTTCCTGAATCTCCATGTACCTTTGCTGCTATTTTATCAAGGGTCATCTGCCTCCTTGTCATAAATGTGTCCTTCTGTGTCACAGAACTAGGTTTGAAATGGAAACTGATTTTGATAATTTGGCACTACTGCCAGAGAGGTGATATGCCACAGAGTTTGAGGAATTATGTCTGCATGTGACGCCATCCTTGGCAAACAAATACTGACTTTAAGTATTGTTTTTTACATTTACTACTTGTTGTCACTGCATTTTTGAAGATCCCTGTCCTCATTATTTTTACTGCACTTTCACAGAGGTTTGAACAAGAAATTGATTATGATAATTTGGCACCAGCACCAGAGAGTTGGTGGTGTGCCATAGAGTGCTTTTAGCATCTGTTTTGTGGTTCTGTAACACTTGGGTTCCAAACCAATCAATCTTATATTAAAAGGTTAAAAGTCTGCTCTCTTGTGGCAGGCAAGGGCTGATTTCCTCTATCTGAGGGAAATTGCTGGTAGAAAACTTATTGTGTACTGATTTGATCAGCCTGAGGGCAAATTTAATTTAAATGTTATCTTTATCAGCTTGTATATAAGCCTTGCATTTGGTTGAGTCTTGGCTCACTTATTCAGAACTGATCAGCATTTGGCAAAGAAGGTAGAAAGTTTGAGGAATTTTCTCCTTGTACCTAAAGCCATCCTTGGCAAGAAAAACAATTTTAAGTATGATTTTGCACTATTTTGCAGCTTATTGTGTGCTTAGTTGATTGGCCTGAGGGCAAATCTAGATTAAAAGTTGTTTTTTCCAACTTGTATATAAGCCTCACTATACTTTGAGCAGCAGGCGTTAATAGTTCTCTTTATAGTCACAAGCACCTAGAAGTTGTAATTTTCCCATTAAGAAATATCTCTGAAATTTCCCACAGTCTTGCTCTGCTAAAGGGGCAAATGATTTGTGGGCTGAGCAGTGTCACCACATTTACTTAGCTGTAGACTGCACTATTACAAAACCCAAACCTATAAGCACCCTCTCTGAAATTTCCACTGTCTCACTTCTAAAGGAGCAACTAGTTTTTGCACACTGAACAGCATCACTGCATCATTTATCTATGGAATACATTGCTTAAAACAGCTAAACATCTTCCATTTACAGACAACTCTCACTCATTTCCCTTGTAAAACACAAATGAAAGATCAGCAAACATGAATATGCACTTTCTTTCTATCTCTGCAGCCAGCTTGGTGGACATGGGCATCCTGAGGCAATGTAGCAGACAACCCCTGAATCCTGGAATGGATGACTACAGCACGTGAGATATATAGTTACATAATGTCACTGGAGGCAAAACTCTCAGATACAGACACAAAAAATGTCAAAGAGGTTGTAGTGACACATACATACAACACTCACCACATTAAGGACCAGATGCATATACCCATATATGCAGAGGTGCTCACATATACCTTACATAAACAACAAAGGCCTCCCAGATGCTGTCATCAGCAACTTTGTGTGCACACAACCAAGAGAACGCCCACCACAATATATAAAACTACTCTACATTGTGCCTCAACTATTAAGCCTATAAGGCATAACACCACACAACCGAATATTTTGGTCATAGGAGATTCCATTGTGAGACACACTGATGTCCTTCTCACCAGGCTGAATAAGAAGAAGATCACAGTTAGTTGCCTGCCAGGGGCCAGGATTTGCCAGATTATGTAAGCACTCAGGTCACTAAACCACAAAGTACCAGTATGACTCAGTCATAGTCCATGTAGGTTTAAATGGCCTGAGATGTATCGCCTTAGACTACTTGAAGAGAATGAGATACATGACTGATCTCTCAGAATAAGTGCTACAGGCTGGTATGAGCCTAGCATTGAGCAGCATTCTACCTTTTCTAAGGATGATGCCATAATATTAACAGGAACTGATTGACTTTAATAATTGGCTTACATGCTGGTGTCACTCCAGGATGAGTCCAATATTTATCAGCCTGGGTAAACATGATTGACAGGTAATGCTGCTTTTGCAGGAATGGTCTGCACTTGTCACCACTATGCTTTTGAATATTGGCCAAATCATTATCAGACCCTATAGTGCCTTTTTCATGCATTGCCAGACAGATAAATCTTCCAACATAGCAAAATTTGCTCATGATAAGCTAAAGGTGTTAATGCTTAATGCTAGGAGTCTCAACAAGAAACACCCCTACGTGTTACCACTCCTCATCTTGGAGAATGCTAACATCTGTGCAGTTACTGAAACATGGTTCAAAGCAATGGAGAGCACACTGGCAGTGCAAAGTTATATTGCCTTCCATACATTCAGACAACCCGCTGCACAGGAAAGGACAAAAGGTGGAGTTGTATCAGTCTATTAAAAGATAAGCACACCTCAAGTCTGGTCAAACAATATGACATGCTTGTTTTACTCCATATCCGACTAACCATAGGTAAAATGCTTTACCAAATCCTTGCTAGCTATAGGTCCCCTGACATGACCCAGGAAACCATACCACATACCTTAATGTACTAGAGTCTCTTAACATTCAGCCCAACACTGTACTGATGGGTAATTTCAACTACCCCTCCATTAACTGGGAAGCTTACATGACCACTAACATACATGCTCAAAGATTACTAGACTTTGTCAGTGCAACTACCCTGGAACAGCTAGTTTGTATTCCCACTAGGGGTATAGATATCTCAGACCTGGTAATCACAGACAGGGGGAAGCATTCAACCCCTCCAAGTGTAATGTCCTCACTGGTTATTTTGGATCATAAAGTAGTCTCCTTTGAAATAAATATAAAGCCAGAACACCAATCTAACCCCATAATCTTTAAGAACTTTTTTTAAGGCTAACTACTTCCTATTAAGTAATGGCATAGCTAATTTACAAGCTTCTCCAAACCTAGAAAATAGAGAGGTCTATATGGAGGTGTATATAAAAGAACTGTCCAATCATATAAACAGCTGCATAGAAATGACAGTATCAGACCAAAATAAACCTAAGTCAAACTGAATAAACAAGACACCTTGGTGGACCTTTGGTATTAACAGGTTATACAATAATAGGAAGAAAATACTGTCCAGAAGTAGGAGAGGAAGTGCACAACAGGGCAAATAAATGCTCATTAGTTTAAACAAGCAAATCAGGGGACTAGTCAAGTCTTCAAAAGCCATCTTTGAGGCAAAAATAACATTCCAAACAAAGGATAACCTTAAAGAATTTTTCATTTATGAGTCTATTGAAGTTCCAAGGATGGAAAGAAAGCACTTACCAGTTGCAGTTGTTTTTTTTTTTTTGTGAAGTTATTAAAGTGTTTTTCATATTTTATAGTTGCTCATTTTATTATTTTTCAGTTATATCCTCATGCTTAAGGTCAGCACCCAACAATGTGTGGAGTTTGTTGTATATAGCACAATCTATACCCAGCCAGAAAATATAGCAAATCTACTGGCCAATAAATTCAACTTGAACTTCACCAATCTGTTACCTCCAGTGCCCCCCAGGAAATACCCTTCACCATTCCAATACAAGTTACCACAAGAGAACAGGTCTTTACTGCTCTCTCTAATGCTAAAAACACAGACTCAATGGGTCGCAAAAATACCCTGGGATGCCTCTTAAATAGCTTGAAACATGACCTATCAGGGCCAATAGGATCTGTATTTAGGCACAGCCTCAAAACAAGCTTTGTCCCTGGGAGTAGAGGACAGCAAAGGTCATCCCTATGAATAAAGGGGGAGGACCATCAACAGACCCAGGAAATTAGACCCATAAGTCTTCTAGTCTTATGTGCAAAGCCACGGAAAGAATAATCATGGACCAGATAAAGAACGACATAGAAAATCTCCAGTCACTGGGCGTAACCCAGTTTGACCTCATCAAGGCTAGATCATGCCTGCTTAATCTGTTTGACTACTTTCTGAAAGTAACCAAGGCCATGGATGAGGGTAAAACAGTGCATACTGCCTACATTGACAAGGCTAAGGTATATGACACAATTCCCCACTCAGGTATTATACATAAACTCACAAAACTGGGCATAAATCCTTATGTTACCAGTTGGATAGCCAGTTGGCTCATGGACAGGACACATGTTGTATGAGTGGGGGAATCCAGATCCAGCAAGAAGTCAGTTACTAGTGGTATACCACAGGGTTCAGTGCTGGGACGTCCCATATTTGGAATATACTTTTCTGAAGTTAAGGCTAATGTAGCTGGAATTTGACTGACCAAGTTTGCTGATGACTGCAAGCTGGGGGCAATCACTGAATCCCCAAATAATGTACATAGCCTTCAGAAAGGTCTGACTCACACAAATAAATGTTGCCAGAACCACGGTCTAAAACCAAATGCAAATGCAAAAAAAAAAAATGCATAATTCTGCCCTTTAGGAAGTCAAATACCCCTGCAAATTACAAAATTAATAGCGTACCAGTAAGACTGGACCCAGTGTTGAGAGTTCTAGGTGCACAGATAGGCAATAACCTAAACTTTGACCACCATATATCCACGGTGGTGATGAAGTTCATGTATATGGCACAACTTATAAGTAAGGGCATGGTGTCCAGATCCAAGGATGTTATATTCCCTATATACTCAGCAATCTTCAGACCAATAATTGAGTGCAATGAACCTTTCAGCATGTACCTGATCAGGCACTTGTAACAACTGGAGTAGCCTCAGAACTTCCTTACAAAAAAATACAGAGTATAAACAACACGTCCTATGTGGATCATCAAAACGTCCTATCCCTATACTTTGTCTCCTACCAACTATTGACAGATGACCTATGCCTAACCTAAAAGGCATCCTCAAATCCAATCCTGATGGAAATTTTATACATTTGTAAAACAAGCAGCAAGAGGATTACCCAATCCAAGGATCTAAACCTGGCCTGTAACATCAGCAAAACATGCTGGAGAGACATATATCTGTCTAAGAGATTTCTCCTTCTCTGGAATAGGTTACCTCTTCATGTAAAGCAGAGCCCTTCCCTGACTCTCTTCTAAAGCAGTTTGGATCAATGGATGAGGAATTGTAAATTCACTCCTGTGATGGCACCTATGTTCATTATGAACAGGGGCAGTCTCTAAAATACTCAAAGAAAGAGGCACAAAGCTAAGCCATCTTCTAGCCCATGGGTATCAAATATCTTGCTAAATCCTGGTAATAATGGGTAGGCTTGGAAGGGCTCTTGAACCATTAATCTTTTAAATCTCATATGAACCTATAATGTGCCAGGAGCTTTTGAAAAAAATAAAATGACAGGGACTATGGAACACAATTTACACATGCATAGTTTTTGATAGCTGTATAGGTTATTGTGATGCTCCTTCTACAAAAAGCTCAAAAGCTCAATGTGTGCTAATTAAAGCATATACCGTTTGAAAGTGGTGCATCTTTCCAAAGTCACTGAAGGAAGGAGAAAAGGAAATATGTTATTTTGCACACAAACTGAAAACATATATTTTTCTGAGCTAAGGTGTCTTCAGAGAGTGTTATATTAAGTAGTAAGTACGCCTGGAGTATAATACTAATGTGAAGTGTGCTAGTAGCTTATTAATTGCAGTTTTGTGCATTCAGGACAGAAACTGCAACACATTTTAGATCATCTACATATGGGGTGAAATCACTTTCCAGCATTCAGTTGTGTTTTTTACCTCTACTTTCTTTCAGAAAGATCTCACTGACACTGTAATTGTTTACATGGTTGACATTATCTGGTTTGTCACAAAAGACTGATCAAGTGTAGCATTGCCTACAATAAACAAAACAGGGCACAATTTATTAACTAAATGCAGAGCAAATAATGGCCAATGACAGTGCTATTCTTACTCAGATATGTTCACATTGTGGCATATTATGGCATCTTAAACAGCCTCATGCACTTATCCTAGTTAAGCTTAATTTATTTGTAAAATAATTATTTCTTTGTTTTTTTTTTTTTTTTTTTTTTTTTTTGCAGTCTGTCCAAAGGTGACGTGTTCCAACAACATAACTGCATTTAATGTAAAAACTTATTCCAGACAAATCTTGGAATATGTTGAGTCTGCCAAAGACTTTGTAACCAGCATGGATGAATCTTCTCCCATGATAGATAGCAAGGTCAGTTAGCTGAGATTGCCAGTCTGGAGACACTTTCATAACAATAGATTTTTTACCAGATTGATTTGCTTATTTAACTGAAAGCAGACGGTAGCAAGTGGAGAAAATTATGAATCGAAATCTTTCTGCCTTATATAAGAATATTTGTAATAAGGTAGCAGTGGCATATTAGTATTTGCTTCTGTAGCAATTCACTTTCTCTTTATTCAATCAATTTACCGCAAATCAAGTAACATTTTTTGAGTTGTTATATACTGAACAAAACATTTCTCATAAACAGCCTATAAAAAGATATTTCATTATTTTGGGGGCAGACTGTCTGCACCAGCTGATGTGGTGAATTTTATGTCCACGTCTCCTGACTTAAATATGCAAACATCTTGGTTATAAAAGTGGGGAAAAGTGAAAATAATGCAAAACAGTACGTAGCATTCTTGAAATACTATGACATTTTGATAATAATAAAAGACAAACAAACAAGAAAAAACAATTAGGTATTAGCCTTAAACCAATCTTTACACTGTGAAACACAAGTTAATAAAAAACAGCAGAATGGTAGTATATTATGGAAAAAGTGATGTGAAAGCATCTAAACATTTTTCACAATACAACAAAGGGAAGAAGCTGAAGAAAATTTCTGGAACTATATGGGAGCCAAAACAATAAGATGAGAGGAGGAACTTAAAGGTAGACAGTAAGAATAAATAGACAACCACAACAGCAGAAATTATGTTATGTCCCTCAATTTCTAAATCTCAAAAGCAACATAATAGAAACAAAGCAGAGCACAATTTATTAACTACACACAGAACAAATAAAATACAGCCAGGCTGGGGACTACAGGGATCGCAAACAGAACACAAGGGATCCCAGAGTTTATGGGCATACAATGGAGGCTCAGATAAACAGATAATTTGTATGCCTTCACAGGAAAGTTAGAACTAGCTGGGGGACCTGCTCTTGGAAAATGTGCATGATCTTGAAATGTTTATCATATTACTGTAGTGATTGGCTGTAGGAAAACCTGTCAGGATGGCTTGCTCTATTTCTTCATCAAGCATGGTCTTGTTATTTCTGCAGTAGGAATACAAGGTCTGTAACTATGAGTTGCTTTCTGGGTAAGAGGAACAATAGGCACTGGTGTCAAGACTTGACAGTGTTTTGTGGGATGGGTGGGGAAGACATAAACTCATACATGATACAAAAGAAAGGTTTGTATTTTAGTCACTGAAAGTTCTGCTTATAAAGCTAATCATCCATTTTGTTGAGTTTGACATGGATGTAGGTATTATCAAAATAGGTAAGCAGTAACTGTTGGGTTACAGCAAGCTTTGTAAAACACATGCTGTCTGCATCAATTCCATGGGGTTATATTAAATATCAGTGCCAACAGCTACTGTGTTTACATCTTTTTTTAATTTTATTTAACATTTGTTTACAGGGAAAGTCTGACTGGACTCAGGTCCTTTTTCAGCAGAGGCCACGGGAGAAAAGCTCCATGAGTAACAGTAAATTTCCATGCACACATTACAATAATCAAAAACGTATAAACAAAATGTAGTGTACATAAGAACATACAAATTTGTTACATCTTGTCAACAAAACCTAGACTTTGAACATAGCTAGTATTATTTGTAGGTATGACTTATATCAAGATACAAGGTTAAGACAGGTCAGTAGGGACAAAGGATTCAACACCGGGGGAGAAGTTGGATATGTTTTGGGTATACTGTGACGAATACATGTCTACATGGTGACCACAACATTCATGCTATATTGTACAAAGAGGTGGAGGGCTTAGATATCTCACCATAAAGTCTGCCTCAGATAACAAATGGTAACAAATAAACTTGGTTTGCCTCATACGCTCCTGGATCTCCTTTACAACTCATAACTAAAAATCACACAATGTATTCAGTGGCCATGGCTAATTCATTTTATTCCACTCAATCAGTGATGCTCATGGTTAGTTATTTGCACCTCAGACTTATGAGTCAGCAAAACCACTACCAATGGGAGGAATGTCTGTCTTTCACCCGTTATCACATGTCCATGAGTAGAGAAGAGTTGGTAACATAAAAGGAACTTTATGGGTAACTTGTTTCCCATCAATCACATCACAGATGTAAGGTTTTCTAGGTTGGCTTCTGTGAAGAGCATGAGGAGAACCATTTCTTGTTCCTGATCTTCATCCAGCTTGTATGTAAAGACAGCCCTCCTCAATGGAAACAATTCAGGAAAAGAATCCTGTATATTACATTAGGTTTAATGATGCAATGTCTCTCTACTTATTGTTTAATCTTCTGATTCTATCGATTAGGTTAAGAATTAATGCATATTAGCTAAACTGTGATATTCCTTAACTAGTCTGTATGGATAACTGCTTGTCCAAACTGTATTTATATAGTATTTTAACTTCTGTGCCCTATATATTCTACTTATCTGTTGTATTTCTGTATGTTTCAATATGGAGTTTTTCTTCTCGGGCCTCCGCTGAAAAAGGAAATGTGTCCAGTTGGACTTTCCCAGTAAACAAATGTAAAATAAAATAAAATAAATAATAATAAATAATTGCTAAGGGTGTTTTGCACTGGTGGCAGATCGTTATGGTGCATCTGATCTATGTTATGGTATTTGTTCATCATGGATGGTATTTGCTATAGGGTTTTTCATTTATGGAATCAGTGCATCTCTGAAACATAGCATGTGGTTCTACTGATGTACTTCTCCTCCTTTATGGTGGGTATCACCTCAGAAACACTAAATACCATGGTTTATAGAAAATACTCATGGGCCATGGTGCACTGTAGTTCATAATCCATGTCTACTTCCCATGCCATAACATGGGAGTGGCAACAGTTAAGACATTTTGCATCTACAGCACCAGTGTTACTTTCCACTGCCTGCCTTCTGTTAGTGGTAAGGGTAATTATCAGTGTTTAATCTGGCCTTCTTTCCTTATGATGTCATTGTTCTACATACACATCTTGCAATTTCTGGAGCCACTGCATCTACATCATATCCGTGTACCATATCTTTGTTCCTTATGGCTAGTGCACCTACCTGAGACATGCAGCTTCCTTAAGCATGACTGATGGATGCTAGGCAGAAAGACTATATTGCTATTAATAGACATCTGTCCATATCTGACTTATGATGATCCACATGGAAGGATAACCGTGCTGCCCACCACATCACACCATATGTGTTTTATGTGATGATAATGCCTAGGGACTTGTCTAACATATCTGTGCTACATATATGGATGTTTGGACTGTGCAACTTCTATGCAAACCTGTCAACTGTGCCTTATTATGAAGAACGTTCCACATTTTTATTCATAAAATTTACACATTCATTCCTCGGTGGTCCACATTGAAAAGGTCTGTCGCGCATTCACTCAACATGTTTTACCAAATGTCTATGGTAAATAATACTGGCATATCGATTTATTAACATTTTTGAGCTTGATGAAACAGTTGCTAACTATACTGTGATCTTTCTACTTAACTTTTTTGATGAATGTTCCAAATTTTGTCCATTTGTTTCTAGTTCTGAGAAGTACCGTTCCACAATTTTTTAGATTAATGGTTGAGAACTGTGCAGGTGTGACAAACATCCCTACATGCCAAACATGGTGTTTTGCTAGTGTATGGCATGGTATTGCTCACTTCTGCATCATAACCCAGCTGCACTGCCTAAGGTATGCATGAGTGAGGCTGTGAGAGGTAGGGAACATTCTGTATGTATAACTGTGTGTTTCCATTAAAAGCAAAAATGGGAAATCTGTTTACATATCCCAGGTTTGCAGGAAGGACTAGAGAACCATGACTCAGCTGAAGATGCACATGCCAATTGCTATAAGTGTTGCGTTATTGCTTCAGTGGCTATAATTAATTAATATGCAGGTGTTGTTCTCCCCCTGCTGTCCATAGTTCATTATATTATGAACAGTGGGATTTGCAGGTTGACCTTCTCTTTGTCTAGCATTCTGTCTGCCACTGACCTGCTACTCACCTCTTTGTATTTGTGCTTCCAGTGTTCATAAACTTTTTTTTGCCCTCCTTTGCTTTCACCATTCAGTAAGCAGTAGTGTCTTTGTTGATGTTCTTCTAGTGATGTTTCATTAGGAACCCAAAAAGTTTGATAAGCAGCTATACAAAGAACTACACCATGTCTGAATGTAGGACTGACTATCTCGAAATTCAGTCCATGATTTATAGAGCAGGGACAATTGAAAATGACCTTTTAAATCTGTGGGTTAAACTGCATATATTTTCTTTAATGCAAAGTTATACATAGAGATTGATGCAGAAAGACGCAGTTTCTATTTTACTTGATTTGGTTTTATTGTATTTTAATTTATCTATTCCCTGGGTAATTAAGTGGCCCTTTTATGGGCAACAAGAGTGCTGTCTGGTTAAATGACATGCTCAAAGTCACACAGCTGGAGTATGAATGAATCAAATCCATAACAACAAGAAGCGGCTGATTAACAACTTGTTAATTCTTTAGCACTAACTGATAAACTACAAGCAAATGTTGCAGAAATTATATTATACATGTTACATTATGTTATAGTTAAATAGGGATGCTGAATGGTGCACTGTATAAAGTGATGGCTACTTGATATAAAGCATTAAAAATATTTAGGAGGAGATTTCTGGAGAAAGGATCAGTGCTAGATTTTTTTTAAAATAATTGTGTCACATTCACTGGGAAACACAAGAGTTCTTTCATCCTTTTTTTGTATAAATATATTTACTAATTATTACTAACCATTACTAGTTATTAGTCTTAAAGAACAAAAAGAGTCATGCACAATCAAACAGATAATAAACTTAGCTGTGTCAGATAAATATAACAACCAATTAGAAAATTTTAAGAGAGGTGTATACAACACATTTTTCCAAAATAAAACATTTTTACAGTGCCACAGTAAAGCTGTCTATAATGCACATGATAACTAACAATCAGGGTACAGATGCCTGAGATGTATTGTAAGTAATGTGAAATTACAGTTACAAATCAGGCAACACTTAGTTACACATGCTGTACCACTAGCAGGAATGCCGGCTAAGAAAACCTGCCCATTTCCTTTCTAGGAAAAAGTTAATAGGCCCTACTCCCATTTCCCTGGTAGGCCAACTGGAAACACTGCTGTTCCTTTCAGAAATTCTGCCAGGAGCAACTAATTTGTCAGCTGTAGGTAGCTGGCTAAAGTAATGGGGGGAGTTGGTAGACCAGCATATTGATGTCTGCACTGGCCATCTGGAAGGGCTCCTTCTCAACTTGCAGTGTCATGTCCCAGCCCACCACTGGCAGCATCATCTTTGCCATGACCCAGTAGTGAAAGAGCCGAAGGTGGGGTCTGATATACCTCTCAGAATGATATGGGCAGGATGGATGGTTTGTGAGAGATACCCTACCCCCCATCTCGACTCTGGTGTTTTCCTCCTTGTTGTGTCCCTGCTCTCCACTATTTGTTTTCCAGTCGTCCCCATCACCATTGCCTTTCATTTGTTTGTCTGATGTCTAAAACTTCACTTTCATGCCCATCCCTCAAAGTACCAGCATCTACCTTTAAGTCTTATCTGTGTTATATGTTTGTGTTTACTCCACTACTTATCCTCACCTTCTTACCATACCTGCACATCCCATTACATCCTTCCCCATGTTTCTATCTTTGAAAAGAGAAAATAGCACTTGTCCCACAACATAATATATATAGTTGCTAATTAAATATTCCAACTCCAAAATCGCAGTGCAGTGAACAGAACAGTAAATATCCCATTCCACACTGTGCAGCGATCTCCATTTAAACTGTTTGAAGTTTCAAAACTTTGATGTTATGCTCTCGACCAAATGAAGTTTGAAGTTTTTAAACTTTGAGCCATATCTATCTATATATATATATATATATATATATATATATATATATATATATATGTCTACTACCTATAATTTTGAAGTTTCAAAACTTCAAATTTCTTATGGTCCAGACCATAAGATCAAAGTTTTAAAACTTCAAACCATTTAAATGGAGATCGAAGTACAGAGCAGAATGGTATATTTACCTTTTTTCTCGCTGTAGTGTGATCTCGGTCTTGGTATATTCAATTAGCAGGGGATGTGGGTAAAAGAGATCATATGGTCTCGACCATAAGAAATTTGAAGTTTTGAAACTTCGAAATTTAGAAGTAGGCCAAATATATATATTTATATATATATATATATATATATATATATATATATATATATATATATATATATATATATATATATATATATATATATATATATATATATATATATATATATATATATATATATATATATATATATATATATATATATATATATATATATATATATATATATATATATATATACATATATATATATATATATATATAAATATATGTATATATATATATATAAGTATATATATATATATATATGTATATATGTATATATATATATATATATATATATATATATGTAGGTCAGTTGCTTGAGTTTTCAGAGACTCGAAATTCATATGTTCAAGACCATACGACTGAGTTTTTGAAAACCCAAAGATTTAATGGAGATCTCGGTACAGTACAGATCAGGAAATGTACCCTTTTTCTCGCTGTAGTTCGATCTTAGAGTTGGTATATATAATTTTTCAGGGGGTTTGGGGGGCAGAGGGCAAAAACATAAAAAAAGATATTTTTGAGTTTTTTTTTTTTTTCTATTTTTTATGTTTGAGTTTTTTGAAACTCGATCATATGGTATCAACCATATGAATTTTGAGTTTCTGAAAACTCCATCACCTGACAATGACTTATATATATATATATATATATATATATATATATATATATATATATATGTAAGCCTTCCTTTCCCTCTCCAATCATACTCATTCCTTTCCTGCTTCCCCTATGTGCTTTTCTATGCTTGCTTTCCCTTTTTTCCTACTATCCTATTGTCCACTTCCATCCCATCACATGATCAAAAAAATTGATTTTTACTGTCTGTTGTGGCAATGTGGATACTCTGGCTTCTCCCTAGATCCACTTTCTCCTCCACCGTATACATTTGTGTTGAGTTGAACTGGTACTTGTATATCCCTACTAGCCCATGGGTTGCCATCTTCTTCTGAGTAGCATGTCCATGCTTATCAGAGTGGAACAGAATGATAGCCCATACTGCTGCCCATGGCCATTTAGGTTGCTTGCAGTGCTACCTTTACCCATTTCTGCATGTAGGGTTCATCCACAGAGGCTAACTGACAAGGTGACATGGTTTTTGTAAGGAACACGGCCCTGGTTCCAGGGATGGAAGTGTCCTTTTTACCCTTCCATCACTCAGCTTAGCTTGCTCCATTCTCTACTCTCAGCAATATCAGAACTACTTAGTGGTAAGACCCACCCACACATAATCACTGTCCCAGACCCTCTGAGAAAAATAAGAAAAAATTCTCCATAGTATTCCTTCCCCACTCCTTGCCAGCTTCAACTTACAGACAGAACCCAAGAAGTCAGGATCAGTGAGACCACCTCCACCCACAGACCGGTCACCAGTGGAATTCCCCAAGACTTTCTGCTGATCCCACACCTGTATGTCATCTACCTCTTGGAAGTTAAGGCTAAAGTTTAAGGCTTCTCCAGATGACTATAAATTGGGAGCTATTAAAGATTTTCCCTCAAGAAATCAACATCTGTCAAGCGACTATAACACTTACAAATGACTGGTGCCAAAGCCATTGCCTAGAACTCAGTGCCAAAAAAATGCATTATAATGCCCTTTGGGCAGCTGTCAATCCAAGCTAATTACTTCATGAATAAAACACCCCTACGAATTAACTCAGTACTAAGGATCTAGGAACATATGTAGACAGCAATCTGGCCTTTGACAAATTTGTAGCTAAAAGAGTAAAATCATTCTATATCACCCAACTTATAGATAAGGCTATGGCATCCAGGTCTAAGGAAGTTAAAGTACCACTCCACTTAACCCTTAATAGACCTGTAATTGAATACAACTGTCATGTATCTAACCAGTAATTTGCAACATCTGGAATGCCAGCAAAGGTTTCTCACCAGAATTCAAGGTCTGAATATCCTGCCCTACTCTGATCACCTAAAGGCTCTGTCTCTCTATTCATTCTCCTACAGCTGCTAACAGAGAGCTTTGTCTGGCTTACAGAGCTTTCTCGGATCTAAATCTAATGGACCTGCTACAAATAAGCAAAACAAACAGCACTAGAAACACTATATCCTGGGATCTGGACTTTTCTTGTGACATACACAGAACATGTCTGAGAAACAGACATGTGTCCCAAAGGATCTCTGCACTATGGAAAAAGCTCCCCATCCATGTAAAACAGAGTTCATCCCAGACCCTTTTCAAATGAAACTTTGACAAATGGATGGGAAATTGTAAATTTACTCTCATGCTGGCACCCAAGTCTCCTAAGGACAGAGGCAGTCAATAAGAAAATTATTATCCTAACCAACACCTCCTGCAAATCATTAGTTACCTCTCTACTGGCATGTCCCCAAACCTATAGACACTCATTATACTTGGGATACAAATGGTTTAGGATGCATGGTTAGGCTTGTAAGGGCTTCAGTGATAATCAGCCTAGTAAAAACCTATGACCATAAAATCCCAAGAATAAAAATTTAAGCACACTATTTTTCCTGAAGGTGTTTCTCAGTCAAAATATTGTATCTGATGACATGTGACATTACATCTGGAATATATATCATTGGAGTTTCTGGGAGAGTGGGAGTTTGAATCCTTCAACATGAGAGATGTAGAGACTTCTATCACCACAACGGACATTGTATACATAGCTGCCTTTTTTTTTTTTTATTTAACCATTTTGCTGCTCAAAAATTAGAATTTCAACAATGTGCGGTAGACGCCAGCTCAGCACCAACTTAAATGGCCATCTAGTGAGTCGGGTTGTACCCCCCCACCTCCCATTTTATCTTCCTAGTCCCTCACCCAAAAACACATACCTAATCCTCTGTATCCTTCACTGGTAAGACCTTAACTGGACTCAGTCCTCCTTGGGAAAAGCTTGGGTTGAACAGGTGCACTGCAACATTTGATGGTTCACCCTATCCTTTCTGTACAAATCCTTCGCTTTAATGTCTATATCTACACCATAAACACCATCCTTTCTTTACCAGTCTCCTCTAGTTCCTATATCTTTATCTTATTGTATAACAGAAGGTTGCTTTTCTCCAACATGCTATTGCCGGTTTTCCTTCTCTCTGTGAATCATACATTGTCTTTTTCTGTCTTTTCCCTGGCATACCTCTATCTCTACAGTGCAACATCCTAGACTAGATAGCCTGGCAATAAAATCAATATACTGGGGTGACTATCAGATCCTTTGATATTTATATGTAAAAGAAGGTTTTCTGTCACTCTGAAATTATTACCTGCAAATGCAAGATTGAACTATCGGGTAGATCCCAGCATTCACTAATTACAGATAAATATAACAGCTGACCTCTTGATCTCCTGGACATGATGCAGACCTATCTGATTGTGATGTCTTCTGGACAGATTTTCAGTGCTCTTGTGTTACCCTGGACGTTAGGCCAATGACTGAGAATGTTTTACACACAGATATATACACACACACACACACACACACACACACACACACACACACACACACACACACACACACACACACACGCGCACACACTCAGTTGCACTCATGCAAGCTGACTTACCTATGGCTATTTGAATGACCACTAATTCCCCTGCTATGTGTCTTTGGCAAGTGGGAAAAAAACTGGCAAACACCCACTTGGACACACAGAGGACATGTAGACTCCACACAAAAGGGACCCTGGGCAGAAATGAGCTGGAAAATCAAGCACATTGAGGCAGCAATGCTATTCAGTGAGCTAGCTCGCCTCCCAAGTTAATTAGTATGCCTTCTAGCATTGCTGCTGTACAGGTCACTGTAAATAAGCAACAAGTTTATTAAAACATGCTTTATATTTAATCCATATCTTACACATCACATCTTAAGGCTTCCTTCTTTATGTGCTTAGTCTTTTATGCAGAATTGTCCAATTCATACATTATTTTGAATATGCAGATTATACTGTATTTAACTTAAATGTGTCGAGATGAACTAAAGTTCTGCATAACTGTGTCAGTCTATAACAAAATAAAACCTTCTTTTGTCTGAAACTCTAATCCATTTGCATTGGCCTTATTTTTAGCACTGTTGCACTGAAGTTAGAGATACAGAATATCATCCAATGCTCAGATATATACCAGGAAAACAGAACATTGCTGAGTGACATTCAGAATGTCATTAAAAGAAAGCAAAGTAAAATATTAGACAAGACTGTTGTGCTGTAAACATTTTCGATCATTTCTTATAAATGCCAAGCTCCATCATATTTCCTTTCAGTTTTCCCCTGGAGGTTTAGTGTGACTCCAGGGTATTGTGACATTGAACCTTTTGACATGATTTGAGATGGCACTCTTGGGAAATGATATGAGCAGTCCAGCCCACAGCACACTCAGAATGAGTCCTTGATTTATATTTTGCTCATGGCTCTTTGTGTTATAGAATACGCTTCTCATGTTGCTAGGTACAGTGAGTGAATTTTAAACCTTCAGGTCAGTTAAACCTCTCATTAATCATCTATCCAGCAGGCAAGCTGATTAGTGAATGAGACAGCCCAGGACCTCTGTTACAGCTCTGAATATGGAACTCACATAATATGCTAATACTCTTTAAAGAAGAAATTATCTGCCATTCATTACAAAAAAAGCCTGTTCTTTCTCTTACTGCTCACATTATGTTAACAAAGGAAAGTTTTTTTCTTCTGTGGATCTGACATTAAAATGTGAAAATGGGGCCTTCGATAACAATTTATTTATGGTGATGCTTTCACATACAGGAAGATGTTTTATATAATCATACAAATGTATGTACCTATTTCACACTGGAATATATTTTTTAGGCATTCAAATAAGGCAAGATAAGGATTTTAGGGAAAAAGTATTCCTAGGACATAAGTGATTAAACTCTTCAGATGCGTTTTATTTATTTATTTTTTTTTGTTTAGTAGTAGAGTCAAACATACAATTGGACTGAATGCAGTTGCAAACACAGTTAAAGGATATCTTATTTATTTAATAATTTTATAACAAGAATATATCCTATATTTTATTTAACTTTTACAGCAACTTAACACTTCATTCAGGCAATGATTCCTTTGTGAACTTTCTTTTCCTTTGTAGGATATGGCCACATTACTCTTCCTACCCAGTCTTTTGCATATGTCTGGATATTTAGAATACTTTCTGTAGAGTACATTGCAAATGCTGTTCTGAGATGAATTCCTGTTAGTTTGCTTGCATACTTCCTGTAGAAAATGTAGCATGATACTTTTGAGGTAAATTCCTTTTATTTTTCTGACATATGATAATCATTTGCATTCTTCTAATCCAGGACATTTACATTTTGAAATCTATAGACATTTCACATAGTTACATACCTCTGTCATTTTATGCCAAAGCAGCATATACTGCAAAATGAACCTTGCTGATCTGATCTGTGAAGTATCTCTTTAGATTCCAAAAGAATTGTACTATCTGTAGTGCCCCCCCACAGTGGCTTTTGCTGTGTATATGATTCCCAAAGCCTGCTTGCTGTCCTCATGCAAATTGTTGTGACGTAAAGTTTATACTAATAACAGACATACTACCATCAATTCTGCAACCATTCATGGCCAGATTATAGGAATAAAGTGCCATACAGCACCACTGTGTAACAGCGTAAAATAAAGTAGCAGACTAGAAGATGAGGAACAATGAGTGAGCATCGGTGTCTGTCAATTCTCACTGACCCCCCCCCAGCCCTGCAGATTGTGAGCATGTGATGAAAACAGGCTCATTTACGTATAACAAAAAAGCAAAGAACATATATATCCCACCCGGATATAATATCTTCAGGGCCGATCGTGAAAAGAAAAAGGGGGAGGAATAGCTGTTATGTTTAGAAATACCCTGAATATCCTTAGGAATCCACTACAACCCCCTATAATCTCTAACCTAGAACTTATAGCCCTAAAAATATGCCTAAACACTCAAAAATGCATCAACCTCATTGTTACCTATATCCCACCAGGGAAGAATACAGAAAACCTAGAGCAAACCCTGTGCTGGTTAGCCACCAGCTACCCACAAGAAACCATAGTACTTGGGGACGTCAATATTGACTGGTCTCTCTGTTCTACCCACACTACCCCACAACCCATTAACCTACATGGATTTTCCCAACATATTCTATCCCCAACCAGAATAGGCAATACTCTCCAAAAAGAAAGTACCATTGACTGGATCCTTACTAACAGAGACTCAAACAACTATACCACAGGTACCCTTCCCAGTGATCTCAGTGACCACCTAATAACTTATATTATTAAACATAAATGCCCAACTTCCAACCCCCCCTTATATAGACTTATCAGAAACAAAAAGAAATTTATCCCACAACTATTTCTTGATGACCTACAATCCTGCAACTGGACCCTATTAAAAACTCTTCCCCTCCAGGAGAGTGTGTCCCACTTCAACGACACATTCCTTAAGATACTTGACTCACATGCCCCACATAGACAAATTAGATCCAAAGTACGTTTAGCTCCCTGGCTAACTAGAGAAACAAAAAACAAAATTAAACTCCATGACCAAGCCTGGGATACACAGAGAGCAACAAAAAAACCCCAAAATTGTACTAAATTTCAACAGCTAAGAAACACTACTAAAACAGCCATTACCCAAGACAAAAAACAATACTTCTGCCTCCTCCAGGACAAACACCAGAACAACCCAAAAAAATTCTGGGCTGGTTTTAACAACCTCCTGCACCCAGGTAAAACTACTACCCCAACCCCCGAGATACTTATTGAGAAAAGTCAGGAAGAAGTAGCCAATACCTTTAACTCCTTCTTCACCGAGACAATCCAAACTCTAGCCAGTCAACTAACCTCCAATCCCCCATCGACCACAAAACCACGTGACAATGCCCCTACCCCTTTCGCTTTAAAGCCAGTCTCTTCCTCTTACATACGTACCCTCCTAAAAAAGCTCAAACCAACCACCCTTGCGGCTGATCACCTCCCAGCGGAATTCTTACAAATTGCATCTGATGTAATCGCCTACCCTATATCAATCCTTATCAATAGAACCATAACTGAAGCCAGCATCCCCTCTATTTGGAAGATCTCTTACATCATTCTGCTACACAAAGGAGGTAACTCCACAGAAATATCAAACTATAGACCAATAGCTATACTGTCCCCAATAGCGAAAATTATGGAAAGATGCATCCACAAACAACTTCTTCACTACCTAACCTGTAATCATCTCCTGTCCAACTCCCAGCACGGCTTTCGCCCCACCACAGTACAACCACTGCCCTCCTTTCCTTTGTCGACTCCATTAATAACAATCGTAATAACAAACTAATATCCTCCGCCCTCTTCCTTGACCTATCGAAAGCATTCGATATGGTCAATCACCAGCTCCTTCTTAACAACCTTGCTACCCTACATCTGGACACCCCAGCACTAACCTGGTTCCAGGCTTACCTCACTGGTAGGCAACAAGCTGTCCGGTGGCAAAACAGACTATCAGGCCTGCTCCCCAATACCATAGGCGTTCCTCAAGGCTCAATTTTGGGTCCACTTCTGTTTTCCATCTTCATAAATGACCTACACACAGTCATCCCTAAATCCACCTGCATCCAATATGCCGATTCCACCTTGATCTGCTCTGATGTCTCCCTCTTGAATCTCCAAACCACCACTCAACACTGTTTTTCTCTAGTAGAAAAATGGTTCACCGACCTGAAACTCCTACTCAATCCAACTAAAACCAAATTACTACTATTTTTTCCCAACGTCTTCTCAACCCTAGGAAAAGAACTCCCAAACAATAACAATACAACCTTCCATGTTAAATCCAACAACGGAACTATCATAACCCCTGTCACCAGTACCAAACTACTAGGTGTAACTATTGACCATAAGCTCAAATTTGATATACACATTACACAAACTGTAAAATCTGTTAACAAAAAACTTGGATCCATGTACAGAATAAAAAACTATCTAACTCCGACTGCCAAATTAACTATTGCCCGCACACATCTCCTCTCCACCCTCCTCTATGCCTCCCCAGTCCTTTCTTTCCTCAATAAACGTGAACTCAACATGCTCTCTATTGCCTACAGCCACATTGCTAGATTTATAACTGATTCCTCATATCGCACTCACCATTGTCTTAACCTGAGGAAACTTGGCTGGTTGGAACTCCCAAACCTTCTCAAACTTAACCAACTCACTGAAGCTTGTAAATTAATCAACCAATGGGATAGAACTCCCTCACTTTCTAGCATTTTGACCCCATACACTAACCTTAATAGTCTTCGATCATCCAACAGCACTCAGATCCTAACCATCAAAGCTAAGAACTCAGGTGGCGATGCCCTCTTTGCCAACTCCATTGGCAAGCCGTGGAACTCCCTGCCAAACTACCTTAGAATTACAACCTCACACAATCAGTTCAAAAACAACCTGAAAGAATATCTCAAGACACAATGGCTATGCCCATGTCGTGAACCTGACTAAATATATATCTCAAACCCTTCTAAATGTTTAAAATCTATCAACCAAATTGTAAACGTGTTTATTTCTTGTATTAGTCTTTATACTATTAGTATATAAGAAATCTCCACTGTGTATAACCTGCTGATTGTTCTGTTGTCTTATTTAACATCTATGAAAATTCTCTCTCTTCTTGTATTTGTAACATGTACTCTTTTTTTTAACTTGTATTTTCGACTTGTATTAACCATTATGTTGGAGCTTTTCTCCTCGGGCCTCTACTGAAAAAGGATATGTATCCAGCTAGACTAGCCCGGTTAACAAATGTAAAATAAATAAAAAAATAAATAAATAAAATATGTGCACAAGGTGTGTGTGTGTGTGTGTGTGTGTGTGTGTGTGTGTGTGTGTGTGTGTGTGTGTGTGTGTGTGTGTGTGCGCATATGTGCTCACACGTGTGTAAAGTAGCTGATCTCTGTGAACATTATCCACTGAAACAAGCTAAATAATAGGAACTAATACATCGTGAACATATTGTTCCATCTGCTTGTTCAATACTGCAACTTCTTACATTATATTTACAGACCTCTCTCTACTTGTGTTGTGGACAAGAATGCCCATATTTTCCCATATATTGGCCAGCTCCCATTTGTTAGAAGGCTGACATCTACAGCATGAATCTGTAGTGATCAGGACTTATAGGACAGTTATACTGTATGTCGCAAACATTAACAGGTAAAGCATGCCAGCAATGTGTTAGTGTATGGACTAGTAGGGGAATATAGCATGTTCACAGCACTGGTTCATTGAGCTGAAGACTTCAACTCTGATGACCCATTACTAATTAAGACTACTGTGCTGCATCCTGCAACATTGTACAGGCAGTCTCTGCCTTTCCACTGCTGCTCTTTCCTTACTGAATCACCTGATTTTTTAGACATTTCCACAAAAGAAGAAGGTAGTGGCATTGTGGATACTAATGCACTCTAGCTAAAAATGATCTTAAGGTACACATTCTTTGTTAGATGAACATGCAGATAAAAAAATATATAAATTTAGAATGTATTTATTCATATTTGTTAACTGAGGTATAGTTCTGATTCATCCTACACCTTTATTAGACTCACCCTGGGACTGCAAGCTCAATAAATACATAATTAAAAAATGAAGGTATAACATATCTATTGTGCAACATAATGTCTAGTGAATAATATGACTTATATAAACATAGCAAATCACTTATTCCCATTTATGGGAATCAGTAATAAAACACATATTTAATATGTCTGCCATACAACATACTTTTTTACAGAATGCGATTATCAACATGAATTATATACATCTGGCAAATACACCAATACATAGAATATCAGCCTAATGCATAGCATACTGATTTGGCATTTCTAGAAAATGGACAGAGAGGGTGAAGTCAAGCCATTTAGAAAGGGGGGGTATGTGTTGAGGAGTGTTATACTGGAAGAATTTAAATTTGGATGGGTGAGCATTATGGCCCTCACTGGGTTACATGAGTAGGCTCTACAGGTTCACCGATGAGATGTATTTAGTAAGAACTTATTAATCTGCTTGTTAAAAACTGTAATATTTGCAGATTTGACAAGTGTTTTGTTAGTTTTATTCACTTAAATTTTAAAAGTTTTACTATTTTTCTGGCAAGGAGACATTCCCCAAGTTTTGTGGTAAAGAGTGAAAACTTGGATGACTGCAACAAAATTTGTCATGAGGGTTGCAGAGAGAATGGAAGTCTTGGGGAAGAGATCTTTGAATGTCGTCTGTCTGTCTGTCTGATTGAGATTATGCTGTTAAAAATCATAACATTTCCTTTTTATGAAAAATATGTAGAAAATACCCTAGGACAATGCCTGCTGTTCATGATGACAAGCATGTCTTTTGAAGTGACACATTTATTTTGTAGTCATATGTAGAGAGAGGAGTTTTTCATGTGAGGAGACACCAGTGTAGGGAGGCCTTATCCTAGTTTGGCTAAGAGGATTCCCTATAGGTAGCTGTGCTTGAAATGGATGAGGCTGCAACTCACCAGTACCACTTGAATGTGTTGCAACTCATCAATTGCATTTTCTCATATGAAGTCATTGCCATTGCTGTTTTTATTATAGCATCAAGACTGAGTCACACTTTTCTGAGATTTCTTTTAGTTGGTATTGGAGCCCTGGAGATGATATATCTAAGTCAGGACTGTATATGGGGTATACTTATTTTAGAGTGTTTTGTTGGGCTGAAGCTTCAACCAGTCTTGTTCATCCAGCTGAGCTATAATTAGTAGTCATTTGTGGAAGGGGCATGCAGAATAAGCTCAAGTTCTTTTTACCATGGCTTTGCTGCTTCATAAAGCTTGAAAGTGTGAAATTTTCAAGGCCCAAAAGTGTATAACATCTCATTTACCACATAATGAAATTAATATCCTAACGAAACTAAATATATTTTACATGCATTTATTTATTTAATTATGTATTTATGTGCAACCAAGTTCAGACAATCCATGTTATTTTATTTCATGTGTTTGCTTATTTTTGTTTGTTTATGCATGTATTTTATTTTCAGGTTTAAGTGTGTATAAGCAATATTACAGCAAAAAAATAAACAAAGGCACGCTAATGATATCAAGAAAAAAAAAAAGAAAATCAAAGACTGTTAGCGCATCTTAAAGATAAAGGTGTTATGATTAGTTAGGAAGACATCTCCAGGGTTCAGAGAAACTGTGGCCATGACATCAACCAGGCCTCCTCCATTTGTTGTTGATGCATGATAAGCCGTGATGCTTATTGACAGTGAATGCAACCAGATAAATGTGCATGACAAGCAGCTAGTTAAAAATAGTGACTATGGCAACAGCAAGGATTGTATGAAGTTTGTACGACCATTGTAGAACTGTTGGGAAGTGCAAGCAGCAATAGAGTTCATTTGTTGAGCATGAACACTTGGTATGATTTTCTGGACACAGCTACAGCAAGAAAAGAACATATATGGCAGTCCTACAGGGTCATGAGGCATGTGTCCTGATCAGAATTTTATGTAATACTACATATATATAAATAGATGATGCATATATACACACATACTCAGACACACATGCACAGACACACACACACACACACACACACACACACACATACACACACACACACACACACACACACACACACACACACACACACACACACACACACACACACACACACACACACACACACACATATCAGCAGAGAATATAACTTGTGGAAGGTAGTCAGGAAAGTAAGATTAAGCTAGAAGAGTAGAGGAGGTAGTAAGGCCACAGGAACAAACATGCAATATAGACAACACAGCAAGGTGTACTGGTGAAGCAATCGGGGATATGATGTGAACAATAAAGGATAAGGAGGCATGAAACATGCATATAAATGTCAAATAACTGAAATTAAAAATGTAACACAGATAATGGATGGGGTAGAGATGACTACCAATACATTAACCAAAAGCAGGCAGCACACCAGCAAAGTCTGACTTCTCTGTACCTGTACAATAATGCAAATGCCAGGAAACAAGCATCTTACTGCAACAATGCTATGCCCACATGCAAACCGTGTAGCATATGAAACCACAGCCCTTCTCATTTACACTGGGCAAAGTAATTCCTTTGTAGGATGACCTGCAGAAGCAGTAAGGCAAACAGCGTCATGGAACATGGAACCACAGACACAATTCGGTGGCTAAACATTTCCAGAATGAGTAGAAAAAAGACAAAAAGCATGCGTCCCAGAAGGAACTTGAACTTATAACCTTCCTCACTTACAGTGCACAAAAAACTTTATGTACCAGTTGTGTTACAGAAGCAATGAGATCAGCACAGCCAGAAAAATACACAGAGATGAAAGGGGAAGTTATCTGAGTATAGAACAGAAGGTGAACAACTAAGGAATGAGTAGGATGGAAGTGAGGAAGGCAGGGGATTTTTTTGATTGTTTGTTTGTGTGACATGTTTCCATTTTTTTACAAATAAAAGAAAAGGTAGCTGGAGAGGAAATAGGAAGGTAAAAGGATTAGGTAGCAGGGGAAGATATTCATTACTTACAGGGTGTGAGGTAACACAACTGAGTGAAAACACAATGGTGAAGGAGATATCAGATGGGGAAGACAATCTTGAGGAATGGACTGAACAACTTACATCGGTGGGCATGGGCATGAAAGCTGTCAGCTATGACTCAGGGGGACATGAATCACCACCCTCCGTATAGTCACCGCTGATGTCTGTTTCAGTTGGTTTCGACAGTGCTAGAGAGGGATGTGACTCAATGGATTGGAGAAGGAAGTTCTCCATCTGATCGATTCAGGTATCCATTCTCCTATCATTAATCTCCCCCATAGTGTCTGTGAATTGCAGATGGAAGAAAAATATGTCACTTCCACTGGCACAGCTACCAGTAGGTATGACTGCCCTTACATTGGGAGCAGGGTTACCTGAAACAGGTGGTGCAGGTAAGGCAGGAATTTTGGAAGTGAGTATGGTAATCTGGGAACAAAATGTGCTGGTTGATTCAGGAGGTGGTGGTGGTTTTGCTGCTGCCACCAGTGGGAGGGGGGGGGCAACAGACCTTGCCAGAGGGATGGGTATGGGTCATGATACCATTACATATCATAGTAACATAAATGGAGAAAAACAAAATAAATAAAATAAATGTATGTAATAAAAAGGATAAGATGTCAAAGGGGAGGTGGGAATACAAATACAATAAAAAATGTAAGCTGATATATATATATATATATATATATATATATATATATATATATATATACTTTGATTTTGATAGATTAAAGCTAACATACTTGAAGGAGCAAAATTCAGTTCTCTGTTTAACAACAATTTAGCATATGTCATTGAGAGGCTGGTCTGAACCTAAATCCATTAAAACCTGCTTTCTGACAAATAGAGGATTAATGTAATAAGTTATTTCAACAAGCCAAAAGAGGTAACGAGTCCAAGATGCTGTAATGATGTCTACCATAAATGTACATATGCAAAGAATCCAGGCTACTCTGGCATTCATTTCACTCACAGATTATAAGCAAAGGAGACAAATGTGTTGAGAAAGATTGTCCATAACACAGATGTCCACCTACCCAAAATGTTACTTAGACATATTTCCCCAGTATGATGTTGTAAATGAACAGGGTCCATATTAGAAGACCGAAAGTTTCAAATCACGAATGCTCTAAAAAGTGAAAATGCCGGACTTCAAAGTCATATTTGTGGAGGGCTGTGCCCTCCATACCCCCCGCTAAATATATATTCCAACTGCAAAAGCACACTACAGTGAGGAAAGAGCAGATATTCCGATCTTCACTGTACCGCAATCTCAAAAAAAGCAGTTCAAGCTTCAACATTTTTGCTCTTTAGAGCATTCACAATTTTAAACCTTCAGTCTTCTAACATAGACCCAAGTTAATATAATGAAACAGACACTACAACTGAAGTATTTCATGATAGCACAAGTGGGGTGTCTTGAATCCACAGGCATTGTCAAAATGTGATAGTACAGCCTTAACATCCTGACCCACTTGTCTAAGTATATGACAGAATGCTTGCACAAATACAATAATAACATTTACTAGCCCTTCTGCTAGCCATGAATATGGCAGTTATCATGGAACTGGTACTGACATCTGAAAGATATACTTTTTGGAATGAATCTCTTCTACTGTTAATATTAAAAGCTTTACACTATGAGGCAAGTATACTGACACATGCATGTTTTAGCCACTCCAGTGTTCTCCTGTGCAGCTGCTTGTTCACTTAAATTTCTTCAGAGATTACTACGATAAAAAGATTACAGTAAAAATATCAGTGGATGGCATGCTGTTGCAGATTTTATGTGTAGTTAAGTTATATTTACAGTATATAGGTGGTTGTCCCTGTTTAACTTCATTCTCCCATTAGTGTAGGAGGTCAGGACTGAGGCACCTCATGTCACTGTAATGGTGTGGCATTGTTCCCCTGTATCTGATAAACCACTGGCACAGGTGACAGTCAGGGCTTAACTACTCCAGGCAATAGTCTTATACTGAGGCCCTTTATAGCCCTCCTATACAATCCTATGACTGTAATACTTATGTAGGAGATCCATAAATATTTGGAACTCCTTGTCACACCACCTCTAAAAGGAGCACTACCCCATTTTTCTTAAGCCATGAAGTCTTACCTTAAAGAATGCCAGTGAACAATGGCAGAAAATTAGAACCTAAATTAGGTCCTGTGTGTCCCATCCTTCAGATAACAAGGGTCATTGATGAGCACCTCATTTGCATGATGCATGACAAGCTAGGATAATATAGGATTTATTTCATTATAGTTCACATTGGCATTTTGAAGTGTGAAACATTGCAGTCCTGTATGCTTATGTATATTGGTAAGAAATCAGGAACTACAGTGACTCCATTTACATATAAAATTACAGTCATCCCATCTCCCCAGAAGCATGACATGGTTTACACATGCATAGTGCTACATGGGCTCAAACGTGTGCATAGCATTAAGTATAACCAAGCATGATGCTTAGGTTTTCTCTTCACACAGATTGAGAGATTCAGAAGTAATAACTCATAGAGCCTTATTTAGCATAATCATCACATCCATCCAGGGAAATTTGCATGAGGTAAAGGTGGGGCTAAGCAGATCATATCATTGTGTTCTGGAACAAGTCATACTTAACTTTCTGAATCTGCCACAACTGCACCTGCTAAATACGCCTGTTTTACGTGCTGTTGTAGCTGTTCACCAAAATATATCATAAGTCAGCGCATACTTTTAAATGTGTTTGGGAAGGTCTACTGTGTGAGCTACTGCTAGGGTAAGGCAACCCTGGCATTGCATAGAGATTTCATCAGTCCAAACATGAGCATTCAAGTGGGTTAAAAAATACTGCGGGGTGCAACTCTATTGTCCGGCATTTATACATTTCAGAATCACTCCTCCATCTTGTTTTGCTTTATTAACATATGCAGACAGGCTAATTTTAATAACATTTCTCATTAACATGTCATTATATGGCCATTAGTATATACCACATCCAACTTCCCTGCATGGCCTGACCATATTGCAACTCTTTGGTTTAAATATAGTGTACTAAGATAAGAGAGTTATAAAGCTCCCTGGTTCATAAAAGTGTTTCATACTTGTAGCAGTTGAAAATATAAGTGAATAAGGAAAACCAATGATTTTTTTTTTCTATTGTTGATTTTGTTTCAGAAATACTACGTGCAGTCTGTGCTTTAATTCTAATTCATACTTGAATGCTGGACAAAATTAATAACTTGATTCTTAGCCTTTAGATATTGAACCATTTGCTTGGTAGTAACAGTACTTTAACTGACTGAGCCCTACTACTAGTATAAGTGTAACATTTTACATGTTTCTGGATTCCATAACAAACTAACATGAAAATTAAATGGCAAACAAGGATGAGAACTGGCCTGTACAGAAAATTAGAAAAAAATGGATCTCATAAACAGCTGGGAACAGCATAACTGTGAAATGGATCAAATTAAGGTACTTCCTGTTAAACTACTAAATTGCAATCACATAATGCATTCACAATTAAATTAGCTCAATGGTTTTGAGACCTCAAGGGAAAAACAGTTTGTTGTTGCTAAGTAACACTGTGTTGCATCAAATAAGTAAAGTATGTACTGACATTACATTATTTACTGCACAGAAGAACTCAAATCTTGACAAATGACAGTGATGCTTTGGCAAACATATCTCTAAGACCAGAGGCGCGATAACACCATTAGGGGCTGGATGGAGGAACTAATCGGTTTCATGATCGACTAAACTCATCTGTTTAACATGCAGCAGACAAAAATGTAGGTGTTGGCATTGAAGTTGCATGTTCTATTTAGACAGCAAAAGCAAAAAGCTGTACTAATGTCAAGTCAGAAGAAACTGCATACATGAATGTAAATGAATCATTACTACCCAGTGGTGCCTTGGGACATTCTGTATTTATACACTTTACATTTTTTCCCAGATATCAGTCAATAATTTTATTTAACATTAGCAGTTACCATTTTTAATAAAAACTTTGAATAATTTGGAAATGTCATCACTCAGTACATAGTTAGAATATTAGGGAAAAAAAGTGGCATAGGATATGCTTGCCTACCAAATAATGATGTTCACATATAGCATTCAGGATTCAAGCTGAGGTATGTACACACATGCATCCTAAAACATCCAGCTGGTTCTGCAAATCTACAGCTGCATACTTGTCCTCTGCAATTGTGACCCCAGAGATGACACTGGAGCTGCAGTGTTAGCTGAAGTTGGTTTACTGAAACATTTCTTTCTTTCTAGTTTTAACACAGCTGGTTGGTCTAGCAGTGTCCTTTACATACTCAGCTTTACCACACATCTAAGATTGCCATGGCTATAAGTACAGATGCGCATACCATGTTACCTACTTGGTGAGCCTTAATTAGTAATTGATTATCCAATAAGTAAGATAGTATCTGGGTTTAATAAGTAAGTTACACTGATATTAAATACTGTTTCATTAACAGTTCATACCTTCATATTCTGGGCGTCCAAAGTAAATGAAACCACATCAGAAAATGATGCTTCACTGCAGAGGAACATTAAAAATTCAAAAACCTGATAAGCAGGAATTTGAACAGGCTTTTTTTCTAATTATATTTTTCAGTCAGCACTTAGTTTGTGCCTTCTGTGGAAGGTTGAGTGCTGGGCTGGCAACTCGACACCGTAAAACTCCACTGCCAACCATGAGCGGACAGCTAATCTGCTGTGGTGACCCCTAACCGGGAAAAGCCAAAAAAAGAAGAAGAAGAAGAAGAAGTCAGCACTTAGTTTAGTTCCGATTCCTTGACCATCAATTCTAGCGGACTAGGACAGCTGGTCTCATCCCCCACAAGGGGAGATAACATTCTGGATTTGGTTCTCACCAATATGGCTGATCACTGCACTACTCCCATAGTATATTCTTCCCTGGTAAAATCAGATTATCGGTCTGTCTCATTCAAAGTTTCTATCCCACCCAACCACTCCCCAGCCATGACTAGGCTAAAAAAACTTCTCAAAAGCTGACTACAACCTCCTAAGGGAGAGTATTAGTAGTTTCACACCACCACCCCTCTCAGGGGATGCAGACAACTATGCTGAACAGTATGCCAGTGCAATATACAAACACCTGTACAACTGCATGGACTCAGCCATACCCAACAGAACTAAAACCTGTTCCTCAAGGAAACACAAACCTGTCTGGTAGATGTCCTCTATCAACAGGCTTTATAACAAAAGGAAGAAATTGTTGTCCAGTGGAAAAAAGGAACAAGTTCCAAATTGGAAAAACTCCCTCCTCCACTTCAACAAGCAAATTAGATCACTAGTGAAAACCTCCAAAGCCAATTATGAGTTGAAACTAGCCTCTGAATCGTAGGGAAACCACAAGTCCTTCTTCAGTTATGTAAGGAACTTCCAAGGCAAAGCCCAAGTTTGTTCAGAATTAGTACTTAATGGTACCACTCACACTGATACTGTTGACTTAGGCAACCTGCAAGCTGACAGGTTCAGCGCAAACTTCAACCCCCAAAGGCTCAGTCGACATCCCCGATACTTGTATCACACCTCACATCTCCATAGATCAAGTGTTAAAGGCTCTATCCAAGGCAAAGAACACAGCTGTATTCTGCACCATCTCCAGAAAGAGCTAGCTTTGCCATTGAACATCCTATTCAGCCACAGCTTAATTACAGGCTTCATTCCAGCTGAGTGGAGAACTGCCATTGTCATCCCCTTGCACTACTAACCTAGGAACGTATTGCCTCATTAGTTTGACAAGTCTGATCTGTATTATAGATCTCATAAACAAGGCCATAGGCAATATACAAGCACTTGACCTCACCCAATTCAGATTCATCAGGGGCAGATCTTGACTACTGAACCTGGTTGACTTCTTTAAGACTGTCACCAAGACCCTGGATGAGAAAGTCAGTACATACAGCTTAGCTTGACTAGGTCAAGGCCTTTGACACAATCCCAGACTCAGACATCATTAAAAAGCTAACACAGCTTGACGTTAATCCCTATCTCATTAGGTGGGTGGTCAGCTGGCTCACCAATAGGGCCCACAAGGTCAACATAGGTGTTACCACCTCTGACAGCAGACTTGTCACTAGTGGTGTTCCCTAGGGATCTATCCTGATATCCCTGCTGTTTGGCATCTACTTCTCAGAGGTCCAGGCAAAGACAAAGGGCCTGTGGCTGACCCAGTTTGTGGATGACTGCAAGTTGCGTGCTGTCACTGACTCTCCAAATGATGTTAACATACTGCAAGAAAGTCTCACAGCTACAGATAACAGGTGCCAAAGTCATGGCCTTAAATTAAATGCAAATTAAATGTGTTATCATACCATTTGGCAAAAGCATGGCCCCTAATAATTACCACATCAATGGCAACCCCCTAAGAACACAACCTGTGGTGAGAGACTTGGGTACTCAGGTTGACAACAATCTCACGTTCAACCATCATGTGGCGGCAGTAGTCAGAAAAACCTTTTACTTGGGTCATCTCATAAGTAAAGGGATTGCATGCAGAAAAAAGGAGGTTATTACCTCTCTGTATTCCTCCCTCATTAGGCCTATAATTGAGTATAATGCCCTATTTGGTATGTACCTCTCCAAACACCTGCACCAACTGGAAAGGCTTCAGAAATACCTCACAAATAGAATCCATGGCCTCTAACACCTGTCCTATGTGAACAGGCTCAAATCACTATCACTCTATCATACAGACTACTCAGAGGTTATCTGTGTCTCATCTACAAGGCAATATCGGACCCTGCCCTACTAGAGATGCTTCATATCCATAAGTCTAACTCATTGCGCATTACCCATTTGATAGGCCTAAATCTAATATGAGACATCAACAAAACCTGCTGAAGAGACAGGTTTGTCTCTCTGAGGTTGCTCTGTCTCTGGAATAGACTTCCGATTCATGTCAAACAGAACACCTTGCTGTCCCTCTTCAAGCGCAACCTTGATGAGTGGATGGGAAATCACAAATTTGTCCCAGGGGTTCTACCTTTGTCTCTCATTGACAGGGGCAACAGGTGCTGACTGAGGTTTCTTTTTTGGGGATAAACTCTTGGCTAGGCTTGTAAGGGCCCCAGGGCCATTAGCCTAGTAACCTCCTATGATGCTACACAGTAGTACAGTTCATAAAATACTCATCCATTTTTCCATAATTGAAATGCATTTTGCATGTCCTGAGTGTTCAGGTCATCCACAACTTCTCATCAGCCATGTGTCATGTTTCTGCATAGATATCCAATGCATTAAGCATTATAATGATACTGTATGTTACTATAACACATTGACTTATCAGGTAATGATCTTAAGGATGATTATACCATTCAGCAGCATGTCTGCCATAGTGTCTTAAAGATATTTTGTACATTTTTTCTACTATATTCTCCTGTAGCTCAACGGCATTTCCAAAAATCACAGTGTATGACATGAAAAAATGTCAGATTTCTTTTGAGGTTATATATTTCACAAGAAATAAAAAAAGTTGTACTGGCATGCCAACGCAAATAGAAATATTTTTATACTGGTAAATAGTCGATGTATTAGTGATTAGATATTACATTCCTCATTTACTCCTAGCAGTGTATTTTCAAACTGTCATTCTTAAATAGAGTTGGACCATTTGATAAAATGGATGTCCTTTGTTTGATACCTGCAAAGAATGGCACCATTTGGAGCTCAAGTGAATGATTTTGAAAATAAAATAATACTGTGGGAACAAGAAACTACTAAAAATGAGGACAGCAAACTACTGAAAAGACAGCTGTTGGTTTTGCTGCTATGCTTAACATTAAATTAAGTCAAAAAGAATTCAGCTGGGTTATGCACAATACATACAGTGAGTGCATATCATTAATTTCATAACTGAAGAAGCAAAAATGCAACATAAGAATAAAAGCACAGGGAACATCGAGGCAAGAAAACCATGTCATCATAACATAATGATCTAAGAAAGAAGGATGTTGATGTTTCTGGAAAGCAGTTTTACGATGAAAACAACTGTGGTGATATGATTTCAGAGAGCATAAAATAAATATTGAAAGGATGAGTGCACTCACAAAGTCTAGCAATAACAGTGTGTAGGAAAAAGAAATAACAGGTAAGTGTAATTGGGCACATTTCTGTACAAGAAGCTCATGACGGAGTGGCTCAGATATTAAGTTTACTTTGGAGAGTATAGTAACTTGAATTATACTGCACAAGAGATAAACTGCAGAAATGGTGGTTAATATTGTACTATAAATAAAATAAAGAATTACAAGGTAGCCATTATATAGATATTAAGGCAACAGTAAAGTATAGTCAAAATAGCATGTAACACAGGGCTTTGTGGGAAGAGGAGCTGCCAGGGTGACATGTGGCCATTCATAGACAGAATTCAACAAACACACAGGTTAAAAAAGCTAAAGTGATGACAAAGTGCAAGACATCTCAAGGCACATAGCCTGCTAGCAAACCTGGACCCAACTCCTGGATGTGGAAACCAACAGTTACGAAAGGATTTGAGAATGCACTCCTTGTATACATACCAAGTACATATGCGACTATCATCTGAAATCAAAACATAAGTAATCCTTCTTATGCACTTTGTGATATAAGAATGGCAAGTTTGTTAAACATATTTTAGAGCTGTTATGCTCTGTTCATATATGACTGCTTAAGTAGGAGTCAACACACAACAGTGTCAGGAAACTGAACCACATATAAAAAAATGTGTTGTCATATTTTTTTTTTTCTTTTACATGATGCAGCAGTGAAACATTTAACATTTCACAGATGTTAAAGGATCAGAAATACACTTTGTTTCTGGTATTTGTCTGCAAGGTAGCACTCCATTTCAACATCCAAAGCCATAAAATCCTTCATGCAACTACAGTTTAATATGATTTTTTTCCCTTTTACATTGTATACTAAACAGTTAAAGTGCCATGTCTAATAAAGAATTGTGTGTCAAAACTAACCCCAGGATTCAGCAAGCTCAGCATGGCGTGCAGGAATAGTGCAGGTGCTGCTGGAGGCAATATGCCTGCCAAGAGATCCAGGAACAAGAACCCAGGATGCGCACAAGCGCTCCTGCACTATTCCTGCACAGACACAGCTCCTGTATGCTAACTACCCCATTTGCAGGTAAAAACCATGCAAATGGGGTAAATTAGCAATCTAGGAAGCTGGCAGCCATCCGTGCAGGATTAGTGTAACCCACAGAAATGTACTCAGTTAATAACCAAGTACATTTCTGCAAACTACAAAACGGATCCATGACTGCTTCAAATAAAGGGTGTATATAATGTGGAAAGCATGCCATTGGCCAAATATATAGCCATTGGCATGGAAAACAATTGCAAAAAAAAAACATAACTTTTATTATTTTTGGCCGATTTCTGCCGTTTAAGAGTAGGGCAGTGGCACGCAAACGGGATCGGATGGAAAATAAAAGTAAAACCCTGAAAAAAGTTTTTCTGCAAATGCACAATTTTGCCATTATAGTCAATGGCAAGCAGAAGACAACAAAGCCAGTGAATAGTGGTTGCTAAGGGGGAAGGCTCAGTGTCAGACTTGTAACTAGACTTAGCAGGCAATTCTATGCAAATGAGGGGAATGATACTGAATCACAGATTTCTAGTCATGGCTAGCCTGCACCCAACTGTGTAGGTGCAGGAAAACCATGGTGTAAACCTAAGAGCTATCTGCCATCATACAGGGGTGTGTTAGGTATACTGTAAGCTTATTGGAGCTCTGTGGCTCAGGTTTGCCCTTAGCTTAGCAAAGCTAAGGAAGGGGGTGTGTCTGAAGCTGCTAAGCACACTTTAAATTGCCTAAACGTGTGTGCGTGCTGCGCACCGGGTTTTAAAAAAAAAAAAAAAAAAAAAAAAGGTAAACCAGGAAATAGCAGCTCTATTCACATCTGATCACTGTGTTCATGTGGTGCACCTTGGGGCTTAAACAGGAAGGCAATGGGAAGGGAAAACAGCAGTAGGAAGGTAATCAAGGAGAACTAGCATAGCTGGCAGGTGAAATGTATCAAAATCAGCCTATTACACAGGTAGAAGCCCAGCCTAGCCCAGCCCAGCACAGTACTATAAACTATGCAAACACCTTTCCCTCTGTTTTTTCCCACAGACTCTACACCACCAGTGTACACAAATGGGGAGATTTTACCTACCAAAAGCAACAAAATGATAGGGGCTGCATTCGCTCTCATAAATCAACATGTGGAAGAGGCTGAGGGTGGTGAGAATGAAAATGCTGATGACCAACCCACAGTGAGGAGAAGGAGAAGAGTGTACAGATCCAGGGTAAAATACTAGGGGACTACATGAGCTGGAGATAGTGTAGCACTCTAGGGAGGACAGGGACCTTCTACAGCAAATTGTTGAGCTGTGCCGGCCATGCCCCACACACAGAACCAACAGAGGGGAACCCATCCCAGTGGATATCAAGGTATGTGTAGGCTTAAGAATACTGTATGGGAATTTCCACAGAATTCAGCATGCTGAAGGGGTGTCCCATGCAGGTGTGTTCCTAGCTGTGAGCTGCACCCTGCCAGCATGCACACCACTGGATCAATAAGGACAGAAACTATTGACATTAACACCTTGAACACATACCCTGTCACTCCAGGGGAATATAGTGGCTTGCAGCCTGGGACTGTAGGAGTGACACAATGCAGCAGCCTGCTACAGATGGCCTGCATCACTACCAAATGCCCTACAGTCCTTTGTCAAAGGCCTGTGTCTCACCCATACTGCCAATGTATGATATCTCATGGACTCCCAAATAACAACATAACATAGTCCACAGAATCCAAATGCAAGGCCATGTTGACAATTCCCAGTAGTATGCCCACCATGTTCTACTGCATAAACTGTGGACCATCCCCTAAATACTGCTGGGATGAAGTGATAGCTATAGGGATACTTATCAGATAATGTTTGCATAATTTTCGGAAGCAGCTAGAATAATGGGGGGGGGTAGAAGCATGGCTGCCATGCAGTGTGTGAAGTCTGAAACTTAGCTGTGTGCACATACTATCCCCTACCTGCAAACACAAGAATGGGTGGCTACAAACCTGCTCATAAACCACAATATGAAGGGGTAATGACCAGAAATATGAGCCCTGCCTCTGGGTAACTTCTGTGAATCTGTACAGCTGTGAGGAATGGCCACAGCAGGATATGGCCATACTGTCACATCGATGGATTGCAAGCATGGGATCCACAGCCACCACTGTACCAAGGTGCTGAACCATTTACACAGACCCATCAGCAATTGTCTGTAGCTCCCCCTCCAGTATGGCATGATTGCGCAAGAATATGTAGGCTGCAGGCCGCAATACTGGACACAGCTTCATTCATCCTGTGTTCCCCAGGAAATTAATGCAAGCAAATATGTATATCTGGCAGTAGTTTAATGACATAAAACATCATAGTGTAAAACAGTACCTATGTCTGAATATCTCTGCTAACAACAAAACCATGTAGCTGAAGCAGCACAGACACAATTACGTACAGTAACCCACTATCCTTTGCCCATTGTGACCCCATATTGTCAACTGATCTACAGATATCCTGCAGAAACAGGTTGCTACTTGTAGGTGTAGAACACAAAAGCTCACACTGTAGTACAACCTACCTAGAATGGCATCACATATTCAATACAGAACATCATACTGAGCATGCTCCCACACTTAGAGAAAGAGAAATGAAGCCCATGTCTGACAACAAAGTACTGAAAGGTCATACTGGGCATGCTCCCAAACTTACAAAAATGAAGCCCATGTCTGGCAACAACAGTGGACTATACATATCTGACAGTCACAGATGTTTGTGCACACACTCCATATTGCACACCAGTCATGCTCTGCACACACATCGGATAGGAATACACACATATACCAAGGACAACACACTATAATAGGCCAAACTTATACATACATAGATGTGTGGAAGAGAGTGACAGACAGTGACAAAGAGCTTCTCATCATGAGACCTGTCCCACCTAGAACACATCCAATTGGCTAAAACCACAAGATGTGCAAGTGTCAATCACTGTAAACATTTGCTTCTGGTATTCCTCAGCACATTAGTGTCTGTGGTGCTTGTGATAACTGTGCAACATGATTGCACAAGTCATTATTCATCTAGCAGTTTTATACTTGTTCCTGTTAAATGTAAACATGTGTGTGACTGAGAGTTGTGTGCGTGCTTCCAGATGAATGGTTTATGGCCCATTTACACACACTGCACTCCCCATTGCCCTACTTTGGCAAGCCTGCTGATGTCATTCCCCTTTAAATACACATGTGCTTTAACTGCGTAATGCTATAGTGTGAGGTAATAGTTAGGTAGAAGTTCTAATCCCAGATATGTCAACTGTGAGACTGTGTGTGTGTGTGTGTGTGTGTGTGTGTGTGTGTGTGTGTGTGTGTGTGTGTGTGTGTGTGTGTGTGTTTGTTTGTCTGTGTAGGGATCAATGCTTTTGAGACCATTCACATCACTGCACTTTTCATTGCCCTACTTTGGCAAACCTGCTGATGTAATTCACTATGAAATTCATCTTTGGGAAATGAGTACACCTGTAAGCTCCATGGCGCATACTGTAACTGCATAATGCTGCAGTGTGATGTACTAGGTAGGTAGGAGTTCTAATCCCAAACATGGCAACTGTGAAACTCTGTGTGTGTGTTTGTTTGTCTGTGTAGGAATCAATGATTTTGAGGTCATTCTCAGTTACCTACTTTGGCAAGCCTGCTGATGGCATTCACCTTGAAATACACCTTTGGTGAAGAAGAAGCCCTATAAGCTCTGTGGTGCATGCTATAGCCTGGTAGTGCTGTAGTGTAATGTACTAGTTAGGTAGGAGTTTTAATCCCAGTCATGACAGTTGTGAGACTGCGTGCATGTATGGTTTTGTGTGTGTTTATGTGTATGTGTGTGTGTGTGTGTGTGTGTGTGTGTGTGTGTGTGTGTGTGTGTGTGTGTGTGTGCGTGCGTGTGTGTGTGTCTGTGTGTGTGTGTGTGTGTGTGTGTGTGTAGGATCACTGCTTTAGTGGCCATTCGCAGTCACTAGATACTCCTAAAAATGGACAACTTCGATATCTGTGCAGTAACTGAGACCTGGTTCAAGGATCCAGAGAGCACCCCTGCAATACCAGGCTACAACTCTTAACACACTGTTTGGCCATCAAACCAGGACTGAAACACTAAAGGTGGAGGAGTGTCCATATTAACCAAGGATATTCACACCACCTGGCTAGTTGCCCAACACAATGTGTCTGAAATTCATCAGGTGCAACTAACACTATGTAAGGCTGCAATTCAAATTGTAGCTTGCTACAGATCTCCCAATATGCTCCAAGATTCTCAGTACACCTTTCAAAACATACTGGAAAATATTAAGATACAACCAAACACCCTAATACTGGGTGATGTCAACTACCCTGCCATTAACTGGGAAAACTACTTGTGTACCAACACATTTGCCCAACAGTTCTTGGAATTCCTAAATTCCAATGCCCTTGGTCAACTAATCCATAGTCCCACCAGGGGCTCCAATATTCTAGAACTGGTCATTACCAACATGTGAAATCGATGCTCCACACCTATGGTCACTGCCTCATTGATTAGGTCTGCCTATAACCTAATCACCCTTGACATCCACATCTCACCCCCACACCCCAGTAAGGAAACCTCCGTAAATAACTTCTCCAAAGCCAACCTCATGCTACTGAAGTCAGACGTGACAAACTTCATGACACCCATGCAGACGGGAACTGAAAGTTCTACTGCTGAATCATACACTAAGGCACTGTATGAGCACATCCATGAATCATGCCATCCCAAATAGAACCAAGATGCTCTCCTCCAAAAAAAACTAAGCCAATCTGGTGGTCCCTGCCATAAACAAACTTTACAACAAAAGGAAGAAACTGTTACAGAAAAGAGGAAAATCCCAGAATGCAAAAAACTCACTTACCAGCCTCAGTAAGAAGCTGGGATCCCTCATAAAATCCTCCAAAGCTAGTTACAAAAATAAAATTGCCAAACATTCCAAAGACAGCCACATGGCATTCTATAGCTATGCCAGGAATCTAAATGGCAATGCTCAGATCTGCTCTGAGCTACAATAGAATGGCATTAAATATACTGCTCCCAAGGATATTGCCAATATCCTGGCAGATCAATTCAGTGATAAGTTAATCCCGCTCTCACCACCTAAAGGGCTCATCTCAATACCAGAAGATTACCAAATTCCAGTAATAACAGATGCACAGGTAAATACCACACTCTCCAAAGCTAAGAATACAGCATCCATGAGACTAGACATCCCAGGCTGTGTACTACATGAACTACAAAATGAACTGGCACCTCACCTAAGTGCCATGTTTAATCATAGCCTCACCTCAGGTTTCGAGCCCAATGAGTGGTGCACAGCTACAGTTATCACACTCCACAAGGGGGGACCCAGCTTGGATCCTGGTAAATACTGGCCCATCAGTCTGATCTGTAAGGCCATGGAACGTATTATCATGGAACTTATAAACAAAGACATTGGTAACCTTCAAACACTGGACCCCACCTAGTTTGGGTTCATGAAGGTCTGATCTTGTCTCCTGAACCTGATCAACTTCTTTGAATCAGTCTCCAGAGTTGTGGACGAGAGTAAGATGGTCCACACAGCCTATCCAGATGATGCCAAGGCCTTTGACACCATCCCCCAGTCTGGAATCATAGATACACTTACTAAGCTGGGCATTAATCCCTACATCACTCAATGGGTTGCCAACTGGCTTACTGACAGAACCCACACTGTAAAAGTAGCCGACTCCAAATCCAGCTCCAGACAAGCGAGAAGTGGAGAACCTCAGGGTTCAGTCCTGGGACCGCTCTTGTTTGGCATCTACTTCTCTGAAGTAAAAGCCAGCACTAAGGGACTCTGGCTAAAAAAGTTTGCAGATGACTGCAAACTGGGAGCCATTATTGAATCCCCAAATGATGTGGATATTCTACAAAAGGGCCTTACAGAAACAGATGCTAGGTGCCAGAACCATGGGCTCAAGCTCAATGCCAAGAAATGTATAGTTATCTCCTTTGGAAAGAAACATGTACCCATGAATTACCACATAGGTGGCAGTATACTAAATACTGAAAGTGTGATAAGAGACTTAGGGACACAGGTGGACAGTGGTCTCACCTTCGATAACCACATCACCACAACAGTTAGGAAATCCTTCAATGTGTCATACCCCATCACTAAGGGCTTTTCATCCAGAAAAAAGGAAGTCATTGTTCCACTGTACTCATCTCTCAGTAGACCCATTATAGAATACAATGCCCCTTTTGGTACGTACCTTTCAAGACATCTGTAACAGCTAGGAAGGCCGCAGAAATACTTCAATAAAAGAATCACAGGTCTAAAGCAGATGTTCTATGCTGACCATCTAAAAAAATCCAGCTATACTCTTTCACATATCGTCTACTCAGAGATGATCTCTGCTTAACATACAAGGCCATGTCAAACCCAGAGTTGTTGGACATGCTACACTTAAAGAAATCCCAATCCTTCAGAGACACACACTCCAGGGATCTAAACCTTGTCATCACAATGAACAAAACATGCTGGAGGGATAGGTTTCTGACCCAGAGACTCCCCAGACTCTGTAATAGACAGCCCATACATGTCAAGCAGAGCACCTCTTTGGCCCTCTTCAGAAGGAACCTTGACAATTGGATGGGAGATACAAAATTCATCCCGGGGATCACGTCAGTCACTCTGCTAGACAGGGGTACAGGGAAGTAAATATTGTGGGAAGAAATAGCCAGGGAATTGTTATAGCTAGGCTTGTATAGGCTCTAGGGCCAATAGCCTAGTACCAACCTATGAACCTATGAACTACACTTTCCATTGCTCTATTTTGGCCTGCTGATGTCATTCACCTTGAAATACACCTTTGGTGAAAGAGTAGCCTTATAAGTTTGTAGCATGAGTTATAACTGCATAATGCAATAGTGTGATGTACCTAGTTAGGTAAGAGTTGTAATCCCAGACATGGCAACTGTGAGACTCTGTGTGTGTCTGTCTGTTTGTGGACATTCACAGCCACTACACTTTCCATTGCCTTATTTGGCAAACCTGCTGATGTCATTCACTTTGAAATACACCTTTGGGGAAGGAGTAACTTGTAAGCTCCATGGTGCATGGTATAACTGCGTAATGCAGTAGTGTGATGTAGTAGTTAGTAAGAGTTCTAATCCCAGACATGGCAACTGTGAAACTCTGTCTGTGTGTTTGTTTGTCTGTATAAGGATTAATGCTTTTGAGGCTATTCACAGTCAAATCACCTTCTATTGCCCTACTTTGGCAAGCCTGCTGATGTCATTCACTTTGAAATACACCTTTGGGGAAGGAATCCCTTCTAAGCTCCATGGTGTATGCTATAACTGCATATTGCTGTAGTGTGCTATACTAGTTAGGTAGAAGTTCTAATCCCAGACATGGCAACTGTGAAACTCTGTATATGTGTTTGTCTGGATAGGGATCAATCTTTTTGAGGCCATTCACATTCACTACAATTTCCATTGCCCTATTTTGGCAAGCCAGCTGATGTCATTCACCTTGAAATGCACCTTTGGTGAAAGAGTAGCCCTGTAAGCTCTTTGGCACATGTTATAACTGCATAATGCTATAGTGTGATGTACTAGTTAGGTAGGAGTTCTAACCAAAGACATGGCAACTGTGAGACTGTGTGTGTGCATGTGTGTGCGTGTGTGCGTGTGTGTGTGTGTGTGTGTGTGTGTGTGTGTGTGTGTGTGTGTGTGTGTGTGTGTGTGTGTGTTTCTCATCAGTATCCTTTGTAGAGGTAGCTGTGATTGTGTAATAACAGGACTCATTGCAGGGCGGGTTTTGCAAATGTCTTATATGGAGGGCCTATTATATGTCACAATGTCCATCTTACAAGGACAACAGATGTCAAACAGCAGAGAAGCTGGTGTAGACAATCCATACCCCTACATCTGACATTATAGATTGGGGAACAATATAGGCAACCCTTCTATTACCCAGGGAACACTCTTCATCCATGTCTCATACAAAAACACACTTGGCTAGGCAACAGCCACTATGTTGGCAGTTCCCTGCATATTGCCCACAGATTGCAGTGGATTGCAGAGGAGAAGGCACACTGTTCCATCACTACAATAGGCAAGTCATTGCATACAGTGGCCCTTTTCTATGTTCCACACTGGATGCCTGAAACAACTGTAGAGTCAGCAAATGTAACCCACAAAGGAAATACCATGCCTTATACACATGCCCTTTATGGGAAGATGCCACTAACACCAGTGTATACCTGTATCATGCTGTCAATGTAGATACAGGATCACCCTGAGTTCCATTGCCAGTTCTCACCACATGAGGTCAGGAATGCCACATCAGATGATAACAATCTGTTCACACAACATGCCCCAGACACCCCAGGTACACTTCCACATGACAAAGAACATGCATATGGGACATGTGCACATCCCAGATACTGTCTATGGTATGGAATATAGAACACATACATGGCAAGCATTGGACAACACTGACCACCCACAATAGTAACCCAAATGAGTGGATGGTGAATACAATACCCACCTATGTGAGCCAATCCAGAGACTACACCCCTGAACCACACTGAAGACCATTATCATGTGGCCTGATGCCAAGGTATACCCTTTGCTTAGCCTTGTACAGCCTTCTGGTACAGTCAACCACTACACAACTGCGAAGTAATGAACCTATGCATGTCAGTACTGGCAAACCTTTGTCTGTGTGTGTGGAGATTAATGATTTAGAAGCCATTCACACTCACTACACCTCCCATTGCCCTACTGAAGCATGTCTTCTGATGTCAGTCACCTTGGCATACCTTTGCCCATATATCAGCCTGATAACCTCTGTGGTGCATGTGATACCTGAGTAATACTGTAGTGTAGCAAACTAGTTAGTTAGGAATTCTAATCCTGACCCTGACAACTGTGATAATGCGTGTGAGTCGCCGAGACAGTGTGGCTGTGTTGTACTTGACACCTGTTTTTTTGTGGACAGGCACATGTACTACACCTACCTTATCCATCCTTTATCACTGTTGCTGATGTCACTCACCTTCTGATATACTTTTGGACAGCTTTCCAACATGTAAGTTCTGTGACGCATGCAATAACTGCATAGCTTATGTAATAGCAATACATAGCAAGGCAGGGTTTGAAACCCTGTACTGGTAAGTGTATGACACAACCATGCTTAGCTTTTACTCACCTACCCCCTTCCTTTCTTACTTTGTCTCTGTCTGTCTCTCTCATGCCATCTCTGGTGGATGAAGAGAAGTACACTTGCTTTGCTTAGGCAGCAGCTTGTGTTTTGTAAGTGATGCTCATGATCAGCTGATGGCATGTGCACAAATTGCAGTCCCCCACTAGGTGATTGCCTGTGGAACAGCTGTGGTAAATTTCCCATAGCCAATTGCATGGAAACACACTCCTATAACTAGGAACATCATGTGTGTGTTGGCCCTTTTCATTCACTTTGAGCAGGACTTCATGTCAGTGTTTGGCAAACAGCATCACAGAGGGTAGTGGGATTGGCAAATAGCATCACAGAGGTTAGTGGGATATACCTCTTACAACACATACTGTGGACTCAGGCCAACAAACAGAAAGGGATGCTACAGACATGACTACAGAATGTAAGTCTTGCTCTTCTACATTTGAAGTAATTTTGGTTTAACAGGGTTTGTGTGGATATGGCTGGTCTACATGATTTAATACCTGTCATGACAGTGTTATGTGGTTGAGGAAACTCCCACCTGAAGGGCTAACTGCAGACTAGCCAGTGTTTGGAGTTCTACATGTGTCATGTTATCCACAGATGACCTATCTTTAGAAATGCAGTAGCATAGTCTGAGGATTGCAGTCAGCACATGGTGACAGCCATGAGAGTTACTGACCTCATATCCCTCATATGTCACAGCAAACGATATTACACCAGTAAATGTATGAGGTTATCACAGCAACATGTCAATATTGGCCGAGTGTTTGTGCCTCCAGCCACAACTTCATCAACCTTTATACATATGTCATGCACTAAAAGGTGCACATGTTCAGTACACCATGATTTATTGACATCATACCTGATAACAAGCCAGAGAGATATCAGACTACTAGGCATGTTATGTATAGTAGGGATTACATTTGAGGACAAAACCTGGACATTCGGTTGTAGTGTGTACAGTAGTGAGTTCTGTGTACTTATGGTGATTGTTGACAGAGTGTGTATTGTGAATATGTACCTTGGCCTGTGTACAGACTGTGGTAGATGTCATTTTTCTTGGTGCTGTTCTATCTGATGTTGCATGCTGCTTCAATGTATGGTACCCTATTGGCTTACATATTTGTAGGGCCAAACCCATACATGTCCCATACCACAGTCAGGCATTGGAATACACTGTGTATTGGCCCAGTATATGTAGGGTAAGTGTGTTAAGTGTGTGAGTGGCACATATGAGGATGGTGTTGATCAGACAGTCGATATACTGTAATATTAAGCAAACTTATCATATGTGACTGTAGCTGTGCTCAGACTGGTTATGGGTATGCGCCTTAACACAGGTGTTTGTTACTCCATGCTGTTACATGCCTGAAGATCCTGCTATATTTGCAGGTACATATGTATTCCCCCATAAGAAATGTAGGCCAGTGTTGTGGCAGTCTGCCTGTAGCTTGCACAGTACTTTGTGACATGCCTTGCAGCTCAGTGTACTTACCCAATGTGATGCTATGTCCAAATATTTGTCAGATGTACTGCTGCCCAGCCACCATAACTATTGTGTATTTCTCACAAAGCAGTGGGATGCTGTACAGATGTATGTCACTAACTAGTGGGTAGTATGTGGGCTTGTGACCTCTGCTCCTCCAGTTATTGTGTCAGGACAGACAGGAGTGTGTGAATGCATAAACTGTGTGAGCATATGTATTCCAGTATTTACGTGATATACCCATTTACATGGCTGTTAACATTCACATTGTCAGGCTTGGTAGACACGTCTTGCACTGTGTATACCTCTGGATGGACCCGAGTGTGTCACACTGTCCCCATTTATTTG
>NC_056734.1:17559075-17569075 GCF_019279795.1 Protopterus annectens | reverse complement strand
ACTACATACCTAGGTAGGGGTTCTAGTCCCAGTGTTGCCAAGTAAGTGTGTGTGTGTGTGTGTGTGTGTGTGTGTGTGTGTGTGTGTGTGTGTGTGTGTGAAGGAATCTACTTTTGTTTGCAGAATATGCATGTCCCAGGAGGTCATCTGTTTGAGAACTGCCTGGCATATGCTAATATTTCACTGGTATCATCCTGTGGAAATACATTCCATCACAACTAGTGGTAGATGTGTAAATGCCCTCTTCCCCACTGTATAGGTGTGCAGTGATACTGGGGTTGATATATACAGTTGGGTGTGGCTCTTGTGGACATAGCCACCACCATTGCAGTTACTATTGAGTGTATCCCCCTGCTTAGCTGGCCATAATACTGTACAGTTCATGTTAGCAGGTTAAGTAGTTGTCTATCACACTATCTGCAGTTCTACAGCACTTCTCACCCTCCAAAGGGTAGGGCTGTGCTACCCACACCATCACACCTATGTTTATCGAGTTGAGGATTGCACTACATTGGGAAAGGGGACATATACACTGCCAGTACCATCATCAATTACATTAAACTAGCAGACTGCTTATTTCCCAATGTGTTGTTGTGCCTATTCTGTCTTGGTGGAATTACATAGGCTACAATGGGTTCCCTGCACAGGTACATACATCCATGTGTACATTATTCTCAGTGTATTGCATCAATACCAAAACCTCTGTGTGTGTTATACAAAAACATGTGGTGTGTACCACCCAGTACACTTATCATTGCCCACTGTAAAAGGGCTGCTGACAGCGGCCACCATGCACTAACCTGTAGACACCACCCCCAGACCTATCAGCAATGTGGCACTTGCAGTAACTGTTATACAGACCTGTGACATGTGTTCACCTGTACCCAGGATATGGCACAGCCAAGGTGTCACCAGAGTCTCATACCCCTTGTAAGATACAACAGCAGACCATCCTCCTGCTGACACATGGACACCTACAACACAAATGGAATACATTATAAAGGCCACAATCACTGAGTGTTAATAACAGCTGTAATGCATCATGACTGGACAGCTACACTTCCTGACATGTAAGCATTAAACTTTACTGCTGACAACATGTTACACAGCATTATATTGGTACACCATAGTACAGTCACCCTGTGCATCAGAACCATATTAGTCTGTCCCTGCATCAATGTTATGGATGACAGGGATGTGGCACAGGTATCATCATATGCACAGGGTGTGTTGTTGGTTTGCCAGAGACCTAGGCTGAGACATACGTTTGACACCATGTGTGTGAGTGAAGGGGTTTAATTATAAATTTGGCCATAGTGATGTGATGTGTGTAGGTATGGGGTTAACCTACCTTTGCTTGTATTGTGTGTGAGTATGCATGCACACAGTTCTGCCATGTGGCTGCCCTATAGAGGTGTTTGTTGGGCAGCTGCAGGCCATACTTGGCAGGGTGTGCAGTTCACTGTCTCTGGCCACAGAAACAAGAACTGTGCCTGCCAGGGGTTCCACGGGCACTACCAGGTACAAGCCACGATAAGGTACTCTCCCCTGATGATGACATATGTCCGCTGGATCCTGGTCCCTCCTGGGACTGACCAGGGCCACATGCACGTGGCCTGTTGTGTTCTCGTGTAGACAGGTCCCCCCTGCAGTGCTGCAGCTGGTACTGCCACTACGGGAGCAGCACAGTGCCCTGGCAAGTCCCTGTCGACCTCCAGCTGTTGGTGTTGCTGGCCTAGGTCCACGTGGCCATCGCACCACTCCCACCATATGCTCAAGCACAGACATTCCACAGTCGAGGATTCCTACCATCTCACCCAACCGTCTATCCATGACCTCTGAAAAATAATGGAGGACACCTGCAAAATCACGTATCTTGTCAGTAGCAGCTGCATGAATAGCCCTCTGCAGCCTCCGAGCCTGTCTGGCATACCATTCCATACATGCCTATTCCTTCATGACAGCCTGAAACATGCATTTGGTGGTACCAGATGTGGCATTTCTGCCAGGGTCACGATTACCAGCAGCCCACCAATGAGCACCCCTGTATATCTGCCTATGTGGTACCCTGCTGGAGATCTGGCTATGACTGCTGTGTCCAGACACACGTGCCATAGATACCACACTGTCCTGTCCAATGCCACCAACTGCCAACTGTCCCTCAGCTATGGCCACTGGTCATGGGGTATGTATAGGCATTGTGACTGTGTGGGGGGATGGGTGGATAACAATGGGATGTCAAACGATGGTTCAGCTTCAGCCTCTGACAACCCCTACTGTGCCTAAACACACCTATCATCATTTTCAGTGTCTGTATGAACACCAACATCAGATTGCCTGCAGGAGGGACTCTGACCCACCTCACCACCTGTGAGGGGAAAACAAGAAATCCATTTTAAGACCTGTATGTCATTGCTTAACAGGACACACACACACACACACACACACACACACACACACACACACACACACACACACACACACACACACACACACAAAGACTCAAACACACACACACACACACACACACACACACACACACACACACACACACACACACACACACACACACACACACACACACACACACACACACACACACACACACACACACACACACCCTGACATTCCACCATACTACTTAACTGTCCCTGAGTTTACAGAATGGCCCTGTTTTTTTCTCTTAAGTTCCCCATCCTGGATCAGTCTTGAATAATTACAGTCAATGATGCCAATCATTAATGTATCATTCTTCTAATTGCTTAGAAAAGTGATCATAAAACATGACCTGTTACTCCATTACCTCTTTAACTTGATTGGAGTAGTTTTTTTAAAGACTCCATGATGTCATCTAGTGTTCACCCTGGTTTGGTCCAGAAGTCTTGAGCATGGCCCCCATATGTTATGGGCTACTATAGTCACTCAATAATGTCACGTACTGGAGTGTCGCACATAACTATTGTTCAGTAGATGCAAGATCTGTTCCTGTATTAACTTTTTATGTGGACTACAGTAATATTTGGAAACACTCTCTGGTGTTGTCTAGTAATTCATCAATGCATCTTTAGTGCTGCATAAATGGGTATTCTTTCACCTTTCTGCTGATTGCAATTAAAACAGCATCCCTGGTGTCTGGTTTTCCTTCCCAATGCATGTTTCATGCTGCAGACTTTATTATACTATCAGCTGTCCTGAGATTACATGTCAAAAAAGTATTCCTGGTGTCTCATATGACTGTCCACGTCCATGTACTGCACAATTTCATAGGGAAATTGAGAGGTATGGACAACCCCAGACTCACACACGTACATACATGGACACACACACAAACACGCACACATGCATTCTACATACATCAACCCCCTCCACTCCACCAGATAGCACTTACAGACAAATTAACCCCTCCAACACACACACACACACACACACACACACACACACACACACACACACACACACACACACACACACACACACACACACACACACTTACAGGTGAGGTTGCACAAAGATATTACACACAGATCTCTCATTACCCATCTTCAACATGCATGACATATGGCACTCAACAGCATGCAGTGCAGCTATAGTCAATCCCTGCTAGCAACATTATATATCTCTGTGATGCATGGGTTGTGTTAGTAGATGATGCCCCTTCCCCTGCAACAGACTGCACCCATGTACACAGTATTGCTGTACACCTGTTTGGCCCCTGCCATGTACTGTGTACCATACCTCACAGGTGTAAATATCATCGCTGAATGTGTATACATGTGTCAGTTATGTTTGTTCTGCTGCTCATGGCCCCTATGTGTTTGTCCAACACATACCTGGGATGATATGTGGACAGATGACAGTTGTGAATGCCTGATGTCTGATTTACAGATCTCATCATCAGCGGTGCATGTATGGCCAATAAAATGCAATTAAACTGACAACCTTCAAACCTTATCATGGCTATGGGGAGTGTACACACCCTTATTGATATTTTGCCCTCTTCCTTTATATGCCATGGGGCCACATTACTGCATATATTAACATTACATGAACCTGATATGTGACATATGACCTGTGCAATAAAATGCAGTGTCAAACCAATGTGTTAGTTGTGCAGATGCTGACTGACATGCATACAATTTGTGGGTGCATATGTGTGCATGCCCTTATCATGATGGTTTGTTGCACCTACTGTTATGTGTAATACATCAGTCACTATTGCTGGCAGGGGTACACTAGCATTGGCAATCTGCATTTGCCAGTATTTGGTCACTCTGCCCTACAAATGCCCCCCAACTCTGCATGATTGCAAGGTCAGTTCATGTGCACATCCCTTGGAGGTCACACAGTGCCGTCACTATTGCTGTGAAGTCAGGGTTATGTCTGCTACAATTCCTGACCTTGACTGTGTGCAGATACAGCCATTTGTAGCATGCTTTGAATCTCAGCTTCAGTGCACTGCTGTGTTTCATGATGGCACCCCCACCCCATCTTCAGCTTTTTTGCAGATGCTTGACAACTATGGCCTACACATGTGTGTCATTTTGCAGTGTCCCAAACTCTGAACACCATGTGTACTGGCCTAGTCCCTGCTAATGAATGGCAAACATACAGGTGTACTCTGGCAGTGGCAAGGTACAGATTGGGATGGTGGGCATGAGGTGGGGTGAGGTGTTGGTTGTGCAGCACATGTATCTTAATTGATACTGTCTGTAGGTTTCCAACGTGGTCTTGGTACACCAGTGCACATTGCAATGCATGCACTTTGGGGACCTTTGCTGTTATGCATACGCTACCTGTACAATGGACTGGCTGATGTTTCATGCGGTACAACTGTCCTATCTGATTACCCTGACCCATGGGCTACACTTATGCAGAGTCCAGGCAATTGCCGACATGGGTACTGCACAGCCAGTGCTTGCTAGACATTCCTACAGCTCCCTCAGTGTTGTAGAATGTTACTAGGCAGCCTGCATGACCAGTTTGCAACATGTATCTTCATCTGTCTTGGATGGCCATCTATTTATTTTCTACATTAATCTTGTCCCATACATCCTCGCCACATACATGACCGCACTGTTTGCCATGGTAAATGTAATGGTGAGGTAAGGCTACATGTCCAACTCCTGGGTGCTACCTGTTGTGTATGGGATCCATTCCATGGCTTGTAAGATGTGTGCAAGCCATGGCTGCCTCTGTTGCAGGTAAGCAGGCACATTTGATGACCAAATGTCTAGGACAGCAAACCATTTATTGGTGTGACACTGAGGACCTGTACTTGCTGGAAGGTCCATACTCATGAAGAATACATGCTATCAGTACCTCAAAAGCTGCTTCCACAATATGTTATCTGGAGTGTAACCACACATATGCTTCCATTGTTTGTGAAGGTATGTCTTCCCCATATTTGCTGTCCTAACATAGGATTCCATATTACACATTCATTGCTCATGTTAGGATCACATTGCAAGTTGTAAGGGTTGTGGACTGCAGTATTGTGATATGCCATAGTGTATATTTGTAACAGTTGCCATTGTAATAGTGGTATATACACTGCTGTAACATTGTATAAGGGTGATGTTTCAGACATGTCCCTACTGTAGGCCATTTGTCCCACCATTATGTTCATCTCTGTGCACACATCTTGCAATGACATGTTGTTAGTTATATTGCAGGACTCTTACATACCCTTCAGATACGCCACCATGGTGACCACTGTGATGCAGTGCAGTTAACAGCAACAATACATGAACATGTACAGCATGCATTATAGGTAAGTGTGTTACATATGTGCATGGAATATACCATGTCCATAACATGATCGGTGTATTGGCAAACCTGAGCAAACACCATACTCACCAGCTACAGGCTGCTGCCTCAGAGGTATATCAGGGGGACCTACATAACTGTGTGAGAGATGTGATGTGAGTAGCCACACCTGTGGCACTGGCACAGGGTGGGTGCAGCATTACAGTACATCAACAATACAAACCCACAATACTGCAGATTATGCACATCTGTTTATTACTACAACACAGCAACAGACTACATATATTTCATCTCACATATGCATGATCTAACTCTACAGATGCAGATGGATACACAACAGTGGTCTAGTGATGTGCCCTGTGGCCTTACCTGCACGAGCCTCAGCCATTATGTGGCTAGCACCCACCTCCACTATGCTCTTCATTGGGTGTTGTGTTTGCGGGCAGGCAACATGTGTCGGGGGGCTGGATGGCATGACCTCTCCATGTTGCAAGCTGGTCCACCCTAACCACAACAGCACGCCAAGGGGCATGGTGGAGTAGATCAGTGCATCAATGTCTAACCTGCTCATAACTGCGGATATGCAGGCAGACATCGTTTACCCTGTGGACAAGATTGTTCCACAGTGCGGTCCACTCCTGCAGATCATGGGCTGTACGTCCAAACAGGTTGTTGTAGTGCTGCACCAGGTATGTGATGATGATGACATCATTCTCCTCTACTGTGTACATAGAAAGTCTCTCCCTGGACATATTGCCTGAAAGACATAAAGATAGAAACAGGTCTGAGGACCTCATACTGCAAGGAAATCAGAGTTGTTAACACACATCTCTGTCTCCCCCCCACCATATCTGCAACAACAATCTGATCACACAACTCCACAGGTATGTCTACAGAAGACCTACCGTTGGGACATATATAGTATTGTACAACTATTTGTGCTATGTGTTTGTAGTCATGTTCCATGTTGAAACACTATCACTGGTGGCCTGTTATGAACAATGTCACCTGCATGCCATTGTAAGGGCCACTATGGTTCCATATATGCATGTATTCTATTTGCTATGTGACTGCTGCTCATCTGTTGTTTTGTGTTAATAGGGATATCTACGCATGCTGTTAGACATAATCCCGGAATGTGTGGACTATTACTACCCACATATGTTCTATAACAGTGGCACAATAGCATGTTTGGGAAACAGTTGCCAGCAGAACCCTCTTTCCCACCTCATCTTAACAGGCGACATCACATCTGGTACCCACCCTGGGACCTCATCATCTACTGTTCCTGCACTACCTTCAGGTGTAACCACCTCATGGGATGGTGTTGACCCCCCTGGGAGCACACACTGACAAGATCCTGTCACCCAAAGTCAGGTCCATGGTCCGGTGCATAGGGTGCTCCACAGAGATTTGAGGGATGTGCTGCAGCACCTTGAGGCCCTCAGTACACAATCACAGGGTCTGCATGCTCCTCCTGCTCAGCTCCCAGCCCAGGCACATTCAGGGCCATAAAGATTATGTTGTGACTCCCCATGGGTGGGGACCTTGGTCCCAATGCTTCCGTATGGGGGTTCATGGGCTTCCACATTCCAGACAACACTCCCCATCCAAGGTGTTTACCCACATGTCATATACCACCCCTGTATGCTGTCTTGTCTATCCGCCAACCCAACCTACCTCCCCAAATATTCCTACTATCCTTCCCCAAATTACCAATCCCACTTTCACAAACAAGGACAATTTGTTCCCAACATGGGGTTCACACCTGACATAACTGTCCATTTTGGACCCACTTACTGCTGTATATATATGCAGTGGTGGCTGGTGACTTCAAATCAAAGGGGGACTGCAGGAGACAACTGAATGGGCGATGTCAATGGGAAGGGGTCTGGCCAACTAGAAAGGGGAAGAGCTATGCTCAAAACCACAAAAACTGTAACTTTAATTAAATATGCTGCCCTGGGTGCCAAACCTTCATTATGAGAGTCCAATCAAGACAAAATAAAGTGTAGAAGAAAAACAAAATATTTCAATGCATTGGCTGCATGATAGCTTACGTAATATCTAGATGGAAACAAAAAGGTTGTGAGGCATGAAAAAATAAATTACTTTTTAAATACATTACTGGAATGACAGTCAAAATCAAGAATAAGAAAAACATGCAGCACTCAATTCAAACCACTTCTCCTTGCACTGCAGTTCTAATTATAATTTATATTCAGCTTTATACAAGTACCAAGTAACATGCTGAAAATAGCAATCTCTGTGATACCCCCACTTGTAAAAATGTTTCTTATCCAAAAAAGACCTGCTGCCCGACAACAACTATCTACTTGTTTCATGTGGAAAACATGATCAAAGCAAAAAATGAAAAGCAAACAAGAAACAAGCTCAAGATGCATTGCTTAAATGATTACTGCACATGCTATGGACCACACATGATAGTTTGGCATTCTGTTTAGTTTACAGGTAAAGCCTGCAAAGATGACTGCAAGTCTCCAACAAATTTAATGAGCTTCTTAAAATAATGTAATCCTGTCCTTTATTACAAATACTGTCATATACATTTCAATACCCAAGGTTTATACATTATCTAGTTATGTAAGTATTCTCTGCATGGCAGCAACAGAAAGGTTTTCAATGTTGACAGTTCTTTAACAGTATGCTTATTAAAGCTTACTTGCATCTTACAATCTCAGACAAGCTTACCTGATGGTCATTAAAGCATTGCTACTTAAACACAGAGCAACAGGCACTTTCTGAATAATAATAAGTATAAATAAACAGTATAAAAATATGACAGAAAGCAGAACATTATGCAAAATCAAGGACAGATGAAAAGCTACTGTAGTGCTTGTGTCTGCCTTGAGTGGGGGGATACCCTGCACACATACACTGCATAACTGCTCCTTGCCTTGCTTGGACAAATCCAGAGTCACTAAATGGGTTGTGGGGTGCAACAAGTATGTCACAGTTTGAAATGTCTCTGGCTGACTGTGATGGCTCTGACACATTTGTCATACCTCTCAACCTCAGAGCAAGAAATCTGGACAAAGCCATACATATAAGTGGGACAAAGGCCTAAACAATTAGGACAATTTTAAATATTGCTCTTTTAAACTTAAAAAGATAATATAATAGTAGGTCTTGTATTAGTATGAATTTTTCTGAAGGGTATGAAATCGGAAACTCAAATGTCTGTCATTATTTTCTAACTTCACTCTTTAATGATTTGCCACTAATTTGCCAGAAAACCACAATTTTATGAAAAATGGACCAAAAATATGATGCAAAAATATAAAATAACCAAACAATACAGCTGGGAACCTATCAAAGAAGAGGCACTTTTTTAATATTAGCACTGCTAACTTGAGCAGCTGACAAACTAAAAGAATCTACATGCATTTCTGAAATAAAAGTAATCTATAACTCTGATTATTACAGTTATTTATTAAGTGTAAACCCTCCATGTTTTCTTCCAAAATTGTCATTTTGTGAAGGGATTATTAGGGGAAGAGCAACATTTTGAGCCAAAATCAGGGACTGTTGAGAGGTTTGGATATCCCTAATTCTATAAAGCAATTTATTTGCATGTACCTCTCAACCTGTTAATGCAGGAAATCTGGACAAGGCCAAATATATTGGCAGAACATACAAACAGTAATAAAAAATGCTCCTGTATAAACTGAGATAGTTGACAGAATAACAGGTCTTACTTTAACATGGATTTTTCTGAAGGTTATAAAGTCTGAAAATCAATGTCTGTCATTGCTTAGTGACTTAATTCCTAAATGATTTGCCAGAAAATCAGAAATTTTATGAGGAACAAACCAAAAATAAGAAGCAAAAATCTATTCAGTCTGGGAAAATCTGGACAGTTGAGAGGTATAGTTCAGCTGGGGCTGTCTTTAAGTTTGCCACCCTCCCACCTCACAAAATCATGGTTGAATGGAGACTCCCCCTGCAGCCATTCCAACGTCCCATTACTTGGCTATTTCACCCCATTTACCATAAACCCTAATGTGCATACTGCTTTACTTCTACGATGATTTGGACTTCATTTGAAAGTTTTATTTTGCATTTTACAGCACAGACACTAAGACATCTGCTAAACAAAGCAATGCAGGCTCACAATGAAAACAGACTTAGCATTAAAACTTCTCTGCCCTTGAAACTCACATTCATTGAAACTGCATTGAAACCCACATTCAAAGAAAATACATTTGGCTAG
>NC_056734.1:17544075-17551575 GCF_019279795.1 Protopterus annectens | reverse complement strand
CCACTCCTGGGGGGTGAGCACCATCCCCTGAGGTGGTTCCTCCCAAAGGTGGTGCAGGATCAGTGAACAAAGAGGTCCTGGGGTGGTCCCCAGATGTGCTGGTGCCTGGTGCCACAGCCAGATGAGGTGGGAGAGGTGGGTCCGCTGGGACCAGCCTTTCCAAACATGCTATGGTGTTTCGATTTTAAAACATATGTGGGCTAGTAATAGTCAACACATTCTAGGATTAGGTATAACAGCATGCATAGATATCCCCATTAACCCAAAACACCAGATATGGAGCAGTTGCATATATGGAACCACAGGGCCATTACAACATCATGCAGGTAAATTGATGGCGTGCCACCAGTGATGGAGTATGTCAACATGGCACATGCATAGAAACAAATTTCAATATTTATCAAACAATATGACATATGTCCCAACAGTAGATTTAATTGTACATATACCCATTGAGTTGTATATTTAGATTATTGTTGCTTATATGGTGTGGGGGGGAGAAAGATGTCAATTAATAGCTTGTATATTCCTGTAGTTCTCAATACTTTCTTAGTCAGTGCTGTAATATGTACCTTACAGGTATTATTACACTACCCTATGGCCTTAGCTTGGACAATGGTATGTTTGTAGACAACTATATACGCGAACTGTGTTTTACCTGCATTATACACCTCTTACATGGTATACCTGTGGAGGTATTGTTTGTTAACACTACCTGACTGTTTCTACGCATATTCCCAGATTCCAGGTTGGTGTTATGCACATACCTCTCAATCTCTTATTGCACACACTCTGAGCAAGTCTTGACAACATGCAGGTGAAACTGGGACATATTTTGACTATTGCCCTCATAATCCTTTGGTGAGTTGCTGCAATGACAGTTTTGTTTTCATATACATTTTATGAATATTTACAGGTCTGACAGTCAGTTCTATGTCATTAAATGCTGCCTAAATGTCAGAGATAATCACACTGATTTGCCAGGGGGACAGGGTAACAGGCAGCGGATATGTGCCAATTATCTGGATATTCTGGACAAATCTATACAGCTGAGGGGTATGAATCTGCATACAGCTTATACCACTCCCAGGATTCGAACCATGGCTGTGTCTGCTAAAAATAAAATAGTGTACATCACAGCTGAGTGTGCTATTTAGATATTGCTGTGCATCTCTTCTCTGATTTCTGTCTATAAGTCTCCTGTGGTTTTACAATCTGACCTTGTAATTACAATACTCTTATACAGGGATTCCTAGACAGTTTTATTATGTAGCACAGTGTGGATGACAGTGATGGGTAATACATTATTATTCAGAGAACTGCAATACTAACAATACCATATAATACCAGACTCAACAGCACCAGTCCAGGATTTCAGTCTTTTGTTTCCAGGCACAGTTATCTTATCTTACAGAACTGTGGAGGGAATGTTTGCTAACACTACCTGAATGTTGCTACACATATTACCATATTCCACGTTATTATTATGCACATACATCTCACTCTGTTACTGCACACACTGTGGTCATAGCTTCACAACATGGGGGTAGATATGGGAAATACTTTGTATATTACTCTCATAACATTTTGGTGAGTTGCTAGAGTGACAGTTTTGCTCTTATAGATATATTTCTGATGGTCATGATGTCTGACAATCAGTTGTATGTCATTATTTGCTGCCTAAACTTCTGGAATCATCCCACTGATTTGCCAGGGGGACAGGATGACAGGCAGGAACATTAAGCCAATTATCTGAACTTTCTGACAATATATGTACAGTTAAGGGGTATGATTCTGCCTACAGCTTACTACCACTCTCAGGATTTGAACCATGGCTGTGTGTGCAAAAAACAACAGTTTACGTCTCAGTTGAGTGTGCTATTTGGATTGTGTTGTGCATCTTTTCACTGTTTTCTAAGTCTCTCTCAGTTGTACAATATGACCTGGTGGTTACAACAGTCGTATACAGACCTTCCTACACATTTTATTTATGTAGCACAGTGTGGGTAACTGTGCTTACTACAACAGTACTATTAAGAGAATGCATCACTACATTACCATATGATACCAGAGTGAACACAAGCAGTCCAGGAGTTAGACCTTTATTGCCAGGCTGTTACCCTTTTATTTACATACAGCCTATATGAGACTCTTCCTGCCATATTGTCTGGTTTATTCAGTACATCCCATACACAATACATGTTTTATACTGGCAATTAACTTTCTACTACTTTTAGATTTATTTTTTATGACAGTACGTGCAAGATTATTACTAACCTGCCTCACAATGCAGCCTCTGCACCTACATGCATGGGCTTCCTGATTCACAGCTACTGTGCTGCCACTGTCAAAGACATAAGAGGAATATTTAGCCATACCTATCCATAATATACATGAGCTGACAATTATTAAACAGGTAGTAGAAGGAGTACTTACACACTGCTGGGACATCACCCCTCTGCATAGCTTCTTGGATCCACTGATCCAAGAGCTCCCTCTTTCTCTGTTTCAGGTCAGCATAGTGAAGCCTGACCTGCTCATCAGTTCGAGCGATGCCAGTGGCACTGGTGAGGTCACAGGCAAGACTGTCCCATGATTCCACTTTATATTGGGAACCCTGGTACTGGTCCTGCAGCAGTCTTTCTTCATGGTCTTTTACAAGGAGTTCTGCCATGACTTTGGACTCCTGGATGGCTCAGCATTGTGCTTGGAAGGGTGTTCTTCTCCGACACCAGCCATAGTGAATACAGGAGGAAGATGCATCCAGTTATGAAATGTATTCTCGCCTGTGCGGTTAAATAGGGTCAATTTCCCAAACTTAGCCATGATTGGGCAGTTTTGAAAATGCTAAGCTATGGGCAAACCTGCTTACCTAAGGTTGACATTGCTTAAAGGGGTATACCAATGGGGAAATCGATTTAGCTGGGCTACGCATTGCTTACACCTAGTAAGAAGAGGTTTGCAATGCTTAGCATTGCTTATTTTTAAATTTGCACACTGTTTGCTGTTTGGCATTGATTTATCATTTATTATATTTTATATATTTGTTTAGTATCTGTGATCCATGTGTACATGCACTGTATAGGGTTCTTGTGTTTATTGAGGGATTTCACTACTTTATTACAATGGCACCTTACATCTGGACTTAATGCAGTACTCCAGTTCACATATATATGTTAAGAAGTAGGTTATACAACATAAAACTGTTTATGGATTCCTTTCTCATGTAAATTGTGATTTTGCTATAGTGAGGATCTGTTTGAATATACCTCAGTTTTATGTACAACTGTGATGGCTTATTGATTAACTGCTGTGATTATAGTGTACAGGGTCCTGGGTGCAAGGCCTGTTTATTTTGTTGCTGGATAGAACAGGGGGTGTTGGTACAGAGTGATTATGTCACTTTTAAGCAGTTGTAAGCAGGTTTGCGTGGGTTTGCGTGACGGTAAGCAATGCTAACTTCTGGTTAAATATGCTTACAGAGAGTTAGTTTCAAAATTGCTTAACATGTGTGCTCATTGCTTACTCCCATGCAAATTGGCTTAAACCCACTTATTACTGCTTAAAAGTGCTTACTCCGGCTTACACCACACTCATTTAGACAGAAATGAGACATGGGTCTTGGGAAAGTGGTAGGTTTGGACACTCTGTGGGTTTATCATTCATTACACGTTATAACTTTGTTTAGTATCCCTGATTCATGTGTATGTATACTCTATGGGGCACTTGTGTTTATCTGTGGAATTTATCATATTATTACAATGACACCTCACATCTGCACTTAATGCAGTACTACAGTTCACAAATATATGTTATTTAGTAGGGTATACAGCAAAATAATGTTCATATATTGCTTCCACATGGAAAATGGAATTTACTACAGTGAGGATTGAACCTGGAATGACTGTTCACTAAGCAAATGCTCTAGCCACTACACTATTGCAGTATTGCATCAATTGAATGTGTCTTGCTATTTATCTTCATGTGCTATTTAAGCTACAGTATGCATAGCTAAGCAATGAGCAAACCTGTGCACCTACTGTTAAATTTAATCTGTTTGATAAAAAAAACTCTCTACTGTTATTTTCTGTAGGAAGGGACATATTGCACTTATTGCTGTGGATTCCTGTGTGCAAATGCGCATTTGGTAGACATCCTAGCACCCCCATACCTCTTAACCTCTTCATGCAAAATATCTGGACAAAGCTTGAGAAAATGAGGTTTAACTAGGGTCATATTTTAAATATTGCTTTTATAAACTTAGGTAAGTTGCTAGAGTAACAGGATTTGTTTTAAAATAATGTTTCTGACAGATTTGGTGTCTGAAACTCAAATGTATGCCGTTATTTAGTGACTTCAATCCTGACATCATCCTAGTGATTTCCCAGGACAAATGGGGTACAGGTCAACTGTATGGGTGAAAAATCTGGACATTCAGTGAAGATTTATACAGTTGGGAGATATGCATCTCCTTATGAGCATTCTCACTCATTGTAATTGCTGAACGGCACTTCTTGAGCACAGGGGTATGTGTATTGTGAGAGCTCTGCTCTCAAACACACACCGTGCACCCATCCGCAATTCATGTCCATTTAGGAGCAGAGGCAGCACGCCTTCATTACTATGCATGGCACGCTGCTGCGCTGCTCCTAAACTGTTGTTTCCATGCAGGAATAAGCTATTCCAGCATGGAACGTTACTGAATCCCGGGCTAAGTGTATTACAGTTTTAAAACTGTAAAGTAATTATACTTTCTCTCTCTCTCTCTTTCTCTATCTCTTAACTGGCAGTACATTGAGCAGGTAAAACAACATCTACTACTACAAACTACTAAAAATGATGATTAGATATTGCTAAAAAGGATGTAAACATTCAATTATTGAGCTTCATTTTGTTTTTAAGGTGAACTTCTTGACATCCATTTGATGTACATAAACTTGTTATGACAGGAAGCCTGACTACCATTCTGTCTATTGCACACAATAAGAGGTGCACCAGTTTGGCATAAAAGGAGATGGGGTGGATGGATATGAAGATGGGGAGCATATGTGTAAGAGATGTTGGCAGAGACATAAAAGTCAGATGACAACAGTAGAGATGATGAAGGCCAAATACAGTATCATACTGTAGATCACAGCAGAGATTTAATTCAACATGTTCTTTATTTCTGATTATTTATGCCAGATAATCTTCAAGGTATACAGTCTGTCCTGCATAGGAGAGGTGCATCTTCAAAAGCAAGACAGGTACATTTTCAAAAATTATCTATTCATGAAACCAGCCATATATTCTTGTTTAATAAAATTGACATCTATCGCATAAGTATCACTTTTCAATGGAACGGTACTATCCTCCATTAGCTTCTTGTTCAGCTGTTAATTTGTTATGGTGATTCCTTCACACACACACACACACACACACACACACACACACACACACGCACACACGCACACACGCACACACGCACACACACACACACACACACACACACACACACACAGGAATCTAGGGGCTGCAAGGGTGAAAGTAACATCTTCTTCAGAACAGTCTTTCACTCCTCTTGCCTGGACCTATTTCTACATGATTTTGTAGAAGCAGAACTGAATAAGTTTTTAGGAGGGAGTGCTAGCTCATTTAGTTTTTATTATCACTCTTTAAATCTGTGATGATATTCTCTGCTGCAAGTTGGGTGCCAAGATCCTATGTACAGTCCAGCTACATACTAAACCAGTCTGTGTATACCCAGTCAGTTTTATGTGTTAAGGAGTACAAGACAGAAATGATCTGTCTGTTCTTGCCATTTTGAATGTATTCATAGTTTGTATACAGATGTCTGTAGGCCTTCTCTTGAGTGGGGAATGTACCATCTGCCATTTCTGCCTGAATGCTGTGTAGGTGCTTTAGTTACTTCTTGGATATAAGAAATAACATCCCCACACAGTTCTTTATCATGTTCTAACATGATAATGTCTCAGTATAAATATTCTACACTAAATCCATCATCCACCTAGAATGACCAATGTTTGAGCCAGTGTGGGCACCATTCTCAATCATGTTCTGTGCACAATTTGTATTAAGTAGCATTTCCATGGCATAACCAAAGTAGTGGCCATGTCTAATTTTAATACCACACTTGTATTATGTAGTATGGTGCTTGACTGGTCTGACATGCAGCTTTTATTCAACTCAGATATTTAGCCTGAAGGTACAAGTAGCTTTGTGGTGTTGGTGCATGATGATGTCCCTTGGATTTCTTTAGCTCTTCTCTACATTCTGTGGCCATCATTACTGCCCATAATTTGCAGCCTTTGCCAGTTTCTCTATGTAGCACTAATAACTTTACAACTAATGTGCTTCCCTTGATAGGATATGTTGCTGTCAATGAGAAGCCATGTAGCTATTTGTTCTGAACCGGTAGTGGTATACATGTCCTCCACTATGCTTGAATTAGAATACCAATTTTATACTTTTGTCTCTTTTTCAGAATTCTGCATTGGTGAATCAATTTATTCAGGCATGCCTGGTTTTGCTATCCATATTTCCCTTTGCTGTAGTGTGGTCTGCTTTTGGTTGTTGCTGAAACTTTATGGTCATGTGGACCTATCTCTATTTGTTCCAGGCCACTCATATCACAAAGCAGTCATGAATGGCATTATCTCATGAATTAATAGTATAGTGTCATATGAGATGACACTTGCTATCGATAATCAACCCTGATTCTGCTTTTGGGTGCTGGATAATATCTTTTTTTTTCCTTTCTTGAGCCGAGTTTTCACATTCCTGCCTATGTAAGTTATTAAATCTTTTGCTTGTTATAGAAAGGCATGGAACAGTTTATAACTTTCCACAAATAATCTTTGTCAATGTTCCATTAGCATCTTGAATCATCTTGAAACAGTTTTGCTTTTTGATATCATTTTAGTGCATAGTGACTGAAACCTTGTTGTTTTGCAGGTTATTTTTTTTTTTCTAAAACATTGCTCTGTAGTTTCAATCTGCATTCATAAGTTTTAAGAATTTACTTCAACAACTGCCATGAGGTTAATGTGTTAGCAGACTGCTATTGGATCAAGGTGTTATTTATGTGAAATAATATAAATGCAGTTTTCTAAAATAAGTAGCATATTACGACGAAAAAGAAACAAGTAGCCAACATTCAAATTACTGGCACTTCTAGCTATATTTAACTATGTGAGTTTTACTTATCCTAGCACATGGGAAATGGTGAGAGAGTAAGAAAAAGGAACACTAAACTTGTCTACTGGGGGCATGCAGCTCCTCAAATGCCCACAAAAAAGTTCAGGTTTCCAGCTGTCATGTTATTCTGTCTGTCATGTATATGACACACCCACTAGTTCTGATGAAGTCTGGATACTCATACTGAAATAGTCAGCTTCTCTGCTCCTTCTTTTGCAAAACCCTTAAAGTGATATGCAGTTTATTTGTCAGAAGTCATTCACTGTTTTCTTTTAAATTTGCGTTAACTTTGTTAAAACTAGA
>NC_056734.1:17309075-17539075 GCF_019279795.1 Protopterus annectens | reverse complement strand
GGACAAATGTGCTTAGCATCATTTTAGTTGTTTTTTGTTCAATAAATTGTATAATCGAGTGGAATACTTGGGTTTGTTGTGTCTGGTTTTGTTTTGTTTTTTTGTTTGTTTTTTTTTTTCAGTTTGGAATTGACAAGATGTGTGTTTCTAGTTGCTAATCAACATTTTCCTGCAGTAGGCATTTCTGGTGGCCCATGCTTCCTGGTAGCAGAGACATCTCCTCAGTCATTCTCAGACACTGCCATACCTCTTCCCTGTCTCTGAGATGACTAAAGACCCCTGATGTAGCCTCTTGCTTCCGCCCCTCACACAATTCATGAATCATGGATGACTACAATGAGTTAATAATGCATGTTAAACATTAGATTTTCATTCATTTTATTGTTCAGAAAGTGCATCATGTTGCATTAATAACTTTTTAAGTGCCTTAGAGTAAGATTTAGAAAATCTGTCTGTTATCATCTAGCATTCCTGCTGGCTTTGTTTGGAAGTCTTGTGCACAGCCAGAGGAATAGAAACTCAACTACCAAAATGGACAAACCCCTCCCTCCCTCTTAGCTGTTGCTTATTTTACATAGTGTCTCAAATTTTGCCTTATGCCTGCACTGCCTTCCGCAACTGATGATGACATATGACATGGTCATACTTCTTGTGGTGCAGAACATGCTTCCCTTTGAAATAGCTGCCTTGTAGCGTAGAAGACAAAAGAACTCTGGATGAGATAATAATTGAGCCCAAAGTATGAGGTTCAGATTTTCTCTTTACCCTTGTTCTGTTACTTATTTTTTAAGTGAATTACAATAAGATTTAAAATGTATTCCTGGTGTTTAATGTTACTGCACTGGTCTAAATCTCCGCTTAGTTAAGGAGCCTTTTTCTATGCCAAAACACAGGGATCAGAACATTTTCCCCACACATAACTGCTTTTAGTGATGTAGGGGAATATTGAATGAGTGTCCCTAGTGTCCATTGTTACCCCATACATTTTATTTCTTTCATGCTGCAAAACCTACTATTCTATTAACTTGTTCCTAATATTCCTGGTGTCTAGTGTCTTCCCCCTGTTCATACATCATTTGTGTTGCAAAACATGTTGTATTATCTTTTTAATTATCTTTATACTAATATTTGTAGAGTATCCCTAGTGTCTAGTGCCCTCCTTCCCCACATGAATTTTGTGATGCAAAACTGTTGTTCTGTGAACTGTTAAATAGTCTTTAGATTAATACATATTTTCCTTAGTGTCTAGTGCCCTCTCACAATGTTGCAGGATTTTCTTGTTAGTCTAAAGGAGTTTGGAGGTATGACAGTCCCATAACATACACATACACACACACACACACACACACACACACACACACACACACACACACACACACACACACACACACACACACACACACACACACACAGAAAGACACACACACCTTACCTATCCACTAACTAGTCCTCCTACTGTGAACACCCAAGTAGTCATGCACATACACACACACTCACCCACACAAATGCACTTCCTCAACTGAACCCACTCATCCCTCTACTTACATTCACACATTCACTCACCCACTCACCTGAGAGCACTCATAGCACTCATTCCTCTGATTACACTTAGATACTCAGTCACACAGATGCATATATATATATATATATATATATACATATATATATATATATATATATATATATATATATATATATATATATATATTCATACTCCCCCACCACTATCCTTCTGCTAAGCTTTCCAGAACTTACCTTTAAGGTGATCTCACTCATTGAAAGTAATGTGTGAATATAAACTTTTGGCTGAGTTAATTAACTCAGTCAACCAAGCTAATTTATTTAGCTGAGTGATTCTCTGATTCACTTGGTTATGTAAATGCCTTAACACAGGCATTTTGTGGGGGACAGCTAATGACTAATTCCCATAGGCCACTCCCCTTGAATGCCTCATTGTCAGTTTTGGTAAGGTACACCCCCTGGAATGCCTCATTGTCATTTTTGGTAGGCCACAGAGACAGTTCATTGCAGTGCTGCAACTGTTTGAGGTACAACATTGCAGTAGGGGTATCTCTGGATAAGAAAGGGTACATCCAGTCGATAAAAAAGGGCTTACCACTGGCAGTAACCTTTCTGAATTCCAATGTGTGTAAGCAATACAAGAGTTATAGGCAAACAATATACTTTGATATTTCCTCGCAGACTGCAGTTCTGGCCTGGGATGTACTCTATCATGTAATATGTCTTCCCTTTGTCTTACCAATAGAGATATTTTTTTTGTTTCCACTGTATTATCCTGAAATGAAGGAGCCTGAGTTTCCTGATGAGGAATGCTGTACTGAAAGCAATTTCACTTTGTGTTTTTCACCTGACAAGAACATTTCTTGTTATTTAATCCTGAATAAAACCTATGTTATTTTAATTAAAGTACATGATGTGTTTGTATGTGCACAACTGCCTGGGTGGTCACAGTAGGAGTGATGCTTTACCTGTCATCTCTGGCTGTTATTAGGATCATTATTGTTCATAGATTCATAACTTTCACTTGACTAAAGCCTTTGACACTGTTTGTCACAGCAAACTTCTACTTCACAGCAAACTTCTACTTCAAATGTTCTCACTATGTCTCTCTCAGCCCACCCTTCTGTAAATCAAACTCTAACTGTCCAATAGGTATAAGTCAGTAAAATGGCATGCCACACTCTCTCTCCTTACCTCCCAGTCACCAACAGGGTACCACAAGGCTCTATGTCTGGTCCCTTCTTCTTTAACATTTTTACCAACACCCTCTATACTTCCACACAACAGGCTACCCAAATGCAGTACGCATATGATTTCACTCTCATTTGCATATCTGACAATATGGCACACCACCAAAAAATTACTCAGGAAGCCGTTAACAGCCACTGAAACATGGCTTTGTAACTCACAGTGTATGCTCAACCTTAAAAAGACTAAACTACTACTATTCCCACAAATTCCTCTCTCACGAAAAAACAAAATTTGAAGTCCTGTCGCTTGATAATACAACCACTGAAGTTACTCCTCATAGCAAAATATTAGGGGTGATAGCAGATGATAATCTTACATTCGACATGCATATACAAAACTGCATAAGGAAAACTCATCAAAAGCTAGGGATGCTTTACAGAGCCAAAAGCTTTCTCACTGACGTAACTAAAGCTACACTTGCCACAATTTATCTCCTCCCCACTGTTCTATATGGTGCTGCCATCCTTACTAATCTCCAGGCTTCACAAAAATTAAAACTTGAACAATGCTATAACAAAGTTGCTACATTTGCAGCACATATCCTTTTCAGAACCCACCACTGTATAGCACTGAAAAGCTTAAATTGGTTAGAACTGACACATCAACTAACATGTACATAACTTCTTACCACCTGTGAAATTATCCAGCATCCATCTGCTTGTCCAGCACTAAAAAACATTCTACACATATATGTTCCCATTTGGCCATTGTGATCCAGTGACCAAAAACTCATGTCTGTCTATAAGCCTATCAAATCTGCCGGGCATTGTCTGTACTTGTACAAGGTTACTAAGGTCTGGAGCTCCTTACCTGTATCCATCAGGTCTATACCCTCCCTCCCATCTTTCAAATCCACTCTGAAAGACTTCCTAGCTAAAATCTGTCTCTGTTCTTGCTCAAATCCAGGATAAACTATATCTCTAAATGTGAACAGGTATCTTTTCATTCCTTATACATCCTTACTCTCCCTTCTTCAAGTACTTCCTTACTGCTATCTAATTCTCTTCCTTGACTTTCTCTCTAAATATACCATAAGCCTGTTTTCACTCTCATTTCATATTGCAATCCCTATTTGTTTTAACTAACTTACCTTTAATTTCTGTACAAACTGACTAAAATTTCACTAAATATTAGTTTTATATTATGTCTAATCTTTTATAATTATTTAAGCTGCAGATGTTTTTTGTTTTATTTTTGAAGATTGTACAATTATTCTTCTTAAAATGCTTTGTAATAATTTGGAGCTTTTCTCCCCAGGCCTCTGCTGAAAATGGGCTTCTACCCTGTCAGACTTTCCCATTAATCAAATGTCAATTAATAAAAAATAAATTGTTACTAGGCTAATGACCCTAAGGGGGGGTCTTTCTAAGCCTAGCCAAGTTTTTCTGAAAGAATAATAATGTTCTGTTTCAGAATAGGACATTGACAGCCAGACGTTTATAAGCTACCTCTGTCTATAAAGGATATGGATGCCAGGCCTGGTGTAAATTTCCTATTTCCCATTCTCTCATCTAGGTTGCGCTTAAACTGGGTAATAGACAAATTTGGCTTCACATGGATAGGAGGCATGTTCCATAGGCGGGGCAGTCTCTGGGGCACATATCTGTCTCTCCAGCATGTTTTATTGAAGTCACATACAAAACTCAGGACCCTAGACCTTCTATTTCTGGTACTCTATGATTTACGGATATGTAGGAGATTTCTAAGTGTGGAGTTTGTGGATTCCTTGTAAGCAAGCCATAGAGCACCCCTCAGCAATCTATAGGAGACTGAGAAAAGGGAAAGGGCTATAAAGTACTCTGCATAAGGCAGGTTTGTTATGCTTTGTGTTCTTTTTGTAAGGAACCTCTGAGGTCACAGTAGTTGCTGCATATGCCTGATCAGATACATAACAAAGGGAGCATTGTACTGTACAATTGTTCTAATATGGACAGAGGACAATGGGTTTATGACCACTGTGGATCAAGATGCCATGCCCTTACTTATAAGTTGTGCAATGTAAAAAGATTTCTTCACCACTGTGGCCACATGGTGGTCGAAGGTAAGGCTACTGTCTATGTATGTACCCAGATCACTGAGCACTGGGTCAGCACTTAGGGGTGTATTATCATCTTGTTAATTAGTTGGGATGGTTGACTTCCCAGAGGGTCAAATTATGCATTTTTAGCACTGAGTTTAAGATCATGGCTTTGTCACTATTTGTTAGTCAGAGATAGACCATCCTGAAAAGTGCTAGTGCCTGTAGGGGATTCAGTGACAACCACCTGCTTGCAATCATCTACAGACATAGTCAGCCATAAACCTTCAGCATTTGCTTTCTTTTCAGAGAAATGAATGCCTAAATGAGCAGGCCCAGTATGGAGCCATGTGGGACTCCCCTAGTGATTGGCCTCTTGGTGAATGTGACCTCACCTATTTTCACCTCCTGGCTCCTACCAGTGATCTACTTGGCTATCCAATGGGTGATAAAAGGGTTTATACCTAAATAACTAAGTGTGTCTATAATGCCTGAGTGGGGTATTGTATCAAAAGCCTTGGGGAGGTCAAGGTAAGATGTGTCTACAATCTTACCTTCATACAATGGTTTAAAGACCCTCTCATAAAAGTGACCTTCCCTTAACAAAGCAGAACTGTGATGGGTCCAATGTTTGCAGGTTACCTACGTCCTCATTTATCATGTCCATGATGATTCTTTACAAGGTCTTATATATAAAGCTGGTAAGGTCTATGGGCCTGTAGTTACCTATCTCAGTGGTTGGACCTGCTTTGTGCATGGGAAGGACTGTAGCCATTTTCCATTTCTTGGAGACAAAACTCAACTGAAGGCTCCAGATGAAAAGCAATTCAAGTGAATCAGAGAGGACATGTTTCATGTTATTTATTAAATGTCATAGTAAGTTATTGGGGCCCATCAATGCAGTGTTCTTGGCCTTAGAAAGTGCACTGATGATCTGTTCCCTAGTAATGGTTGGAAGGATTGGGGCATGTGTTATTTCCTCTGGACTATCTGGGGGAGTGGGTGGAGAATTTTAACTGAACCTGTCAACCAAACGGTTGGAAATGGCCTCCAGTTCAATTTGGGTGATGCTATTTACAAGTTCTGCACATTTTTGTGTATTTCCCCTGAGGTTTCGGACATAGCTGTAAAAAGTTTTGTGGTTGTTCATTGATTGAGAAGGTATTTTTTCTTCAAATGTAGCCTTTAAAGTATTAATTAACCCTCTTGGCTGCCTGTTTAGATTTGTCAGGGGCTTTTAATATGTATGGCTTTGTTCCTCCTACACTTGGCCAAGAATTTCCTTCTTTTGCTGTATAATAAGTTGATATTGTGATTCCAGGAGGGTGTCTTGTGTTTTGAGTTTGTTTTAGTCTTAATATGATTAGGCACAGTTCACTGTATGCAGCTATCTATCAATATGGCTGTACAGAAATGTTGTAAATAGCTCAGCATATGCTATTGTGTTTACTGGGTTTGGAGATGCTTGACATTTGGCGAAGGTGTTGCTTAATAGACATAAATTAGCCTTGGAATAGTTCCTAAGGGTTATTGGTTTGTAAACAAAATACCTGAGGTGCCTAAAACAATTCACATTTCATCAGAAAAATATACAATGCTTGCCAGGCATTCTATTATCTTTCATTATTTTCAGCTTGGACAAAGATCCTTACTGAAAGGATTCTAAGACCAGTTCACCAATGTAGCTAAAACTGAAAATAAAAAAATAAGTACAATTATTAAAAAAAAGTCAACCAAGGCTTGTAATACCCTTTACTTTCTAAGCTATCAGACAATAAAAGTTACATTTATGTAGGCGTGAGGTAAAAAGGATAAACTACATTATATGACAAGGCGTTATTATTTGGTTTATGGAAATTCTTTCATTTACGAATGTGCTGACTAAATAGAATGTAAAAGTCATCTGCTCTTGTCCTCCCAAACTTATTTTTCATGAAGCAGCTGCATATTTGTATGACACTATTACTGGGGCTTAAATCAGTCTACAAAGACAATGACAATTGCCAACTGCTGCCCCAGAGGAGTCTCACTAAAAAAATACAAACTGTAACACACATGTCTTATGCAGACCGACTAAAGCCCTTATCCCTTTACTCTGTCTCATATCATTTATTGAGAGGGGATTATGCCTGACCTACAAGCTATTCTCTAATCCAGACCTGATGAAAATGTTACATATTTACAAGAAAAATTATGCAAGGGTAACGCATTCCATGGACCTGAGCCTTATTTGTGACACTAACAGAACTTGCTGGAGAGACAGATTCATATCCCAAAGGTTATTTCATCTATAGAATAAGCTTCCCATCTTATTAAAACAAAGTGTGCTCCTCACTCTCTTCAAAAAGAATTTAGGTAAATGGATGGGGAACCATAAATTCACTCCTTGGGTACTGTCAATGTCCCTTATGGACAGAGGCAGTCTGTAAAATGACTCAGGGCTTCAGCACCCAAAGACCCACTACCCTGATACTACCCCCATCCCATATCTAGGAAATTAAGATATACTATTGTCATATCCTCAGCATTATTGGCTAGACTTATAAAGGTTCTTGTGCCATTAGCCTAGTAATTACCTAGGAACCCATGAAAATATGACAAAATATTTCCCTTATGAGTTTTTCAAAATAGGTTAACAGCTGTGATGGAAAGAGTCTCACTGTCTTGGAAAACAAAACACTTGCATTGAACTGCTTCTCAGTTATATTACAGGTGATAGACATCATTCAAGGTATTGTAACTGAGCGACTGAGATATGAGGAAATGCATTACAATGTTCAATCGCAGAAGCACTGTAAATATGATGGCTGTCTATTAAGAATAAACTAATGATTTTCTAACATTTTCCTCATCATCCATTGAACAAATTAGACTTAATCTAAGCAATTATTAATGAGATCATAAACACTCTTACACTGTTATGGCGTAAAGGGACCTACCTTGAAAGCCATCTTAAATTTATCAATGAACTTTGGCCTTCCTTTGCTACAAAGAAGCTCTTTCCAAGACATATAAACTTATTATAAACTATAAATTTCAAGAAAATATTTAATTTCCTCTTATTGGTTCAATATGCATTCTTATATCTCAAATACAGACATGCAATTTAAAATATTTTAATGGACATTTCAATTGGACATCAAGTATATACTCATTTAATGATACATAATAATGCCTATCTGACCCCTTATAATATGGTTAAATACTACCCTGGTCAATCACAGTCTTGTATAGACTGTGGGCCAGATAAAGCCATTTTATTCCACATTACATGGAATTGTAAATGCTCCAAAAGTCTATGGATCACCTTATCAGACAAATTAAAAACAAATTGCTTTGATAATTTAGAGATCACTTGGAGATTAGCAGTTCTGCACTTCCACCCACTGGTATGAGTTGCAATGTTCTTAGTCTATTAATAACCATATTTATGTTTCTTAAATTTTATATTATTAAAAAAACTGGTCAAATTTTAAATCCTTAAATTGGGACTCATTCATTGAGTCATTATTACAATATTCTAATTGTTTTAAATTTCTGATCAGTTCTATGAAGGATAAATGTTACTGGCAATTCATAAAAAAAGACTCAGACATTATCTCCTAATTTATTTATTAAATAATGTGCTGTCAAAAAACAATTAATAAATACGCATTGCAGTTCTCATAAGCTATTATTTACATATTAAATGACTTTATATATCTATTGTATAGATTTCACCACCTAATTTCTACTTTCTCTAGCATGTCTGTGAAAACATATCAGATATGTTTGTACATAGCGTATATAGTTGTGTATATTAGTTTGTAACATAGCAAATCTTGAAGCCAGAAAAAAATGCCGTAATTTAGAGAAAATAATAACATTTATTGTTAGCGCTTTCATCACCTTTCATTAAAGGAACTTCTTCAGACATTTAAAACAACTCAATTTGCAGTTTAAATAGTCTCAAGTTAATGACATCATCCACCTCCCATAAACCAAAATCCAAAAGGTTTAAATACATTTGTATAAACATGTATACAGAACACAATAAAACAAGTTCATCCCTAGTATTTGTTTGCAAAAGAACTCTTCAAGTGTTACATAGCCAGGGTTTTTTACCTAATTAATGCTTTAAGTTTTAAAATACATTTTAGGGAACAAGAGTCATTCAACCTGGAGTAAGAGAAAGCATTTACCCTCAGTTGCCATAGCAACTCTCTCTCCTCAAGTCTTAAAGCCCAAGGCCCCCTCCTAGGGTTCAGGTCTACCTTATCAATAACCATGAAGAGAAAGGAGTGATTAGTATGTTCCAGAATGTGCTTAGTCAGAGCATTGTTATTGTCTTTTCTGCTGATACTGTACTGGTGCTCGTACATCCTCTGCCTAAAGTGCCTCTCGGTTGTTCCTATATAAAAGGCAGGGCACTGTTGGCACCTAGCTAAGTATATAACCCCTCTTGTCCCACAGTCAAATTTCCCCTCTAAGGAATACTTAACACTTCCTATGGTAAACGAGGAAGATGTTTCTATGTATTTGCAAGAAGAACATCTTCCACATTTTTTCATTCCTTTATTGGGAACATATAAGCTAATTTCTCTTTCCAGTAAGGTTTTTAAATTAGAGTCTTTTCTGAACGTTACATTAGGTCCTGGCCCTAACTGATTTCTTGCAACAGCAGCATCATTTATCATGGCCCAGTTTTTATTTAAGATCTCCCTTGAAAGTTTGGCATCACTCAAAATAGGCTGTTATAAAACTAATATGGTAATCCAAATCAAACCTTCTACTCAGAGAGTGATCGACCAAAGCCTTTTGTTCACCACCCCTTTTAGTTCCTCTATTTAAAATAGGCTGGAAATAACCTATTTCCCTTTTTCTTCCAATTTTGGCAACAATTTCATCTAATAGACCTGTTGGGTACCCTCTCCTGATAAACATCCCCTGCAAGTTTTTACACTCCACCTCAAGGTCCACATCCAGTGTAATCATCTTTGCCGCCCTTACCAGCTGGCCCTTAACAATGGCCCTTTGCTGGTGGTAGGGGTGACTACTACTGTAATGGAGAAAATCATTGGAGTAGGTGGGTTTACAGTATATCTTTGCAGTGTACCTGTTGTATATCGTGTCCTTGATGAGCCACACGTCCAAGTACAATATAGCTGTAATGTCAAAGTGATATGTAAATTTCAAAAAGGGGGTCATGTTGGATAAGGTCTCAATAAATTTTGGGACATCCCCTATGTCTCCCTTGATTTGGACTACCATATTACTTTTATAACATCCTTTTCGAGTGATGCCAATCTTTTAAGGGAGATCTTAAATAAAAACTGGGCCATGATAAATGATGCTGCTGCTGCAAGAAATCAGTTAGGGCCAGGACCTAAGGTGACATTCAAAAAAGGCTCTAATTTAAAAACCTTACTAGAAAGGGAAATTAGCTTATATGTTCCCAATAAAGGTATGAAAAAATGTGGAAGATGTTCTTCTTGCAAATACATAGAAACATCGTCCTCGTTTACCATAGGAAGCGTTAAGTATTCCTTAGAGGGGAAATTTGACTGTGGGACAAGAGGGGTTATATACTTAGCTAGGTGCCAACAGTGCCTGCCTTTTATATAGGAATGACCGAGAGGCACTTTAGGCAGAGGATATATGAGCACCAGTATAGTATCAGCAGACAAGACAATAACAATGCCCTGGCTAAGCACATTCTGGAACATACTAATCACTCCTTTCTCTTCATGGTTATTGAGAAGGTAGATCTGAACCCTAGGAGGGGGCCTTGGGCTTTAAGACTCGAGGAGAGAGAGTTGCTATGGCAACTGCGGGTAAATGTTTTCTCTTACCACGGGTTGAATGACTCTTGTTCTCTAAAATGTATTTTAAAACTTAAAGCATTAATTAGGTAAAAAACCCTGGTTATGTAACATTTGAGAGTTCTTTTGCAAACAAATACTAGGGATGAACTTGTTTTATTGTGTTCTGTCTTTATATACATGTTTATACAAATGCAGTTAAACCTTTTGGATTTTGGATTATGGGAGGTGGATGATGTCATTATCTTGAGACTATTTAAACTGCAAAGTGAGTTGTTTTAAGTGTCTGAAGAAACTCTTTTAATGAAAGGTGACGAAAGCACTAACAATAAATGTTATTGTTTTCTCTAAATTACGGCATTTTTTTCTGGCTTCAAGATTTGCCTTGTTTGTTTCTTTCCATTTTATTAAGTTGTTTCATGTAGTTTGTAACATAGCTTATGAATCTTGTCATCCAGTTATTTTATGTTGGCTTTGTAACTATGTCTCTTGTATGATAAACTCAAATATATATACTTTCTTAATTTTTGGCATTTAGCAGAGGGAAATAATTTTTTTGATCAGCTTCACGTTTTTCACATTTCTGTTCATACAGTGGGAAACCTCTCCCAGCCTTCAACTGTTGGCAAAGGCAAGACAAGTCAGACTCAGTCCAGGAATTAACAGTAGCAAGAAGATAACTCCCTTAAAACAACTATTTTTTTTTCAAATGAGGGGATCCTTTCAAGCTAACAGGAGTTTTCGTCTCCAATACGGACATAAACTGTGAAACCTCACACTCCCCTATTTAATTAAAAGAAGTCATGCAGTAGCTCAAAGACCCTGACCCACAAGCAGCAATATGTTTAGTAGAGGGTTTTATGAGAGGTTTTGCACTGAAATAATATGCTCCATATAAAAACAACATCATCAAGAATTTGAAGTTTTTAGTGGGGAGAGAGAGAGTATAGTATCTAATATTTTGAAGGAGGAAGTTCAAGTGGGTAGGATGATTGTTCCATATAAAACATAATCTTGGAAATGTCTCATGACATATCCTACTGAGCTAGTTTTAGTGAAGAGGATAGCAAGTTTCACTTCATTCATCCCTTTTTCACTCCAAAGGGATGTTCTGTTAACAAATTTATTAGCAAGGGAGATGCAAAGATAATATATGTTGCACTTGATGAGGTGTCACACCATTATTCAGAAATTAAAAGAATCCTGGTTAACAAGGTACATATTGAATTGGAATTTTGTTTATTTCCCATCTGTGAACAAGACTGGTCAATGCTTGTTTTTTTTCTTCTTTCCTGCATCTTCTATATTTTGACATGGCCACGCCTATGGGCTGCTCAGGGCATGTGCCATTTTTGAGCCCTTCAGCACAGCATTACATTGGCTCTGGCAACAAAGGGTTAAGAACCAGGTCACAATCCATTACATTGCTGATTTTCTTATCATTGAGGAGGGTGAACAGGGCTCTCAGAATGGCACACAGATCTTCATTGAATTGTGTGATCACTTAGGTGTGCTTTCAGTGATAGATAAGAGTGAAAGTCTGTCTCGTTGCACCACATTTCTATGTTTAGAATTAAATATTACTGGCTTTTACTTTAGGCTGCCCAGCCATAAACATTAGCCTTTAAAGATAGCAATCAAGGAATTCCAAAACGGAAATAAGTCAAGGACAAGACAGGTCATGTCTCTCCTGGGCCTACTTAACTTTGCGTGTTAGGCTATCTCTCTGGCAAGCTTATTAAAAGATGTGCAAATGAAACATCATTGTGTCCATATTCCCAACAGGCTTCGAGGTGACTTACACTTGTGGAAGGTGTTTTGGGGTTAGCTCAGTGCAATTTCCTTATGACAAACACAGTGGGTTTCCTCTAATTTTCCTTAGATTAACTCTGATGCAGCTGTCAGCACAAGGATATGTGACTATTTGTAGGGAAAATGTTTTGTGACACGCTGGCCTCTTTCTGTGGGAGAGGATGTCAAGAAAGGCATTACCTTTTCAAAAATTTACCTATCTGGACAGTCGTATATATTTCTCAAGATCAGCTTAGAAACAGAAAGTTAATTTTAAATTCAGACAATGAAGCAGTAATTCAGGTTCTCCAAAATTTAACATTTTGGTCCAAAAGGGTAAAGTCCATTTTGAGACTGTTTGTGCTTCTTCGTTAGGAAATAAATGTAAAGTTTTCTGCCAAATGTGCCTGGTGTATGGAATGACAGCTTATCATGTCTCCAGTTTTCCAGGTTCTGGTTACTAGCCCAAAAGGCACAAGAATTGCCAGCACCAGTCCTGTCTCAGATTTGGCAACTTGGGAAAGAATAATGGTGATGATTATATCTAATTATTGGGTAGTAAATACTAGAAGAGCCTACACAAATTCAAACATTTCTATTTACACTAGGTTAATGAGAGACAAAAGCCCCCTGTAGCACTTTTTCACTATTTAGTCAAAACTGAACAAGCTTCCTGTTACACCAAAGGTTTTCATGACCTCTATTATTTTGACAATGGGGAACTTAAAACAAATTATAATTAACAATTAGAATATTTACAGAAATAGTGAATAATGTAAAGATGTGGGCTGTAAGTTATGTTTTGTCTTTAAGAAGCAGGATAATATATATTTTTTTTATTAGAAAAAAAAAAGGGTGGAGGGTGTAAGCTTGAAACCAATAAAACAGACACCTTCCAAAGTTATGTTTGCAAACAATGCAGATATATAAGTGAAAAATGTACATTAGTTTTTAATCGTTTAAATAAATGTTTCACTATAAAGAGAAGGTTTAATTATAAAACTTCAAGTGTAATTTATGTTGCTACATGATCCAGTTGTGAAAGCTTCTATGTTAGCAAATTTGCTAGGAGGCTTTCTAAGCACATTATGAACATGTGTTGGCCATTTAAAATAAGGATAGTAACAATGCCTTATATAAGCATTCATTATAATCAATTTATCATAATCAGTAAGGATATAGAGCACCTACAAACACTGGAATTGTCTCAGTTTTGATTCATCAAGGGCATGTCAGGCTTACTCAACCTGATGAACTCTTTTGAAAGATCTCAAAAGCAATGGATGAAGGTAAAATGGTGCACATCACATACCTCATCCTGGTCTAAGCCTTTGACACAATCCATCACTCAGACATAGTAGAAAATAAACTGGGAATATACCCTGTGTTACCCAGTAGGTTGCCAACTGGCTCACAGGTAGGATGCAGGAGATCAAAATAGGAGATGCTAACTCTGCAAAGAAATGAGTCACCACTGGAATCCCCTTGGGTTAAAGTGCTGAGCCCTCTCATATTTGGCAACTACTTCTCAGAAGTGAAAGCCAGTACCAAAGGGCTTTGACTGACTATGGTCACAGATAACTGAAAGCTAGGAGCAGCCACTGAAAACCCAAATGACGTTTCCATCTGGCAGGAAGGTTTACCCCAAATAAATAACCAGTGCCAAAATAAAGGACTGAAACTAAATGACAAAAAATGCATTATCATATCTTTTTGGAAGTCATCTACCCTGGAAAACCTATCACACTGACAATATGCCTCGAAGACTTGAGCCAGATATTCAGGATTTGGGAACTTATCTAGACAGTGCCTAACTTTCTACCATCATGTATCCATTGTTATAAGAAAATCCAGACGCTTATAAACAAAGTGATTATTTTTAGATCTAGGGATGTCATTGCCCCTTTACTCAGCCCTCATTAGACCAGTCATTCAGTATAATGTCCCCTTTTGCACATATTTGTCTAGACACATGCAGCAGCTGGAATGTCCATAGAGATACTTTACTATAAGGATACATGGCCTAAACAATAAGCCCTACATAGACTGACTGAAACCCAGTCTCTGTACTCGGTATCTTACAGCCAGCTAAGAGGTGATCTGTATCGGCATACAAGGCATCCTCTGATCCAGTATTGATAGACCTACTGCACATTGGCAAGTCAAATGGCATCAGGAATACTTGGTCTAAGGATCTAAATGTCTTCTGCAACATCAGCAGAATGGTTAGGAGGTAAAGCTATATCTCGCAGATTATGCTACTGCTGTGGAACAGACTCTGCATTCCAGTAAAACAAAGCTTATCCCTGTTCATATTCAAGGGCAACTTGGATCTATGAGTTGGAAATAGAAGATTTATCCCAGGACTGCCTCCTATATTTCTAATGAACAGTGGCAGCTCCTAAGTGCTATATCTCATAAACGGGTCCTCTCAAATTATTTATGGTACGATTCCAGGTATTTTCATTAGAGACAATATTAATAATAATTATCGACAATGGAAAGTCCAGTCTAACACCAAATGGGGCAAATTAATTCAGACATAAAAAGGGGAACTGGCTGGACTAAAAATGACTTGCAATGGCAGTTAACCTAGTATTTAACTATGAACCTATGAACCTACTAACTTTATAAAGATTAAAACAAAATGTTTTCAAAGTTGTTTGTGCTGGCCATTTAGGTGTTAGAGTTGGGGAAATAATAATCCTTTGGTAGTCAAAGAGGTCCAGTGATAGTCGTTGGCTGTTGATACCAGCCCCCCTCCCGTGATAAATAATTACATTTAATTTATGCTTATACACATTTTATGCTGGTTACATACAATTATATTTCACATTTTGTGAATGAGTTTGTTTTAAATATTGTAGTTATCTTTATTATTATTATTATTATTATTATTATTATTATTATTATTATTAGTAGTAGTAGTAATAGTAGTAATAGTAGTAGTAGTAGTAGTAGTATTTTATTCTGCTGTTTTTCAATCATGTGACTGAGTCACATGTTTTTCAAGTATTTTAGCCATTCCTGCCATGTCATAATCAGTTCTGATGAAGTTCTTCTCAGTTATTGGAGCAAAAGCACTCAACTTCTTTACTAGACATTTTCTTCCTGGTTTTAATTTTTTAGTGTTTTTCATGTAGTCTTTGGAAACATGTTGAACTTTTTTCCTAGGTTTTAAGTGACAATAGTATACCAATATATTAAATATACTGTGTGTATTGATGAAGTGAACCTGAAAAATAATTAGTTTTATGTCAGGCTACTGCATAAATGTTATGTGCACTCCGGGTTCAGTATACTGATGTTCATTGCTGTAATTCATTGACATGCATCTTAGCAATGAGCTGTTGCAAAGACAAGACAATCAATTTATATGAATAGATTAAACTGAGCATAGGCTACAGTTGTTAATTATTTACATTGGTACTATTGAAGGCAGGGGAAAATAAGCATTCAGTGTTTCAGTGTATTAAAGTTTACTCATGCCAGCAGCTTCATACAAGGCTAATTAGGAGCTTCCTACTGCACACCTTCAATCAACTACTTGGTCCTCCTCCCATTTCTCAATTAAACCATCAAACATTAATGGTAGTTACTTGTCTAATCTGTAAAGGAACTGAGTTCCGCAGAGGTCCTCTAATAACAGAAAAGCAGTTACTTTTGATCCTGCTTTCTTTCCTAGTAACCACTCTGACTAATTATCGTTTCTTATGTTCAAGTCATGTGATATAAAAGTAATACCCAGAGATGCTACTAAATTGCCATTCGTCACCTCCTAAAAATCATCGTAAGTGTTCTTGTTAACAATCTATTACTAATAGTGAAGACACTTAGACTATTAGCACAACTGAACGTGTTCCTAGTAAATGTGTTTTTAATTCTATTCTAAGTTTTAATCTGCCTTAAGGAGTAAGTGTATGCTGGACTACAGTACTTAATCATTGGTTTTATATAAGTCTTATATAATGGGGGCAGGGCATCCTGTTTTCTGTTGGTTATAGTTCTAAATATGTCACTCATAGATCAATAGCAGTTTCTTGTAGTCACATTGTTTTGAGAATCATATTTTAGTAAATGTTGATTACTACCCCTAGGTTTTTAATAGTCTGACTTATTGGTAACAGTTGATTATCTGTTGTATAAAAATACTGTTGATTTCTTTTCCCAAAATGTAAACTAGTACACTTTTCAGTGTTAAATCTAACATTACTGAATACTATTCAGTCATATAAGGAATCTAGGCTGATAGGTTCATAGGTGAGTACTAGGCTAACAACCACTAGGCCCAAATATCTGACAAGTTTTGTTTCCCATTGTACGTGTAAGCAGGGGCTTGGGAGATGAACCATTTGCAGGTTGCATGTGTCCATTAGAGACATGGGTGCAAAACCAGGGATGAATTTCCTATTCCTTATCCAATTGTCCAAGATGCACTTGAATTGAGTTGGGGAGGAACTCTACTTCACATGGATGAAGAGCCTGTTCCATAGAAAGAGTAGTTTCTGGGATGCATACCTGTCTCTCCAACAGGTCCTATTTATATCACAGGCAATGTTTAAGTCTTTAGAATGGGTAATTCTGATGCTGTTTGTTTTGTGGATATGCAGCAGTTTCAGGAAGGTGGGATCTTACAATGCCTTGTAACCAGGCATAGGTCTTCCTTCAACAGCCTATAGGAGACAGAATGCAGCTATAGGACTTTGAGGAGCACAGTTATTAACCCCCATCCCAAAAAATACTCCTCCTCTTCCTCCCAAAATCCATCTACCATCTCAAATCATTTACCATTGCCTCACTAAATAATGCTTTCCTTTCCCCTGAACTCATACTAAGCTCTTGGTGTGACCATAGATGATCAGCTCAAGTTTGACTTACATGTGCATCACTGTATTAAGAAAACTCACCAAAAGCTTGGCTTATTGTATAGAAATAAAAGGATTGTCACTCTTGACACTAGAATCTCACTCACCCATGCCTTCCTTCTTCCTAACCTATTTTATGGCTCACAAATCCTAACTAATCTACAGTTTTCTCTTCTTTCCAAATTAGAATCTACCTATAATAAAGTAGCCAGATTTGCTGCCAACCTGCCTTTCAAACCTCATCATTGCCTGGCTTTGAAATTACTTAACTGGTTAGAGTTTCCTAACAAACTCTTATTTTCTCAACCTCAAGTTATTCATCCCATTCTAAATAAACCCCACAACTGCCCGAGTCTCTCAGCACTTATCTCTCTTTACACCTCCCCCGAGTTCTTAGAAGTTCTGAGCAACATCTACTTCAAATTTACAAACCTAATAAATCTATTGGACAGTATGTATTCAGCTCTTCTCTTGCCACCCATTAGAATAAACTTCCTCTGTCCTTAAGAATTATCTCCAATGTTCATGAATTTAAGAAAACACTGAAACTGCATCTTAATAGTGTCTGGTCTTGTCTCTGTAATCATCCAACTTGAACTCCTCCCTACTCTAGCCCTGCTTCCTTCCTACTGCCTTTCTTTTCCTTCTCTGTTATCTTCTCTGTCTATCTCCTTACTTCTTACTTATAGTTATATGATATTATTATTACTGCTGATGATATTATTACTGCTGATACTGTATTATTAAATTTACAAATATTTGCATTTTACTGTATCTCATTGTATACTTACTGTTATTTATTTTTTTTTTTTGCGAAGATTTTCTCCCCAGGCCTCCACTGAGAAAGGGTTTTGCCCATTTGGACCATCCCAGTTAACAAATGTCAAATAAATAAATAAATAAATAAATGAGAGTCCACTGCCCAAGGTACAAACTGAGAAATGTAACTGGTCGAGCTATCAGTACTGCATTCCACATTCACATAGGTGAGCTTTGCTACAGCAATCTGAACAGCAGTAAAACAAAATTAGTGTGCAATATAAATTGCTACATATGTTCTTTTGTCTATGTTATGTCATCACTGGTGTCATCATTAGTGTGCAATATAAATTGCTACATATGTTCTTTTGCCTATGTTATGTCATCACTGTTAGCACAGTGCAACCAGGGCTCACAGCTGAAGGAAACTGAACAATTTCATTACTGCACTCTGCATTAGTGCAAACAGTTTTATCACTGCTCAGTGGTACTACTAATGACTCAGTGACGTACATTAGCTGTATACCAGTTTCTGTGGCAAAAGCTGTAAAAATGCAACAACATTGGCCCCTTAACACAGTTTGTCAGGGGTTGAAATCCATATGAACCAACTATGGAAATTATTATTCCAGATGTAGGAATCCCTGTCGTCATAACTTTATATGGTTTTTATTACTGTTTCTTGTCTTATGCACTTACTCACTGCTGAGTGTCATGCAATCAAGCTTACCTGGTTAAGAAAAAAGTGAAAAATGTAATTTGGGCAGCCTTCTGTAGCGTACACAGGCTTAGTAATGATGCCTATCTGTCAGCATTCTGAATAGTACTTAGTGGAGAAAATCCAACCATTAACCAAACCTTCTCTATGACACAATGTATAAGTGCAGTTTCTTTAGAAATATCACACAGGTGATCCAGAGTTCAAATCCAGATAACCCTTTTTTAAATAGGGTGTCAGAATGCAATTTCTAACAGCACATTTTTTAGGAAGACAACAGTACATACAAATGGCTACCATTTATTGCAAAAAATGTCTCATTAATGCTTTGATAAATTTTTTTTCTAAATACTGAATGCAGTTCATGTGTAATAAACATGTCTAAAAAGGAGTTATACTGTAACAGCAACACGTAATCACCTTGCTTAAAATGTATGCATCATTTTTTGTTTAGGATTGATTCGCACATTGGTGAACTAACTTTGTACAGTGTGTTGTTCCAGAAATTTATGTGCCAAGTCATCCGATTTAACCTCCAGAACAGCTAGGATAACAAGCCAAGCCATTGAGGTTGTCAGTGTTGACCATTTGAAAAAGTGTAAATTTGTTCAGCATCACACACAGCAAATTTCATGATCATGTCTCACACCCTCATTTCTGTTTGAGAAAATGTCTTCCACCTTGTTTACAAGTGCCTCTTTGTGCTTACCATTGTGCAAATGCAGTTGGCATAGTTGTGTGTGTTTGCACATTAGCTGTTAAATGCGAGATTGGAAGTTGGCACCAGTTCATCCTTAGATTTGTTGCTTGGGTTCTGCAGGCATGGCTGCTACAGGGAATAATGGTGCTAAATTTAGAACAACAAAATGGGGTGGTGAAAAGTGCAAGATTTTCATGGCACTCCTCATGAAGTGCTACAGCCATAGCCTACTGCAGCTGGAATACACTGGGTCTCAGTATAACACTGAGGCTTGGGACAGAGTTGCCAAGGCTGTCTTCAGTGCAACTGGCATCCCATACACTGAAGAGAATTATCACAATCATTATAGTGACTGGTCCAACAAAAGACCTGCTTATGTGATGGGAGGATGAGTTTAGGACTGCTGACATCCCACAGTTGTGTAAGTATACTGACCTATCTGTATTAAAAGGTATAGAATACAGGACCCAGCAAGACTGTTAATCAATATGCTTTCATGTCTCTTTATTGTCTTCTTCTGTTTTGTACAGCTGCCAAAGACATTGCAGCAAACTGTGAGGCTCACCAAGAAATGTTAATTCCCTTCAGGGAGGCAAGCGGTACGTGTGCATCTGGTCTTATGGTAAGCCTAATAACTATGGTAATCGTATGCAAAATGGCAATACTGTAATAAATGGTGGTATTTATGATATCAGTCATAGCATAGCAATTGATTAATGAGACAACAGACTAAGACATTCCCATCATATCTAGATGTGACAAAGGTGTATAGACTGGGTAATTATAACCGCTCATTTTTGAAATTATATTGTTATGTGATATGCCATGGATCTAATTTTCTCTATCGCTTTTTTGTATCACCCCAAACCTTTTCTCTCAGTTTTTCTTCTTGACAATGGTTTGTATCCAGCATTAGGTGAAACTCATGCTGCCTGTCTTTCCTGAGAATGAGTTGCCTATGTATCTCTTTAAGTCCCTTCTGTTTTATCAGTTGTAGTGCTTAGCAGTCGCATGGCATCAGGTAAAAACAACTGTTGTATCTCATGCTTAATGGCATTTCAGGTGTTATTGCATCATATGGTGAGTGTTTGCCAGGCACCTCATTGTACACCCAGTTAACTTCTGATTTCCCTTGAAGCATGTCTCATGTGTAGTAGGCATAAAAAAAAAATATATATATATATATATATATATATATATATATATATATATATATATATATATATATATATATATATTTCAGTCGCTATTACATATACAGTGTTGCCAGGCAGCATATTTATAATAATCATTCCTAGGTATTTTTAAAGTCATGATAAAAACTTAATTTAATAATCACATTCTGACACTATTTGTAAAATCATCTGCATACTGGAGTTGAATCCTACTTCAACTCTGCTTTTTCATTTAACTCAATAAGTTTACACCTTGTGCTACAGAGAAAGCTAGGTTAGTAGGTGTATTTTCTACTCTAAGTACTGACCAGATTGCTGATGGCTGCACATTGTCACTAATCCTGTTTGTGCTATAGAAGACACACCAAAGGTACTGTTTTTCTCTTTCCTTCAGCAGAGAACTGTTTGCTCGCAGGGTACCATTGCACAAATGGGAAAGGCAAATAAAATATTTAATTTTTGAAATGATCTTTGTAAATAACATGGAGAGATATAATACAACATGCAGAGCACCACTGAACACCACTAAACATTGGTATTTCATAGTACTATTTCAAAACATCAAAGTATCATTATGCATGCACTAACATTTTGCCAGTCTTCCCGGAAATACATTTCTCAGCATTCCACTTTTGGAAGTGATTTGGAACAAAAAAAGTATTGCTACTGGATTTTATTACTTTATTACACAGAAATTGTGTAATGTATTCATATGAAATGCAGTGAACTGTCTGGTTTATTGACCATTCTGGACAGTTAGCTCTTCCCTGCAGCACTTACAAATGATATGCAAACACATGCAGCCTTGATGTACAGAAATCATCATTTTTTATCCCTCTTGCATTTGAACATTAAGTATTGCTTGGTATTGACAGGTATTACCCATGTATAAGCACATGCCATAGCTAATATCAGCTCCATTCATAAAGGTTAACCTTCCATCATCCTAACCTGATGATCAATGAATGATTCATTGTGCATCTTGTGCTTCACAAGTTTGTGTGTCTCATATATTTAAGACAGGTAGATACATGTCATTCTCAGTTCTGCAGTATAAATTAATGACAACATAGCTGACATAAGTCAGTAGTATGTATGCATTATTGGGCATAACATTGACCTTACTCAATTATATCAACAAATATAGATTTGCACAAAAACTTCAACATCACAATATCTTTTCTGACACAGAATGAGAAACTAATCCTGTCTACATTGCACTGTCAGAGTGTAAAGTCGAAATTCTGCTGCAATGCATGTGTGTGTGCATGTGACCATGCATGTGTGTGTGTGTGTGTGTGTGTGTGTGTGTGTGTGTGTGTGTGTGTGCGTGCGTGTGTGTGTGTGTGTGTGTGTGTGTGTGTGTGTGTGTGTGTGTGTGTGTGTGTGTGTGTGTGTGTGTGTGTGTGTGTGTGTGTATTGAGTTGTGCACATATGACCTTAACTATTGCTGTCCACAATATAGTAGTAGCCTGGAGTTAATTTTAAACTGCAAGGTGAGCCCACATCAGTTTCAGACCCTTCTCGTAACATCATCTTCTCTGCAAAAGCACACTGATGTCATCCTCTATAAAGTGCACTCTCACACGATTAAAGTCAGACTTCTGTGGTAGTGCTTGAATTAAGTACTGTTTCCTCTAGAAATGCTGTATTGAAGACTGATGCTGTCATTTCAGTAGATTGCCATTCCATCACAGTTGTAGTGAAACACATCGTCAAGATTGAGGACATGAGACAATGTGATGTATGCTGTTGCCTAAGTAAGGCATGTGTTCCAGTATGGGATTATATCCAACCTAGACATAATTGTTCTATCATCACAGTGTCAATAGTAGGGGGCTACCAGTGTGTTTGGGTATACCTAGCATTGGGCAATGCTGTCCATCATACAGCAAGATTCTTTTTAACTATGCAAATTTTTGGAAAGTTATTTATTTTTTTAAAAATGAAAGATTGTTTCTTCATGTATAGTATTAAGTATATTTATAACATTGTTAGTTGTTTAATTTATGTTCAATAATTGATTTCATTGGTCAGGGTATAAAAGGAGTGTAGTTAAACTTATGGTTCATCTGATGAAGTCTGATTTTATAGACGAAAACGTGTGTGTTTAATAGGATTTATGTTCGAATACAGAGTGTCATATATTTTATTTCGTGGAACGTTGTTTGAATAAACAGTGGCTTAAATACTTGGATTTCGCTCTCCACTCCTCTGTTTGACTTTTGATTCTTTCTAAGTTATTACAGAGGCACATATTCCTTGATTCAGACACATGATTCAATGCTTTCTCTTAACCACACATGTGACAATTGGAGATGCACTTATACCGTGGCACATTCATTGATCTCACTGTGGTGCTGAGTTTCTCAACACTTAGGCACATGATCCAAGCCAACAATGAGTGACTGTAGCATTTGTGTCCTTAACTGTTCATCAGGAAATACATCCACCCTAATTATACTTTGCATGTATAGAGTGGCAGACACCTGCCCCATAAATTTTAGTAGATAAAAATTATGGGCAAATAAAGTACAGCTAATTAAATGACTTTACGTAGCTGGAGTTCTACAGCTGTGATAGTTCCACTGTAATGAATGTAATTAATAGCTGTCTTGTTATTTGCAGGAGTTGTACAGCTTAATGTTCAGTTCTAGCACAAGGATTCATTTTGTGTAAATGTACTTACATCATACAACAACCATTACATCATGTCAGTATAAATCACTTGATATGTTACACAAACATATGTGAACTTAACTTAGGATTTTCTGAAAGTACAGATTTGTTCTGCCTATTGGCACATGCATTGATTACTGTGGTACACACATGTATGGTCCAGTTCTTGTGTAGTATGTGTGCATACATAGAGAGGAGCCATCCTTGACCATGGAACATTGATATAGGACTGATCAAATTTGTGTGCACATGAGAATACTCATTTAATTGATAGTCTGGCATACTGTTATGACATTAATTCTCAGGGATCCTTTCTTAATTCACAAATGAATGCACCTCATTATAATACTGAGGTGCATAATCCTTCTCATACATGTGTTAGGCCTATTTCTGTGGCATACACATTCAATACACAGGTCAGTATTGACACTGATGAGATGGGTTCAATTCTTGCAGAATGAGATTGTGGTTTTAGCACTATTCCTATTTTCCATCATGTGATATGGACATACTGCACACTGTGTGGATATCCCATTATATATGTACTGACCTTGTAAACTGCCATCTCATCTCAGTATGTCAATGACATTCATATGCCATGAATTCCCTCCTGTAATAATGTGATTTTGTGTAACTGTCTCATCCTATAATATCATGTCTGCTTTTATTTACCTACATTTACTCAGGAATTTTGACCACCAGTAGTTATTCTGACATACCTATTGCAAACTTTCATTATTGCAAAGTTTTCTTTGTGACATAAGCACCTTCACATCAATTATCTTACCAGAATTTGAACATTTACCCTTCCCTCTTGCATATTTCTCTATACATCTCTTTGATTTCTGTACACATTGTCCTCAGTACACATTTCCTGTCTGATAACCCATGTATTCTGGTTGCCCTTGCCGCTTCACATCCCCTCTTACTTATTTCTGTATTCATGTGTTTCATTTATGTGCGCGGTACCTTCAGTACACTTTCCCTGCCTGTCTGTAACGTGCATTATTTGCCTTATGTAGCTCTTTGTGCTGTCCACTCAAGCATGATTAACGGGTTTGCCCATAGACCACCTGTTTGTTTATAGTGTGTGCTATGCTGCTCAACATGGTTTTCTTGATGCCAACACTGCTGTATGTGTGTTAGCATGATTAGCAGCATGCATATGCCATGAGCGCTGCTGCTCTTCATGCTAACAAGTCAACATGGTGTAGGCTTTGTGCGAAGCCGACATGACTGTTCATGAATCCCAGGGTAAGACCACACTTATGTAATATCCTACATCACATACAGCAGTGATCAAAATGTTTTGCTGAGCAGAGTCTCCCTGAGTGATTTTAGTTATTTTGTGGCTTTTGTTTGAAAGCAAATAGCCCTGTTGCTGATGACACACTGTTTCTCATTTTCTTGGGGTTTCAGAGATTTGGAAACCTTCTGTTATGGCTGACTGGCTGACTGGCTGTAGAATTCTTCATTTAAAGGATGGCAGTGGCTTTTACATTTCTTTTCTTAACCCTCAGTTAAGCTAAGCTATGAATTTTTATGACTAGCTGGACCACAGTGACTTTATTTTATTTAATGGCAAGAGTTTGTATCTTTGTATTCCAACAGATTTTTACTACAAGAGGTATAGAACTTAATTACAAAATCATGTAGCTTTTTTCTTTTTTATTGGAAAAATCCTACATAATTTCTAGTATCTGTGGCATATGTTTGAACTATCATCTAACTGCATAGGATTGGGACTGGACTTTAATTAAACACTAAGAAAGCATTTGTTGAAGGCAAAAAAAGTTACTCCTACCCCCACAAAAAAATTAAGAAATGTACAAAAAGAAAACAGATTTCATTGAAATTTAACCAAAGCTTTTATTGACACACATAGTGACTCATGAATCAATAAATCAAGAGATATATATTAGCTATATCATTCAGTTATACTACTCTTCATTCCATCTTTAACGGATATACACCATTTATGTCACTGCCTTATTTGTGACAACCAAGATTCTCATAAATCTTTTCTATGTATTCCAGTTGCATCCCAGCTTCACCCTTAACCTTTCTCAAAATAAAGGCCCAATGAATGGGATACATGGCTGGATTATATGTTATTGAGAGAAGTATGATGGAGTCCCAACACCTTCACTTTCCCATTTGTCAAACCCCACTCATTGACTTTCCTTATAAAATACAGGAAGCCAGCATTTTTGCAGATAAGCCCCCCCCCCCCCCCCACACACACACACATGGTGGAGAAGCTGTGCTCCACACTCTTGCATCTTTGTATATACTAACTCTGAGATCACACAGCAGTGGGTTAAAGAAGAAACTTCCATATTCATACCATTACAAAGTCTTGCATAAATATACTGCTTTAGTTCAGTTAATCAATTGTTCTACTAAAATATATTAAATTTGTTGTAGTCAACTAGCAGGAATATTAAACAGAGGGAGTGAATGCCATGACTACTTATTTACATCTCCTGAGAATGTCTTGCTTCAAACAGTCTGTTGTATATAGGCTCCTAGCCATGTTTATTACCTGTTAATGATTTCCCACCATGTCATTGTCTGCTTGCCACTAGCACCTCACCTTTCTAATAATTTGCTTATCTTGGATGTACCACAACACAAAAATTCAATCAACACTTCTAGTATGGCATGAGACTGATAATCTGCTTTTCTTCTCCTTTCAGCTGCTCCTGTTAGGGGTCACCACAGCAGATCATTGGTCCACAGAAAGAGTGGCAGTAAAGTTTTAATGGTGTTGAGTAGACAGCCCGGTGCCCAACCTTCCCCAGAAGGCACACACACACATACACGCACACACACACACACACACACACACACACACGCACGCACGCACGCCTTGCCTGCACACACACACACACACACACACACACACACACACACACACACGTACGCACACACACACACACACACACACACACACACACACACACACACACACACACACACACACACACACACACCTAGAACCAATTTAGAATGTCTAATACACCTGCAGCATGTCTTGGGAATGTGGGAGGGAACTGGATGACCCAGAGGAAACCTGCCCGAACACAGGGAGGACATGCAGACTCCACAAAGAAGGCACCCCAGCTGAGAATCAAACCAGACAACCTCTTACTGTGAGTCTACACTGTTAGCTATTGATGATCTGCACTAACATCATGAAAGTACTTAGCACAGCTGTCAGCAAGTTATGGAGGTTCCAAATTATGTACTGTATGTGTCTGCTGATAGGCTCGCTCCATTAATCATTTGACCTATTATCCATTGTGGGGTGTGATGTACAATCCAGGGAGCCTCAGTTGCAAAACTAAGGGGTGTTAGGTATATTGTTATTGTTCTAGAGTGTCCTCCTGGCAAATACTTTGATACCAGCCATAGTCATAGCTGTCGCTGTTCTGTGGATAAGATATTTATGAAATGGCCTCAGCCATGAAGTTTTTTCCTAAGAACATCAATAAGTAGCTTGTACCACCATATGTTCATTAAATTGATCATGTTGCACTAACCTTAACTATAATAGAAATATTTTGCCAAGGATATAAAGCCAACTTCCAAAGCTACAGAGCACTGTCCACAAGCTCAAATGTCAGGCAGCTCGAGCTGAGCTGGCTAAAAGACAAGCTTAGGAGCAAAGCCCTTCAGAACTTTATTGTCACAAAACAGTAGACTCCTCTGAGTCTTTAGAGGATCAACGGTTGGCTTGTTTTGTTACTGTGCTGGACAGATAAGTACCGTCTGGGAGAAAAAAAATACTTTGATTTTCTTATTTATGCTGCTGTTTTATCACTTTCCTCTTCAGGAAAGTTATTTTAAGGTCAGAAGTGTTGTGTTTGAATGCACTGTCATGAGACTGTAGTATATTTATAAATGAAGTACAAATTTTTCCTTTTAGATTGGAAATGGTGAAAAGTAACTTTAAACATTTTTTTCTGTGGATAAACTCCATCTATTTTTGTAGAATAGTAATGTTTACCAACATTTACTGCTAGTCTTCCTGGGAAAGATGCATCATTTTGACTTGACCATATAACAGACTACCAGTCCCATGGCTGGTCCCTGTTCCAATAAAAATGAAAAAATAAGCAAGCAGCCTTTTGCAGCCACATCAGGCTAAAAATTTGCCTCAGCTGCTGATGAGTGACTCTGATGAGGCCATTTGTTGTATCTCTGACCACTCATGTTTTATCTTGGATCCCTCTGGTGTAGCACCTACAGCATCTACGAGTGAGAGATTAGCCATTTTCACTGTGGCTGTTGAGGTCTCATCACTGGGCAAGGGAGAGCCACTTTTGTTTATCCTGCAGCAGGGAACACGGATGGTCTCCCTGTTGTGTCAGAATTCTGAACCCATCCATGGAGAAGCTGCTGCTGCCATCAGTAACACAGTTTGCCCTATTTTCCCTGTCAAAATGAAACAGAAAACTAAACATGTATTTATTCATCTTCAAATGTCTTTGTTTAGGACAAGTTTACTGGGTCTAGCTTTAATTCAGGCTATCAATCATTTTTACAAAGTAATTCCTGATAAAAGAAAGTTGGACACATCTTCCTGAAGAGATTCAAGATTCTAAATCTGAACATGAAGATGCAAGGACTGATGCAGGTTTTTTTCCTCAGATTTCTAATTCAGACTCAGTGGAGAGCTCAGTTTTTGATTCTCCCTGTTGGGATTTCTCTTCCTGAGTCCATTGCTAGAATGCTCAAGTGTTCTCAGGAGAGCAAACACTGAGGTTTCTCGGTCCCTCAGAAAATACTATTAGTTGTTACAGAAGTATTTTTCAGATTATACACCCATTCCTCCGATTCTGTCTGCTTTAGAGGATGTGTGTGTATTAGCACCTGCAATTTTCCTGATATTTAGCCAATTGTCCCTAAGAAGGCATAAGGAATGTATAAAGTTTCTCAGTCTTTTAATTTGTTATAGACTATTGCCAAACCTGAACCAGCAGCTATATCTTTAGTTGAGTCCACTGCTGCTAAGCACCTAGTCAGCTTACATTCTACTCTTTCTGGGAAGGATCGGAATTATTTATAGCTATGGGGAAAAGTGTATACTTCCGCAACTTTGATTTTCAGAATTTTGAATTGTCAGGTTCATGTGTTAAAGTTTGTTCTAACTAATTGTGAAAGGATGAGGAATATTTAATCTGAAGATTCTTCTTGTGAAGAAAAATCTGCTTTAAACAACCTTTTTGCTTCCATTGCACAGATTGCAACCCATTGTTTGCATGATTCTGTTGATACTTATTCCAGAACTATGGCCACTGGTACTAATTTGAGGAGTTTAACATGCCTGCTTCCTCTGACCTCTGCAGGAAGGATATCTGAGTTGCAAGCTTTTATGGGGAATCAAACATCTTATTTTCCAAAGGAAAAGGGATTCTTTAAAACTAATCCTTCTTTTATGCTTAAATGTATCTGAGCTTACTTTATGCCAAACTATCCATCTCCCTTTCTTCTTTCCCAAACCTAAAATTGAGGGAGAAAGAATATTCCATACCTTGGATGTCCACAGAAAACTGAGGTACTGAGTTGCAGGAGATGACCAAATCCTCATTCCATTATAAAACCCTCCCCATTAGTTGCTTAACTTCTTGTCTTTGGCAACTTCCTAATGTTCTAAAGACATCCTTCCACATGTGTCCACTGCAGGGAAGTTCCTGTCTCATTTTAAAACTATTTACTCATTTGACAGAGAGACCCTGCTTGTTTTTTTCAGCATTACATCATAATACCCCAATATTTTGGGAACTCAGGGGGGTGCTGTCAATACTGTAATTTCAAGAGATTTCTGTTTTGTCAAAGGAAATAATAATGCCTTTTTCGCGTTTAGTTTTAGACCAGTGGCTTTGGCACCAATCATTTGTTTGTGTTAGCCCTTCTTGTAATATGTTGATATCACTGGGGAACTCAATGATTTCTCCCAGTTTGCAATCATCAGTGAATCTGGTGAGCCAAAAGCTGTCTACATTGGCCTGGACTTCTAATAAATAGTTGCCAAACAGTAAGGGGTCCAGCACAGAGCTCCTATGGTAGTCCACTGGTGACGGGTCTACTGATGGAGATGGAGTCACCAATTTTGGCAGAGTGTGTTTTATTGGTGAGCCAATTGACTACCCATCTAGTAACAGAAGGGTTATTCCCTATATAGGAGAGTTTCTCAATGATGCCAGAGTGGGGAACTGTGTTGAAAGCCTTGGCAAGGTTGAGGTAGGCTGTGTACACTGTCTTACCTTCACCCATGGCTTTGGTGACATTCTCAAAGAAGTCTACCAGCTTTAATCAGCAGGATCTGCCCTTAAAAAAGTCAGACTGAGTTGGAACTGGCATTTGCAGGTTGCCTATGTCCTTGTTGATACAGTCCATGTTATTTATTTCTATGGCCTTGTAGATGAGGCTGGTTAGACTTATGGGTCTGTAGTTCACATGGTCATTTGATGGCCCCCCTTTGTGCAGGAAGATTACTGTTGCTGCTCTCCATTCTGCAGGCACATAGACAGTTCTCAAGCTATGATTAAAGAGAACACCAAGTGGGTCTGCTGGCTCTTGTTTTAGATTGTTTAGTAAACAACTTGGGATATTTCCCATTGAGGTCATGTTTTTGGCCTTGGTGATTGTAAAGATGACCTGTTCTGTAGAGACACTAGGCAGAGGACGGGTGTCAGGTATGCTTTGTGATATGGTGGGGAGGGGTTAGGGTGGGTGAAGTTTGGTCTGAATCTGTCAACTAGCAGGTTGGCTATATCGTCTGGTGTAGTATGACTGATCCCATCTACTGATATTTCTGCACATAGCTGGACATTCCCTTTTAGACTCTGGATGTAGTTAAAGAATGCCTTATGATTATCTTTGGCTAGGGATGCGACTTTACAAGATTTCTGAATTTCCTGTTTAGGCTTAGGAGGGAACTCTTCCTGTGCAGGTTGATGTCCCTCTTAATTTTGGAAATCAGTGTCTTCTTCTTGTTATATAATCTGTTTATACTTGAAGTCCACCATGGTGGCTTGTATTTATGGAAATAACTGGTTTTGATCAGATTAGGTACAGCAGAGTTTATGCAGTCACTTAAATGTTTGTACAAGGCATTTGCGTACACTTCTGCATAGTGATCATTGGTATCTGTGATTGTGGGTGGTATGAAGCCTTTTATACCATTGCTTAGTGTGCTGTAGTTAGTTTTGGTTAAGTCTTTTATCATTTTTTTTCCTTTGAGGGTGTCAGTTCCAGTAGTTACTTCAAGCAAGACTGATTTATGGTCCAACATAGCAAAGAGAGCATCATGCATGGGGAAGAACAACAACCCCCCCATGTTGGTGATTAGTATGTCCAGAACTTTAGAGCCCATAGTGGGGGTGAAGACTATCTATTCCAGAGCATTTGTGTTAGCAAAGTCCAGGAACGTCTGGGTGAGCATGTTTTTGTTCTGCTCATGTATGTCCCCCAGTCTAAGGAAGGATAGTTGAAATCTCCCATGACTAAGGTGTTGGGATATATGGTGAGGGATTCCAGTAAATTGAGGTGGGGGATCTATATCTAGCAATTGTTAATTGGACATGGAGTAGCTTGAGAGAGTCATGCTGTTTGACAAATCTCAAAATGTATCTGGTTTTAATGAAGATGGATACACCTCCACCTTTGGTTCCATCATAGATTCATAGGTTCATAGGTTTATACTAGGCTATCTGCCCTAAGGCATTTATAAGCCTAGCCCAAATTTTTGTGGCTTACGCCACCCCTTATATGAAAAAATACTGTGCCCATTAGTTTGTTGTGCCTCTGTCCAGCAGTGACACAGATATGATTCCCGGGGTAAACCTACGATCTCCCATCCACAGGTCTAGATTTCTCTTGAACAGAGTCAGCGAGGTGCTCTGCCTCACATGGACCGGGATTTTATTCCACAGCATAGGGAGTCTCTGAGTGATAAATCTATCCCTCCAGCATGTCCTATTTATAGCCGTGCTAAGGTTTAAGTCACTTGCTCTAGTGGTTTTGGTGGATTTGGATTTTTTGAGGTGGAGCATGTCCATTAATTCCGGGTTGGACATGGCCTTGTATGTCAGGCACATGTCACCTCTGAGCAGACGGTATGCGACTGAATAGAGCTGGAGTTTCTTCAATCTGGCAGCATATGACAGATTTTGGAGTCCCTTTATCCTTTTGGTGAGGAACTTTTGGGGTCTCTCCAATCGCTGCAGATGTCGGGTGAGATACATCCCGAATGGGGCATTGTACTCGATCATTGGTCTGATAAGTGAAGAGTACAGGGGAACAATGACCTCACTAGATCTGGATGTGAATCCCTTCATGATCAGGTGGGCAATGTAGAAGGTCTTTCTAACCACTTTAGCAATGTGAGTGTCAAAAGAAAGGCCACTGTCAACCTGGGTCCCCAGATCCCTGATAACCTCTTCTGTGCTTGGTGGATTGCCACCTATATGGTAGCTTGGGGTTACCTTGTTTTTCCCGAAGGGTATGACTATACATTTTTTGGTGTTTAACTTCAGGCCATGGCTCTGGCACCAGCTATCTGTTTCCGTGAGTCCCTTCTGAAGGATATCCATGTCCGATGCACTTTCCACTATGGCGCCCAGTTTGCAGTCGTCTGCAAACTTTGTCAGCCAAAGTCCTCCCATGTTGGCCTGTACTTCTGAGAAGTAGATGCCAAACAATAGGGGGCCAAGGACCGAGCCCTGTGGGACACCAATTGTGACTGGCTTGGAGTCTGACACAGCGCCAGCAACTCTAACCCTGTGGGTTCTGTCCTTAAGCCAGTTTGCAACCCATCTTGTGACATATGGGTTTACATTTAAGCTGGTAAGTTTTTCTACAATACCCGAGTGGGGTATTGTGTCGAAAGCCTTTGCAAGGTTAAGGTAGGCTGTATGGACTGCCTTTCCCTCATCAATGGCCTTGGTGACTGTTTCGAAGAAGTCGACCAAGTTCAAAAGGCATGATCTTCCCTTGACAAAGCCAAACTGGGTCGGGTCCAATGTCTGCAAGTCCCCTATATCTTTGTTTATGAGCTCCATTATGATCCTCTCCATAGCTTTGCAGACTAGACTTGTTAAGCTTATGGGCGGTAATTACCAGGGTCCGTGAGCGCCGCCTTTGTGGAGTGGGACCACAGTTGCCGTACGCCACTCCTTGGGCCGTATCCTGTGGTAAGGCTGAGATTAAACAGCTGCCTTATGTGTGGGTTTAATTCCTCATTTAGCTCATGTAGCACACAGCCGGGGACACCATCCGGTCCCATTGATGCTGTGTTTTTAGCTTTAGAGAGAGCAGCTTTCACCTGCGCATTTGAGATGTCCGGGAGGCTACACTCGGCTGGGATAGTTATCTCTCCTTTAGGGGGGGAAAGGGGGGTGAAGTTTGCACTGAACCTGTCTGCCAGTATGTTGGCAATGTCTGTGGGTTCAGTGATTTTTGTATCATTTTGGACTAATTCTGAGCATATCTGGGAGTTTCCACCCAGGTTCCTAACATAGCTGAAAAAGGCCTTATGATTTTCCTTTGAATCCATGGCAATTTTTCTCTCAAAATTGGCCTTAGTTGATTTTATGAGTGCTCGTATTTTTTACTAATAATGATCAGGGGTGACTTCCCTTTTATGGATTTTGTTCTATCATGTAATAGCTTTCTCCTCTTATTGTAAAGTTTGTTAATGGCTGGGGTCCACCAGACTGGACGTTTGCCCTTTGTGGAAAGAGTCTTGGTTTTATTTGGGATTGCCTGATCCATGCAGTCCTGGAGGTGTTCATAGAAGGCATTTGTAAGGGCTTCCGCAGCTTGGGTTGTGGTTTGCTCTGGCTCAGGGGCCTTGAAGGATACCACACCAGTCTTGAGTAGTGTGAAGTTTGCTTTAGAGAAGTTCTTCACTATGGTCTTTTTTGTTTGGGGTGGGGGCGGGATGTGGATTTCCAGTGAGATTAGTTTATAATCAGATCTCACCAATGAGGGATATACTTCCGGTGTGGAGCATTTTGTCCCCATGTTTGTGACAATGAGATCTAGTATATTTTCTCCTCTTGTCATCATGATCATTTTGAGGTCTGAACATGTAGAAGACATTGTAGCCTTAGAGAGCCTGGGTGCTCACAGCAGCCTTGAAACATGTCTTGATAACTGAACAGATGTCAGCATCTTCCATGGTGAGGAGTGCTTCCAGGGAGTGCAGTTTCATGTTTAAACTCCTAACGTTATGCAGCATGACCCTGAGTTTGTCTCGATTAGATTTTGTTACATTGGAAAATTTGTTGTTTTGACATTACCTAAAAAAGCACTACTGGGAGGCAAGGACCTTTGTCATTATCCAAAAGCCTAGGGAGGGTAGGTGCAGACCATCTGTAGCTAAGCAGCAAGTTTTGTCTACCATATCCTCCCAGGCTGACAGATATTGGATCCCCTTTCACTGATGCCAGAAGCTGAGTCAGTTGTTGAAGTCAATTATTTTTTTGTTTATATTGTGTTATCATCATGGTTGAGGGTAAGCTACTGCTTAGGGCTAGGGACATACCTCTCTGGGATACATATTCCGAGAGTTCTGATATGTCTGTCTTCATATTGTCCAGAGAGGTATGTCTCAAGTCATTCACTACAAATAATGGTGCTTGTTATTGAGTGACTTGAGTGCATGCATGATTTGTCGGATCTTGGCACCTGATAGGCAGCTGACCGTGACTTTCTCTTTGTCAAGTCTGGTGAGTGGGACATCTGTGTGTCTCGCTATGGATTCACCTAGACCAAGATATTAATGTATTTTGCTTTAGGGGCTTATTTGTTGAGAGACAGATGTGTGTTCTGATATGTGTAGTGATTTCTTTATACCTAGTGATGAGTGTGTGCATGTGTTGTGGGTTTGGGAGGTCTCTATTCTTTTGGTAGGCTGTTAGTGAGTACCTCCGCGTATTTGGGTTTATGTGTCATGACTTTAATTTGTGTGAGAGGTGAGGTTTGCGTGAAAGGTGAAGCGTGTGTGCTGACAACCTGTTTGATGTCTAGTTTGTTTATATGCTGAGAATTGACTGCAATTCCACAGTGTATTTGCATCTCTCACATAGGGTGTTAGTTTGCTTTAGGAGTAAATGATTGTCAGTATACATGAAGTAATTGATACATTGCCTCAAGGTGCCCATACCAATCAAGCCGGCAGGAGAAATGATGGGAAACTGCCCAACCATTGTAGCAGGATTTTTCTGAATGTGGTATTTAGAAAGGAAATGGGCTAGCTGGACTTAGTTACAAACAACAAAAAACATATATGCACACACACACACACACACACACACACACACACACACACACACACACACACACACACACACACACAAACACACACACACACACACACACACACACATATATCTATATAGTGTCTGTCAGCCTGGGATGACATGCTCGACAAGCCACGTTGCTTCGCTAGGGACAGCTTGCACCTGTCACCCTTAGGCTTTCGTATACTGGTCAAGGTTCTTGCCACCCCCATAGTGCCTTTTTTAGGCAAGGCTCAAAGGACAAACCCACCTCCATAGAACACCCAAAGATAAAAAAACTAAAGGTAATGCTACTCAATGCAGAAGTCCAAACCTCAAGATGCACGCACTCGAGACTCTTCTCAGTATGGAGAAAATCGATGTCTGTGCAGTAACAGAAACCTGGTTCAAGGCTCCTGAGAACACCCCAGCACTACCAGGTTATAACTCATACCATGCGTTTTGGCCCCAAAACTCGGACCGAAGCGCAAAAGGAGGGGGAATATCTATATTCATCAAAGATGCCTACACCTCCAGGTTAGTGGCACTGCACGAAGCATCGGAAACCATCCATGTGCAACTAACAGTGGGCAAAACTGCCTTTCAGTTTGTAGCCTGCTACAGAACAGCCTCCCTGTTACAGGAACCCCACTTGGCATTCCTGAGAACACTGGAGAATATGAAGGTCTCTCCAAACACTATGTTATTGGGTGACTTCAACTACCCAAACATTGACTGGGAAAACTACTCAAGCCCAAACACCCTCGACCAATGGTTCCTTGAATTTATAAACTCTAACACAATGGAACAACTGGTCACCACTCCCACAACAGGAAATAACATATTGGACCTGGTCATCACCAACATGGGGACTCTATTTTCCACACCAGAGGTAAACCCCTCATTGGTAAGATCAGACCATAAACAAATTTCCCTGGACATCCATATCCCATCCCCACCCCCAGCCAAGGAAATCACTGTAAAGAATTTCTCAAAAGACAACTTTGCACTTCTCAAGACTGAGGTGGAATCCTTCAAAGCCCCTGGGCCAGAGGATAATACAGCCCAATCCACAGAATCCTTTACAAATGCATTCTATGAGCACCTGCAGGAATGCATGGATCGTGCTATCCCAAATAAAACCAAGACTCACTCCTCCAAAAACAGGAGACCGGTCTGGTGGACCCCAGCCATAAATAAGCTATACAACAGAAGGAGGAAGCTACTACATGAGAGTGCAAAATCCCAAAAAGGGAAGGCATCTCTGATCAGTATTAGCAGGAAACTTCGATCCCTCATAAAATCATCAAAGGCCAGTTTCAAAAGAAAAATTGCCCTAGACACTAAAGATAATCACAAGGCCTTCTTTAGTTATGTCAGGAACATGGACGGAAACTCCCAGATATGCTCTGAATTGTTGCATAACGGTACAAAATATACCGAACCTACAGACATAGCCAACATCCTGGCAGACAGATTCAGTGCAACCCCCCCCCCCACAAAGGAGCAAATGCCTATCCCAACTGAATGTAACCTCCCTGACATCACAGATGCATAGGTGAAAGCTGCCCTCTCCACCCAAAACACACAGCATCTATGAGACCAGACGGTGTCCCAGGCGGTGTCTTACACGAGCTCCAAGAAGAACCGAACCCTCACATTAAGTCACTGTTCAAACTTAGCCTTACTACAGGATATGTACCCAAAGAATGGCGTACAGCTACAGTGTTCCCACTCCACAAAGGTGGTGCCACAACGGACCCCGGAAACTATCGCCCCATAAGCCTGACTAGTCTGGTCTGTAAAGCTATGGAGCGTATTATCATGAAACTCATAAACAAAGACATTGGGAGCCTCCAGACACTGGACCCTACCCAATTCGGCTTTGTTAAGGGCAGATCTTGCCTCTTAAACCTAGTTGATTTCTTTGAAACAGTTACCAAAGCCATAGATGAGGGCAAGGTAGTCTACACAGCCTACATGGACCTCACAAAAGCTTTCGACACAATACCCCACTCAGGCATCATAAATAAGCTTACCAGCTTAAATATCAACCCCTATATCACAAGATGGGTTACATACTGGCTCAGAGATAGAACCCACATGGTCAGAATCGCAGGTGCCATGTCCGAATCCAAACCAGTTACAAGTGGCATCCCACAGGGCTCAGTTCTGGGACCTCTCTTGTTCGGTATATACTTCTCTGAGATTCATGCTAACACGGGGGGATTATGGCTGACAACGTTCGCAGATGACTGCAAACTGGGGGTCATAATCGAATCTGAGGCTGATACAAGCATCCTCCAAAAGGGTCTCACAGAGACGGATGCTTGGTGCCAGAGCCACGGCCTCAAGCTAAATGCTAAAAAGTGCATAGTCATTCCCCCCTTTGGGAAAAACAAGTTGCCCACAAATTACCACATAGGTGGTAATCCATTAAGTACGGAAGAAGTAATTAGAGATTTGGGGACCAACGTAGATAGTAATCTCTCCTTTGATAATCACGTTGCCAAAGTGGTTAGAAAGATCTTCTATATAGCCCACCTTATCATGAAAGGGTTTGCATCTAGATCAAGAGAGGTCATTGTGCCCCTCTACTCATCACTCATCAGGCCCATAATTTAATACAATGCCCCTTTTGGGATGTACCTTACCCGACACCTGCAGCAACTGGAGAGACCCCAAAAGTACCTCACCAAGAGGATCATGGGCTACAAACAGATGTCCTATGCAGCTCGACTAAAGAAACTCCAGCTCTACTCAGTTGCTTACCGCCTACTCAGAGGTGATCTATGCCTGATGTACAAAGCCATGTCAAACTCAGAATTAATGGACATGCTCCAACTCAAAAAATCCAAGTCCCTTAGAGCTACACGCTCCAGGGATCTAAACCTCAGCACAAAAATAAATAGGACATGCTGGAGGGACAGATTCATTTCCCAGAGGCTCCCCTCACTCTGGAATAGAATCCCAATTCATGTTAGACATAGCCCCTCGCTGACCCTCTTCAAGTGAAATTTGGACGCGTGGATGGGAAATCGCAAATTCACCCCTGGGATCTCTCCTGTGTCCCTGCTAAACAGAGGCACAGTAAACTAATCTTAAAAGGGTACCTTCTGTGACCTACTTTACAGAGGCACAGTAGGCTAATCTAATAGGGAGGTGGAAGCCAAATACACTCTGGCTAGGCTTATAAATGCCCTAGGGCAGATAGCCTAGTATCTACCTATGAACCTATAGATATATATATATATATATATATATATATACATATCTATATATATATATATATATATATATATAGATATATATATATATATATATATATATATATATATATATATGTATATATATGATTTTATAGTTTTTAAACTAGGTCCTAAATGACAGATTTTTTCATTAATAGTTGGAACAACACTGACGTACCTATCGTAAGACCTACCTTCAACATTTTCCATGACCAGTGCTAGCAAATCAACTTAATGAGAGACTTGCAGGTGCCACTATACACACCATTTGACCTAGTCATGATTTCCTCTTATTTCCTCAACCTCTTCGACTGTAATATGACTATAACATAATTATGATACAAGGACTATATCTCACCTATATCAGCTATGTTGTGTTCCTCTTTTGCATGTTTACCTTTATTACCATCAGTCATTACCTTTTACTTGTAAAACCTGAAAAATCCTACATTGGTCAAAATTAAATGTTTCCTCATACAAGCCTTTTGCTGATTGTAGGAGAAATGAGTTTTCTATCAATGGAGGTTCATGTTAACCGAAACATTGAGAAGGACTTTTGTCTGTCTCTGCTGGACTTCAGGTTTTGTTCCAAAAGGACCTGTCCCTCCTCTTCCTTTCTAGCTCCTTGAGTGGCACCTAAACCTTCCTCTTGCTTGGATTCCTAACTCCCATGCTGAAAAATATGTTCCTTGCTCAGTTAAGGTGGTGATCATGTAGTCCATAGGCTGTTACCTGACTTTTGCTTTGAAGTCGACTGAATGCCTAAAATACCACAGTGGATTCTGTGACTCAGCAGGATAGAGGCACAGTAATAAAGCAAACAACTCATTCAGAATTATGCATTATGTCTGCATGCTGGGGAAGTCATGCTGCTATACAAAATTATATTATTTGCTCTACAAAAATATAAGGTAACAAAATACAGGCGAGAAAAAGAAACATCTGTCTGCTCTACATTGCTTGAAAACATGTTGACAGAATGACTGCTTTGCATGAATCATATGTATGTCTGTACAGGGAGTACAGATAATTTCTGATCACTTCTCAGACTTGTGAACTCTTTTATTTTTAATGAATCTAGATGCTGCATGAGGCAATGTTATACTATATATTGCTATACTGGCCAGTAACGAATGTACGTAGGTCATATGTTATTTGTGGATTTTAAAATACATAAAAAAATATTCTTTATTTATGAGTCTGACTATGTCACCATTAGTGTAAGGCAAACAGATGAACAGTACATTTGGAATTGGAGATGATTCAGTACTATCTACTGTCACAACTTTCCCAATAATTCAAGAAATCACCCCAACCTCCTACTTAGCTGTAGAATCCTAGCTAAATAACTCCCACTTAATTATATACTCAAATAATCCCTAAATAGTATTCTGACCAAAAACATGCATTCCATATATTCTCAACCAACAGCAGTAAAATAGAAATTGAAACTCAGAGTAAACAATTATGCATTCTAAAAAACAAAGGAAGGTACATAAGTGGAAAACGACAAAACCAAAAAAAAAAAAAAAACAAGTCCACCTGGGTCAAAAACATACAAACCACTACTGAAGAATGGTAGTCCACACTGTTATAGTAAAAAAGTTTAATCCAACAGAGTCACTTCCAAAAAATAGGACAATGAATGGCAAGCGCTTTCGTCCACATCAGTAGTGGGCTTTATCAAGCCAAAGTGCTTCCCATTATGGTAGTTTAAATAGCACTATCAATTAAAATAAAATTAATTGTCACATCATAAAATCATCCAATCACAATATAATCATTTATTACAACTTTAACAAGCAATCAAAGTAATAAATGAGTTTATTAGAAAAACGTCAGCATAAAATTTGAAAACATGTTTTTATATAAATTGTTTCCTAAAAACTAAGACCAGAAAGTCTTGGTTTTATAAATCAAGTGCTCTGTCTTTTAAAACAAGGACTATTTAGAGATGTTCATTAATATCTGGTGGGTTATTAGCTCCTAGTTATAATTGCCATCTAATTTCACATTTACAAATACTGTTGCTCCAATCTCCTCCCCTTGGGTTCTTGTTAATAATTTCCAAAATCCCAACTCTAAACCTAGCTTCTCCAGTACATACCAGAGTCTGTGTATATAGGATGTTATTAGTATTTTTATTCCCAATAGTGTATAGATGTTTGTATATAGGCTTATGTAGTGTCCTCTCCATTTTTCCAATGTAAAATCCATTGCAACCCTGACATACACTCAAGTAAATTAATCCACTACTATTAAAGTTGCCACTAACCAAATGTACCTTTAACTGAAATTCTCCAAATAAAATTAATGGCTCTTCCAGTATGTGGGCACAATACTTACATGTTCCACATTTTTTAGTCCCTTGGTTCTTTGCCTACAAGTGCAGTGGATATTCAAAGTAATATTTCATACTAGGCCCTATTTTATATACAAATGATGGTAATTTTCCTAGACTATTAAATACCTTGCTGTTACCTTCCAGAATAACCCAATTTTTAGACACTCTATCCCACACTTTTCGACCCAAAGAACCAAAGTATGTAGCCATAGATTGAGAAAGGTTACATTCCTGTTTCTGTCCTGAATACATGGAAGAAGTATCCCTATCTAGTAGTGGTAAGAATTTGACCCACCCATTCTTGTAAAACTTCCAAAGCCAATTCCTGAACCCAGTCCTTTGGGTAACCCCCCATCTAAAAACATATATCTCAGGTTTCCAAGTTGAATCTTAAAATCTTCCAAAGTGGAACACATCCTTGCTCCTCAAATCATTTGGCCTCGTACTATATTTTTCTTAGTATAGAATGGGTGTTTACTATTGAATGCCAAAAAAAATATTTGAGTATGTTGATTTGCAAAAAGCTTTAGATGTAAATTGACCATTAACCTGGTCTCTACAAATAGTGGCATCTAGGTAGTCAATTCTGGCTGTGGAGAAACAGTATGTGAACTTAAAGTAAGGACAGACTTGATTGATATAGTGAAAAAAGTTAACAACCATTTCTTCCCCCTTCCAAAGGACAAAAATGTCATTCAAATAACGGAGGTAAAGACTCCCTTCATTTTCAAATCCTGAGTCAAAAATAAACCTTTTCTCCCAAGTAACCATCACAAGATTTGGATACATAGGGGCACTACTCGACACCATTGTCACCCCCTTCAGCTGTCTAAAGTATTCTCCCTCAAATGTGATGTATTTGTTATGCAAAATCAACTCCATCACTTCCACCACAAAGTTAATAAGCCCTCCTTCCAAAGTTGAATGGTCTAAAAGGGCTTCTAGAAAAAATTCTAGACCTACCTAGTGCGGTATGGAATTAAACAAATTAACTACATCTATTGTCGAAAACCCAGTCATATTGTCAAAGAAGTCTTGTTTAATCCTTTTGACGAAATCCCATGAATCTGTGAGAACATGAGAAATAGGGCATAATGTGTCCTTCAACAAATGATCCACAATAACCCCTAGTGAATAAATAGAACTATTGTGAGCCACCACAATCAGTCTGCAAGGTGGATGGTCTACGTTTTTATGCACTTTGGGGATACCAAATACTGTAGGGATATATGGGTGTTCATTAATTAAAAAAATATACAATTCTTCATTGATAGCCCCTTGTAAGAGACTGTCTTCTAGGAACAATTGTATTCTTTTGTGTGCAATATTGATCTGATTTAGAGAAACAGTTTTACTGGTTACATCACTAACGTAGTCATTCCTATCCACCAACAAAATACCCCTCCCCCTTTTGTCAGACTTCATGATTCTCAAGTGGTCAGATGTCCTCAGTGTTTTTAATAAACTTTTCTCTTCCATACTTAACTTGACATACCAATCTTTATGAGAGTAGTAAGCTTCATAAATTTCTCTAGTACAAACCTTTTCAAAACTAGCCAGGGTTGGGTGTAAGGGAGGGTATAAAACACTTTTCTTTTTGAACATTTTTGGTCTAACATCAATATTATTGTCCTTAAAGAAAAGCCAAAAATTCAATTTCCTCATAATAAATGAGTTTAAAGGAAAAAATTCAGCATAAAATTTGAAAACAATTTTTTATATAAAGTGTTTCCTAAAAACTAAAACCAGAAAGTCTTGGTTTTATAAATCAAGTGCTACTAGGTAGGGATATTTCTTCCATGCATTCAGGACAGAAACATGAATGTAACCTTTCTCAATCTATGGTTACATGCTTTGGTTCTTTGGGGCAAAAAGCGCAGGGTATGGTGTCTAAAAATTGGGTTATTCTGGAAGGTAACAGTGAGGTATTTAATAGTCTAGGAAAATTACCATCATTTGTTTATAAAGTAGGGCCTAGTATGAAATATTACTTTGAACATGCACTGCACTTGAAATAAAAGAACCAACGGACTAAGAAATCTGGAACATGTAATTATTGTGCCCACATACTGGAAGAGACATTAATTTTAGTTGGAGAATTTCAGTTAAATGTAGATATGGTTAGTGGCAACTGTAATAGTAGTGGATAAATTACTTGAATGTATGTCAGGGTTGCAATGGATTTTATGTTGGAAAAACAGAGAGGACACTACATAAGCATATATACAAACATCTATACACAATAGGGAACAAAAATACGGTATTTTTCTGTTAACGGGGCAACAGGCTGTTTGGGTGTGCTTTTAATGTTCTCTTCATTGTGGGAGTGCTATTCATTGTGTGAGATGTCAGTACTGCATACTCACCGCTAACAGTTTGGCATTTTTCACACTGAAGTATTGATTACTCCCCCTTTGTAGGTCTGTAGTTCTGAACACAGGTAATACTCATAATATTAGCTGGTAAACCAACTTCCTGCTGTCCGCACTGACCCATAACACATTGTAGCTGATAACTTCATTACTAGAATATGAATAGCTCACAACCAGTCAGTAACCAACCCCGAAATAATAATGGGTACTTTTAAAAGTAATACTAACTGGAGACATTAACAGAATTAGACAAATGTGAATTCATGTAAGTTGTCTGAAGTTAAATGAGTCTATTAACTCCTTACTGTTGTAATTTATTATGTGTAAGTCAACACATTTTCTTCAAAAGGCAAGAATTCTATATAGGATTAAGAGGGACAGAACTGAATTTTGAGTAGAAATCAGGACAGATGAAAGGCATGCACACTGTACTGAAATTATAGAGACACAGAATTCTTTCCGTTCATATTGCCATGATTCTAACAATAGTTAGACTTTCTTTTCATATGTGTGTGCGTAACTTGATTTCACCTCTTTTTTTTGTGCCTTGTTTGTAAAATAAAATCTATTAAAGGAAACTGAATCTGAAATTAAAACATATAGTCATAAAACCAATAATTTTAAAGTAAACCACACATGAAATATAAACTTGCAGTCAGAAAACAATGTGAGAGCCTTGGCCCAATAGTAGTATCAGTTTCACGGCATTTCTAGTGTTTGTCGAAATAAAAAGCCATTGTTGCACTGGTATGTACTGGAGAAGCTAGGTTTCGAGTCGGGATTTTGGAAATTATTAACAAGGACCCAAGGGGAGGGGATTGGAGCAACAGCATTTGTAAAAGTGAACTTAGATGGCAATTGAAACTAGGAGCCAATAACCCACCAGGTATTAATGAACATCTCTAAATAGTCCCCATTTTAAAAGACAGAGCACTTGATTTATGAAACCAAGACTTTTTAGTTTTAGTTTTTAGGAAACAATTTATATAAAAAATTGTTTTCAAATTTTAGGCTGAAGTTTTTCCATTAAACTCATTTATTACTTTGATTGCTTGTTAAAGTTTTAATAAATGATTATATCGTGATTGGATGATTTTATGATGTGATAATTGATTTTATTTTAATTGATAGTGCTATTTAAACTACCATGGGAAGCACTTTGGTTTGATAAAGTTCACTATTGATTTGGACGAAAGCGCTTGCCATTTATTGTCCTGTTTTTCTGGATGTGATTCTGTTGGATTAAACTTTTTTACTATAACAGTGTGGACTACCATTCTTCAGTAGTGGTTTGGCTGTTTCTGACCCAGATGGGTTGTTGTTTTTTAACTATGCATTCTAACTGACACAATCCAAATTTCGACCAACATATACTTCAAACCAGTAAAAAAAAAAAAAAAAAAAAAAATCACATGAAACTTGGTTCTCTATACAGATCTAAGCAATATTCCACAGGCACTGATATAAAATCTATTGCTTTAATGTAGCTACTCCAATATCTTTTACATGGATCCCCGATTCTCACAAACCTATTCAAAACTGACAAAATGAAATTAGAAGCATGCTACAACAAAACAGCCAGGTTTGCTGCAAATGCCTCTTACAAAATATACAATTGGGTAGTCTTTAAAGAACTAATCTGGTTGAAATGATTCCACTACTTAACGTGTATCAAAGGAAATGCAAGACCTAAGGATAGCTGAGTCTGGAATTCATCTGATATCCTTGGCTGATAACACCTTGGCTGGCTTTATAAGATCAATGTGGATAAGCCTCCTGCCTGTCTGTCAGGTGGAGCTCTCCTCTGAAGTAAGAAGCAGTAAACTCAAGCTTAGAATTTTCAAGTTCTGTAGACTTATTTTCATTTAGCCAGGTGATCATTGCTTCCAATGTTTAAAATAGAAAGCAGTGTGTTTTTTCTAGCTAGAGTTTACAGTACTTTAGAGAATGGGTGATCTGTAGATCACATCCTGATTGGAGAATGAACATTCTCCAACAGGATATTAATATAGAAGTGATGCCTGCTGAAAAAAAATAGTTCACAGCTTCAGTGCAGCATATCAAGCAGTCATGGAGCTCAGACAGAAAAACCTAATGGCTGCCATTACTTTATGCATGCTAAGCAACACTTCTGCGAATATAAAATATAAAAAAAGAAAATGTGTGTGTGTGTGTGTGTGTGTGTGTGTGTGTGTGTGTGTGTGTGTGTGTGTGTATAAAATTGTATGTGGATTGTATGTATATTGAATGTGAGCATGTGAGGGAAAGCAAGATAGTCTGAGAAATTATTTTACACTCACTGAGCAGCACTTTTGCTGTTCAGTGAGTTTAAAATAAAAAAAAGAAACAAAATAACAAAGTGTATATGTGTTTATGTCTGTGTGAGAGAGTGTATGCATTTATGAAAGCAGAAGAGACTGTGTGTGTGTGTGTGTGTGTGTGTGTGTGTGTGTGTGTGTGTGTGTGTGTGTGTGTGTGTGTGTGTGTGAGAGAGAGACAGAGAAAGACAGAGAGAAAGTGAACAGTGAAAGTGATTGTGTGATCCTTGACAGCAGCAGTTAAGAGGTCTGCAAACCTCTTGACATACCTCTTGTGTTCAAATTTTCACAGATTGTCCAGATTTTTGCTCATATGTTTGGATATTGTTGGTGTGTTCTTCATAAAAGTTTTGGTTTACTGCCAAATCAGTCGGAATTGAAGTCTGAGAATAAAGGCAGACATTAGAGTTATAAACGTCATACCCTCCAGAAAATTCATGCTAATGGCACATCTGTTATTCTGCCAACTCTCTTAAGTTTATGAGAAATATTAATTGTCCCTATTTTGGGCCTTTTCCCCCATTATTTATGGCTTTGTCTGGATTTCTTCTGATAAGAAGTTTTAGCTTAACATATCTGGATAAGCATAACATAAATGGGGGACAAAGGCTCAAAACAGGAACATATTTTAAATGATCCTGTTATAAATGCCCAACATTACTTGAACATTAGGATTTGTGTCATCTTGCATTTTCTGAAGCAGAGGCATGTGTGTGTGTGTGTGTGTGTGTGTGTGTGTGTGTGTGTGTGTGTGTAGTGCGTGCATGTGTGTGTGTGTGTGTGTGTGTGTGTGTGTGTGTGTGTGTGTGTGTGTGTGTGTGTGTGTGTGTGTGTGTGTGTGTATGTGTGTGTGTGTGTGTGTGTGTGTGTGTGTGTGTGTGTGTGTGTGTGTGTGTGTGTGTGTGTGTGTGTGTTTGTGTGTGTGTGGGAGTGCACGCACATGTGAGAGAGTGATCAATGGCATCAGTAGTAAAGAGGTCTCCATACCTCTCCACCTTTCAGCTAAAGAAATCTAGATAACTAAAATAAAGTGGGAACAAAGGCTCAAAAATAGGAACCGATTGTAACTGTTCTTATAAAAGTTTCTTAAGTAACAGTATTTATGTTAGAATTAATTTTCTAAAACAGAATGAAAGTCTGAAACTCAAATTTATGTAATTATTTATTGGATATCAATCTCTAATAGATGGCAACAAACCAGATGTTTTAGTAAGGAACCAAAAACTAAATTAAATACCTGGACATTTTTTAAAGTGCTATATTTTGGATGTAAAACATACCTCTCAACCCCTTTTGGCAAGAAATCTGGACAAAGCCATAAATAAAGGGGGGAGGGCAAAGACCTCAAAATAGGGACACTTTTTAAATATTGCTCGTATAAACTTAGAAAGTTGATAGAATAACTGTTTTTTACATTAGCATGAATTTTCAGAAGGGTATGGAGTTTGAAACTCAAATGGCTGTTATTATTTTCTGACTTCAACCCTCAATGATTTGCCAGAAAGAAAAAAAAACTGTTTTATGAGGAACAGATCAAAATTATGAGGCAAGAATCTGGATATTCTGTGAAAATCTGTACAATTCAGTGGTATGAATGTAAAATGCTTCCTCCAATACCATTAACATGTACTAAAGCAAGTTTAAAACATTAGTCAGAGTATTTTGTGTCAATACTATATAAAAATAATAATATAGTACCTAAAAAAAATAAATAAGTAAAACACAACAGTTTTACACAGAGCCCATTCTCTAAGTGCAATAATGCCCTCCAGGATGTGTGTCAATGTGTAATTACTGCCCTGCCAAGGTTACAGAGGCCATCTGCCTGCAGCAGGCATTAATTACACATTAACAAACACCCTGTCAGGCATTAATTACTTCTTTAGAGAAGGAGACCTGTATATCGCACCCTCATCAGAGAATAAACACTCTCCAACAGGGTGTTAATGTATAGGTAATACCTGCTGAAAAATTAGTCTGCAACTTCATGGCAGCATATTAAGCTGCTGTGGAGCTTGGACAGAAAAACATCTAATGACCACCATTGTTTTATGCTTGCTAAGCAACACCTTTTCTGTTTAGTGAGTGTAAAATTAAAAAAAAAAAAAAATTAATTGTATGTGCGAGTGTATGCATGTATGAGAGTAAGAGAGAGACAGGGAGTGATCGAGCAAAAAAGAAAAAAAGTGTGTGTGTGTGTGTGTGTGTGTGTGTGTGTGTGTGTGTGTGTGTGTGTGTGTGTATGTGTGTGTGCATGTGTGTGTGTGTGTGTGTGTGTGTGTGTGTGTGTGTGTGTGTGTGTGTGTGTGTGTGTGTGTGTGCGAGACAGAAAGCAGAGAGTGATCCCCTGGCAAAAGCAGCAGTTAAGAGGTCTGCAGACCTCTCAACCTCTTAGACATAGCTCTCAACCTCTTCGCACAAGAAAGCTGGACAAAGCCTGACATAATGGGAGGATAAATGCGCAGAAATAGCTACACATTTTAAATACTGCTATTATCAACTTAGAAAGTTGCTAGAATAACAGGATTTATGCTTACGTGCATTTTTCTGAAGGATATGAAGTCTGAAACTTGAATACATATCATTATTTAGCAACTTTAATCTCTATAAAATCCCAGGGTTTTATCAAAAAGCGCATTTTTTATGAGGAACAGACCAAAAGTATGAGGCAAAAATCTGGACATTTTGCAAAAATATGTACAGTTGAGAAGTATGCTGGCTTAGATCAAGGTATCTGGATAAGCCTAAAATAAACACGGGACAAAAGTTCAAAACAGGAAAATATTTAAAATGATTTGTGTTAGCATGCATTTTCTGAAGCAGAGAGGTATGTGCATGTGAAATTGAGTGATTGAGATCGACTATTGGCAGCAGCAGTAAAGAGGTTTGCATACCGTTGGACCTTTTAGCTGAAGAAATGTGAATAAAGCCTAAAATAAAGGGAGAACAAAGGCTCAAAAATAAGAACAGATTTTAATTATTGCCCTTATAAAATTACAAATTTGCTTAAAAGGATTTCTGTTAGCATGAATTTTCTGAAGGAAATAAAAGTCTGAAACTCAAATGTATGTCATTATTATCTCCAATGACTGGCAACAAACAGAACATTTTAGGTATAAGGGACCAAAATATAAAGTAAATACATGGATATTTTTATTTAAGTGTATATTTTGGATGCAAAATGCTTCCTCCAACACCATTAACATATACTACAGCAAGTTTGAAACATTAGGCGGAGAAACCATTTTACTTCAAAAAATATATAAAATAATATAGTAATAAAAAATAAATAAATAAATAAATAAGTACAACACAACAACTTGGCAGACAGGCAATTCTCTAAGCACAATAATGCCCTCCAGGGTGTGTGTTATTGTGGAAATAATGCTCTTCCAGGGGTGTAGAGGCCCTTCTCCTGTGGCATCGGGCTTCAGAACACCCCTGTCGGGCATTATTTCACCAATAACACACACTGTGTTTGCATTATTGTTTGCAGAATCTGTCCATTGGAAGCATGCCTTCTTTAATACCAATTGATTTACATGTGTTATCTGGTGCTGGGATCTTTTAGTGCCAAGGACTTTACAATTTTAACAACAAATGAAAAACTTGTATTTTTATTAAACATAAAAAGGTGTAAGAGTACTCCAACAAAAGACAATCAGATTGAGGAAGACCTGCAGTCCACCTTACCCTCTACAGCTTTCCATTTTTTCCAGCCTTCCTAAATCTGATTCTACAAGGTAAAACTCAAACCAGATGAAGTTTCCAACTAGCCCCAGACTCAAAAATCAGCACCTCCACTCAGAGCATTCAAATCAGGAATGATCTCCTAAGTCTTTCTACACCCTAGGAATGATAGAGCTTTACATTTTTTTAAATCTCTGCCTATATAATTGTTAAATAGCAACAAAATCCTCTTTGTTCTGAATCAAAATCCTACTGCATTAACACAATAACAAATGCAGCTAGCACGCAGCTCTTCACGTATCACACGCATGCCCAGTACCACGGACAAAGAGGACTTTGTTACTTTTATTCATTTTAATATTGCTTAGCTGTTACTAACCCATTGGAATGATATATAGGACATTTTGCTATATACCAAACAGACTGAGTAAAATGGGTAATTTTAACCCAAGACCCACCGTACTATTCTAATCCCTTCTAGAAATGGTTCATGGTCCTGATACACACTTTAAATAAGACAATACACCACAAAGAACCCTGGAATATTTAACTTTAAATAAGACAATACACCACAAAGAACCCTGAAATATTTAAGTGTATGGATAGACTAAACACTATTGTATTCATGTCATCCCAAAATATTGCCTTGTAACATGAACAACCAACTGCAACTTTCAAACTAGGCAGATCGGATGAAGCATTAGCAAAATCATTGACATTGTCAGTTTAATGACAGTTAAATATGTTTTCACTGAAGGACTCATACCTTTTTGTGTTTAATAAAAAATACAAGTTTTTTATTTGTTTTTCTAATTGTAAAGTCGTTGGCGCCAAACCATCCCAGCACCGAACAACCCATGTCATTCAATTGGTCTTAAAGCAAGGCATGTCCCCAAGAGGTGGATCTAATACTGTAAACCCTAGCTATAAAAAAGGCACTGTTCTCTTATTTTAAACATGGGAAGAATGCTTATCTGCCTTAACAAAATAAAGTCTATAGAACTTGAGGGTTCTAAGCTTGAGCTTACTGCATCTTATTTCAGCATGGAACTCTACCTAACAGACAGACAGGAAGCCTATCCAAGTAGTTCTTATAAAGCTCATCAAGGTGTTATCAGTGGTATTCAAGAGTTAGCTATACTTAGGTCTGGCATTTCACTTGATACTAATTTAGCCTGTTGCAGCTTTGATGGACCAGACAGGAATTCCTCACAACCCGCCAACCAATAAAATCAGGGCATCCTTTACTAATTTTATTAATTCTACTGCTTAACCTACTCACATTTACTCAGTCACAACATATTAACTTATCTTTAACTTAGATAAATGCTCTGCACTGCAAAACACCCTACCACTGTACTTCTGTGTCAGAGAACTGTATTCTAAATACAAATCCATGCTAATCCCCAGTGAAGATTTGTTAATAACACATTCTTTCTACTTATCCTAGTTGACTTTTTCAAAAAGGTTACTGAAGCAATGGATGATGTCAAATGAGAACACCCAGCATATCTAGATCTCAAAAGGCATTCAATTGTGCACAGATGACTGCAAACTAGGAGCCATAATCGAAACTCCTAATGATGTGGACAAACTACAAAAGAGCCTCACTAAGACAGATGCCTGGTGTCAAAGCCATGGCCTGAAGCTCAATGCCAAAAAGTGTATTGTCATCCCCTTTGGGGAAAACTCTGTACCCATGAACTACCACATAGCTGGTAGTCTACTTAATGCCGAAAATGTGATACGAGACCTTGGGACACATGTGGACAGTAGTCTCTCCTTTGATAATCACATTGCCACAGTGGTCAGGAAATCCTTCTACGTGGCTCAGCTCATCACAATAGGATTCTCATCCAGAAAAAAAGAGGTCATTGTTCCCCTCTACTCATCATTCATTAGACCCATTATAGAGTACAACGCCCCTTTTGGTATGTACCTCACAAGACATCTACAACAACTGGAAAGACCACAGAAATACCTCACAAAGAGGATTACTGGCCTCAAACAGATGCCCTATGCAGACCGTCTCAAAAACCTACAGCTTTACTCCATCGCATATCACCTACTCAGGGGCAATCTCTGCCTAACATACAAAGCTATGTCAAACCCAGAGCTGTTGGACATGCTCCACTTAAAGAAATCCCATTCCCTCCGAGCTACACACTCTAGGGACCTAAGCCTTGTAACCACAATAAACAGAACATGCTGGAGGGATAGATTCCTGTCCCAGAGACTTCCCATACTCTGGAACAGACTACCTATCTATGTCAAACAGAGCTCCTCATTAGCACTCTTCAAGAAAAATTTTGATGATTGGATGGGAAATGGGAAATTCACCCCAGGGATCACTTCTGTGGCTCTGCTCGACAGGAGCACAGGAAAATAATTTTCTTTGGTGGTGAAAGCCAGGGTACATTTTTTGGCTAGGCTTATATAGGTCCTAGGGCCAATAGCCTAGTACCTACCTATGAACCTATGAATTCCATCTCACCTTTGGGTTTCATCAATAAACTATCCCAGCTAAATGTTAATCATTATGTAACTCACTGGATAGCAAATTGGACCACAAATACAGCCTAGGAAATTACAGGGGACTGTTGTACTTCCTGAAAAAGACTTGTCACTAGTGGTGTACCTCAGGGTTCAGTCTTTAGGACGCACCTCTTTGTCATTTGTTTCTCAGACGTCAAAGCTACTTTTAATGGTTTATGGCTGACCAAATCTGAAGATGACTGCAAACTCATTGCTATAATCAAAAACATCCTCCAGAAGGGTCTTTCCCAAACAAATAGCTAGTGCCAGAACCACAGACTAAAACTGAATTCCAAGAAATGTACAATAGTATCCTTTGGCAATCAAGAAGTCCCTTGTAACTATCAGATTGCTCTCTAAAAATTGATCTAATAGATAGGAACTTGGGAGCTTATGTAAAAACTAAACTATACTTCTATCACCACATACCTACTATTGTTAAGAAATTGCTAAGTCCAGTAACAACAAAGGGAATTAATTATACTCTAATTATGTCTCAAAGCTATGAATTTCTGCTCCACTCACAATTAAACTATCAGACAATGTAATATTCAAAACCTAGCTTAAAGAATGCATAAATAATACCTGGGTCTGTATACACTCCACACCTGGCTGGTCTCTAACTTTTACAAACACGTCAATTGGTAATACCTATCTACACTCAATCTCTGAAGGGACATGCATAAAATAATGTTATACTCTACCTATCTCCTTTCTCATTTCTTATATCTCCTGTTTTCTCTCCTCCACTTACTAACCACCAGCCTTTCCACTTTCCTGCCCTCCTCTTCTCTCCACATTCCTTCATAGTATTTGCTGACTCCTTTTTATGATTTTATTTACTAAGATGCAAAATATCTGTCACAAAATAGTTTAATTTTAGTTTGTATTAAGAACAGTCATCTTTTTAACATTCTTAATGTGCTCAATATGTACCATGTGTTATAGCTACCTTTTCTTGTATGTTTCTGATGTATACCTCTTGTTACTTAATATGTATCATATGTTCTATATTTTATGTGAAGCTTTTCTCCTTGGGTCACTGCTGAAAAGGAGTCTTGCAAGATCTGGATAGACCACCTTGTTAAACAAACTGAATAAATAAAATAAAGAATACTGTGACAAAGGGAGATAATGCCAGCCCAGCTATCTGGAATTTTGTAAATAATTATATGCCATTTGTGAATATCAACATCATTTATATAAGATGCTTGTGTTACAAATGTGTTAGAACTTTATGTCGTGTATCTCCAACTGCTGGTATAGAAGTGTGTGTTGAAAATGTATTTTATAAAGTGTCTATGTTTGAAGTGCATCCACGGTGTGCTCTACTGGAGAGAACAGAAATGTACATGCACTATTGTAACTGTTTAAATACATATATTTTAACAGGAGGTTAACTTCAGTCAAGCAAACTTCAGAAAAATAACTGCCTCACAGTAAGACGCTGACCGGTTTGACTCTCAGCTAAAGCGTCTTCTGCGTGGAGACATGCGTGGAGACATGCGTGAATGGGCGTACCTTCGTTGAAGGTTGTGCATTAGGGCTGGCAACTCAGCACATAAAAATCAACTGCCAATCATTGGTGGACCAGAGTTCTGCTGTGGCGACCCCTAACCGGGAAAAGCCGAAAGACACAACATAAACTAGGCCAGAGACACACAGTCTGTGCTGAGAAGCTTTCTGCATTGTCTTTAAGGTGAACTAATTGCTAGTTTTTAAATGTGAAGGAATACAATCGTTTTATTACTTCTGGCATCTGCCAAAGATCTGAGTTCTGTATATTTTCACAGGTAGATGCTAAATACTGTCAGTTCCCAGCAGTGGGAGCTTTCACCTAGGATAGAGTGAGATGACAAGAAATTATGTCATTCTGTAAGATATCCCGGCAGTAATATTTGAGATATTAATTTGAGAGGTCTCTTAGAGAGAGAGCGACAGCATTCTGTATTCTGTCTTGGACCTGACAAGAGCCATTCACCACAACATCTGCCTTGTTCTTAGTAAGTTCTTAGGTTATAGTAGAATTCTCTTAAAATATAGTGAAGCTTAGTTTAGATATTGTTCTTTATTTATTTGAGAATGTCCTGCAATGTTGTTTTAAATATTTCCTGTGGTTTTGAACTATGATGCCCCATGTGGATATATAATGAGTATTTTCTTGTTCTTTTATTATTATTAAATATATTTATACCTTTAATTGTGGCTGATCTGTGTAGAGATATTTAAGTTTTGAGAGTACTTGCATATTTATTTGGTGACAGTGTGTGGGCCCTTCCTAACAGCCTTCTTCTTGGTCACACTACCATTTGTATTAATATTAATATTACACAGTAAGTTTGCATACCCTTTATTAAGGGCCTTAAAGTAGCTGATAAGGAGTTGAATGGTGGCAGTGGTAACTACATTATAGTATGGGCAAAAGGGGGCATACCTAGTAAACCTGTGCTAGCCTTTCCCAGGTAGGAGTGTGTGTGTGTGTGTGTGTGTGTGTGTGTGTGTGTGTGTGTGTGTGTGTGTGTGTGTGTGTGTGTGTGTGTGTAAATCAAACCTCAAAGAGTGTGTGTGTCAGCTACTTGGGCAGGGACACAAAGCACTAGTTGGACAAAGAGGGTACAGGAGGTCTTGGCTTGGACACTCAGCTGAGATCTCAACTCTATAGCTGTGCCACTGGGGAATCTTACTGGGAATCTGGAGAAAGAATGAAAAACCAGCCCCGGACTGACTGTGGTCTCTGTGTGCTCTTAAGGGAAATTGCACTTGATGTAGAGAGCTGCATCTGTAAATACTGTTTGTGTACCTGTCATTCTCTTAGTGTACATACCCTACTGGTGCTAGTGGTGAGGACAAAGGCTCCTTGATTACTGATCTAGTGGTGGGGAATCGAAGTCTGATGGAATGCCACCGCACTCTGAAGCAGTGCAGCATCAGTCATGTGACTAGGTTTAGTGGCATGCATTTACAGTGTCAGGGATGGCCTGCATTTAGTGGTGATGAGAAGCAATAAAGCTCTCAAACTACTAGTTACAGATAAGTAGCCTGAAATAAATATAAAAGTGTTTACTGTTGTCAGCATGATTTCACAAACTCTTTTTGAGTTTCTATCTCATTTCTATGTATTGTACCAATGTGCTCTAACTGTGCATGTCTAAGACAACAACAAATAAGTCATTCTTCCAAACTGATAATCACATTAGTTAATAGAAAAAGTGAAAATTAGTCACTTGCAGATATCTTTCTATCATCTGTAATCCAAAAAAACAGAATCATATGGCATAAGTTTTCCTGTGTACAGCTACACACCTTTTTTCAGAGTAGTTATTTGAGTTAGGAATAAACAAAAACAGACAGATTACAATTTATGGTAATGAGACTGTCCTGCAATGTTGTTTTAAATATTTCCTGTGGTTTTGAACAAGAAAATACTCAGCCATAGCTATTACCATTAATTATGTCCATAATTCCTCAAGCTATTTAAATAAACTAAGAACTGTGGGAGTATAATCCTGATTCCTTAATCCCCAGTTTTCCCTTGCTATATAGCAATACTTTGTAAGTATGCATTTATATTGTACATTTCCAATCTGATAACATGAAGTCAATGGGTCTTTACAGCATATATAGGCACCCACCATGTATGTCAGCAGGGTAACAGCAGGTATAATTTGGGGAGTATAGGCATGCCTGAAAAACAACTGCTGAGATACAGAGGTAACATCCTACACTGATAAGCATGCATACCTGCCTCCTTGATGAACTCAGCACTCACATATGCATAGGCCTCCAGTATGATTTTGTCCCCTTCATATACAGACGTCATATTAGCTTTGCAGACAATGCTGCTTTAAGAGTCCCCATTGCCACCAAACAGTAGAGTCTAGCAGTCGAGAACTGCCACAGTCTAATACTACAAGAAATGTACATTATATATTAGGAACTGTAATTTTTTGACCCATAGGCCTTTGGCATATTTATTTCATGTATGACAAGTAAACATTTTGTCTATTTTCTGTTAGTCTGCAGAAGTTAAAGGACATTTGTTTCATAGTTATCTGAGCTATAACCTTAAAGAGGAGTGGCTGTCAGTGCATGGCAGAAGACAGGATACAAATGCAGTTAAAGTGTGCTCTTGACTTTCTGTACTCCTCAATCCTACTGTCAGAAAATTGCAAAGCTGAGTTTTCTGTGCAGGAAAGACAAATAAAGAATTAAAACATAAAATAATGGCAGGCCTCATTTATTAGACTGCTGCGATACCCCCTGCAAAACAAGGTAAACTGAAATCATCATACATCACTTTAGCGAATATACCTCAAGGCCTATCATGCTTCTTTCTCTTCAGATCGGCCAATATTTTCAGTCTAGATAGCTCAATCCTCATCCTATCACACCCCAACTAGACCACTATAAAATGGGATTCTTACACAACAGCAACCTTGCAAGCTCAGATATTCCTAGACTTTGTGAAAATAAGTGCTTTGAACTAGATAATCCAGATACCCACTAAGAGTGCAAACATATTAGACATTGTAGTCACAACCATCATAATAAGAATCGGTTCTGTGACCCCATCTAACCCTGTTACATTTAGGAACTATTTAGAAACTATTCTAATTTTAACTTTATATTACTAAGTGATAACCTGACAACATTTCAACTCTCTGAAATACTGATAACTGAGCTGCATTTGCAGAATTGTTCACAGAAACCCTGTAGGATTATGATAATAAATATATAGAGACATCTGTGTCTACCAAGGATAAGTCCAAAACAAACTCTAAAAATAAACCACCCTGGAGGAATCCAAACATAAACAGACTGTACAACAGGAAAAAAATCATAGCCAAGATGATGAAGTACTATGCTCGGCAGGATAAAAACTCTCTCATTAATCTAAGCAAAAACTAAGAGGTCAAATTAATTCTACCAAATCCAGCTTTGATGTAAGGTAGCATTCCAGGTCAAGGGCAACCACAAAACTTTCTTTAGCTATGTCTGAAACCTCAAAGGCAGTAAACAACAGTTTGCTGAACTGATTGTAAAATGAGCCACCTACATGGAGTCAGAAAATATAGTAAATCTGCTGGCTGACAAAATTAGCTCCAGGTTTAACCCCCCCCCCCCCCCCACTGGGCCACCCACCAGGAAATACCATAAAGCATAACCCCTGCAGCTATCATGAGGGAGCAGGTCCTAGATGCACTGTCTAAGTTCTGGACCTCTGGAGTCACTATTTAGCCATAGCATCCAGACTGGATTTGTGCCACGTAAATGGAGAACTGCAACAGTTATCCTCTTCAAACGGGAGGGCCATCAACACTACAGATCCAGAAGTCTGACTAGTCTCATATGCAAGGCCATGGAAAGAATGGCAAACTAGTACCAGTCATACAATCCTTAGATCACAACAACATCCTACAGGAAGGACTAACACACACTAATGACAGTTGCCAATGCTACGGCTTAAAAGAAAAATCATAGTAGTGCCCCTTGAGATGAAAGCTACCCCAGGAAACTGCTTCATTAATAACACACCCCTATGAGTAAACCCAGTAGTCAGATATTTGGGGCCATATGCAGACAGCAACCTGGCTTTTGAATAACATGTATCTAAGGTAATAAGGAAATCATTCTATGCTGCTCATAGTTTAAGCAAAGGCATAGCATCTTGATCCAAAGGAGTCATTATCTGTCAATGACTGGCCCTCATCAGACCCATCATTAAGTATAACAGCCCCTTCGGTATGTACTGAACCAGGCAGATGCAACAGCTGGAATACTTGCAGAGGTTTCTCACTAAAATAATACGTGATTTAAACAACATATTGTATGCAGATTGCAGATTGCCTCAAACTCTATCCCTATAATTTGTATCCTGAAGATTGTTGAAAGGCGATCTATGCCTGGCATACAAGGCATCTTTGGATCCTGCTCTGATAGAGCTTTTGCATATCCTCAAAATGAATACATTCAAAACTACTCAATTTAGGGATTTAAATCTTGCTTGGGGCATTAATAGGACATGATGGAGGGACAATTATTTCTTTCAGAGAATTCCCCTTCTCTGGTACAGGCTTCCCATCCACATGAAGATGTCTTCCCTAACCCTACTAGTGAGGAACATGGACCAGTGAATAAGTAATTGGAAATTCACACCTGGACTAGCACATATCTCTCTAATGGACAGAGGCAGCCTGCAAATCATGCCCTAATTTGCATACACCCCTTAAAACAACCCCAAATTACATAAACAAATGGAATATATTTGGGATGTATGTCTTGGTTTATAATAGCCCTTATAGCCATTAGCTTACTATATATCTATGAACCTGTGAACCATATAAACCTATGAACCTATGATCCACATGGACCATTTTATTATTGTACTAGTCAGTGAAGGATTTGGATGAGGATCTACTTATAGTCACCAGATAGTCTTTGTCAGTCAACCAATTATTTGCAATTAAAAAGTTTTCCAAAACTGCAGCTCTAGTTTCATTTTTTTTAACAATGCCTCATAATCTTATACATTTGTAGGCCAAAGAGACAGATGTATAGATTCCTAAAACGCAAAATGCTCACATACTGTTCTTCTTAGGTCCAGCAGAACAGGACAAAGAAGAGCAGATTATGCAGCTGCAGTTTGTTCATGGTCATAAGTAAAGGTAAGATCACAGGATCATAGGAAGTTACTAGGGTATTTGCCCCCAGAGCCTTTTTCTGCAAAGCCATTCATGCCCCAATTTTCCCAATTATCAATGCCTATTGGCTAGAATGGATTTGCTATATGCCTTTGCCTTAGGGCATCTACAGTTTGCCCCTATCCATATGGGACAAAGGTGACAAGCCAGGGGTGAATTTGCAGTTTTCTAGCCATTAGTTAAAACTACATTTGAAAAGACTTAGGGAAGAGTTCCATTTCATATGAATGTGAAATATGTTCCAGAGAAGGGGTAATTTCTGAAAAACAAATCTGTCCCTCCAACTTGTTTTATTTATGTCACATATGAAGTTTAGATTCTTAGAATGGATAATTCTAGCACTGTTTGTTTTGTAAATGTGTAACACATCCATTAGCACTGGATTGGAGAATGTTTTGTATATTAGGCATAGCTCACTCTTCAGTAGTCTGTAGGAGACTGAGTACAGGGACAGGACTTTGAGGCAGTCTACATATGACATATTATTTACAACCTGCATTCTTTTAGTGGCAAGCTTCTGTGGCCACTCCAGCTGTTACAAATGCCTAGTCAGTTACATGCTAAAGGGTGCACTGTACTGAATTACTAGTCTAATGAGATCTGATTATAATAGAACTATAATCCCCTTAGATCTGGATGCCATGCTCTTCTTATAAGTTTCATCATGTAACAAGATTTTCTCACTACAATGGACACATGCTGATCAAAGTTCAGGCTATTGTTAACATGAGTTCTCAAGTCCCTTTCTACTGGGTCTACTATTAGGGAGGTGTTATCAATGCCGTGATTTGCAGGGGTGGTCATCTTCCCATAAGGTATAATTATGTATTTTTTTGCATTGAGTTTTAAGTCATGGTTTTGGCACCAGTTATTTGTAAGGCCCTCCTCAAGGACGTCAACATATTTGGGGGATTCAATGATTACAACTAGCTGCAGTCATTAGCAAATTTGGTCAGACAAAGGTCCTCTACCTTTGCCTTGACTTCAGAGAAGTATATTCCAAACAGGAGAGATGCTAGTACTGAGACCTGTGGGACATCACTAGTAACAAGCCTCTTGATAGAGGTGTCTTCCTCCACCCTAACTTCATGTATCCTGCCTGTGAGTCGTTTGGCTATCCATCTAATAATATAGGGATTTTGTTCCTAAATATGTGAGTTTGTCTATAATATCTGCATGAGGTGTTGTGCCAAATGCCTTTGCCAGGTCAAGGTAGGCAGCATGTACCATTTTATCCTCATCCATGCCTCTAGTGACCTTCTAAAGCAACTCCACCAAATTTAGTTGGCATGACCTGCCCTTAAAAAAAACAGACATGGATGAGTTCACTGTTGGATGATTTCCGATATCTTTATTCTTCAGGTCCATGATGATTCTTTCCATGGCCTTGCATATAAGACTAGTCAAACATGTGGATCTATAGTTCCATGGGTCATTGATGTTCTGCCTTTGTGAAGGTTTAGCTAGCTAGGATATGGTATGGGACTTTACCTATGGTTAAATGGACATGGGCTAGCTCAAGCATGTCATATTGTTTGACCAGTCTTGAGGCGTGTTTACTTTTAAGCTTGATACACCTGGACCTCTTGTCTGTTCTTGTGTGGTTGCTGCTCTAAATGTGGGGAAGGCTTTATAGTCTTGTTCTTCTAGGGTGCCTAATTGCATAGATGTCAATACTCTCCAGGGTGAAGACACTTCCAGGAAGCAGAGCTTCTTGTTGAGCATCCCAGGAATGAGCAGTAACATCTTTAGTTTACCTTGCATAGAATTTACTATGTTTTTATCAGATTGCCATTGCTTAAAAAAGGCATAATAGGGATGGATAATGTTTTGTCCAATGTCCAAAAAAAATAGTGGGGATAAGTGCAGAGGAGCCCTGTCAAAGCAGAGTGGTCTGTGATCATGTCCTTCCAAGATGACAAAAATTGTACCCCCTTAGAATGATACCAGTAAAAAATAACAACTGTTAAGGTCAATTATCTTCTGTTCAGATTGTGTAATTGTCGTTGTAGAAGATAGAATGATGCTCAATGCCTCTTTGGAAGACATAACCTGAAAGCCCTATCATGACTCTCTTCAGACAGTCCAGGCAGGTATGACTCAAGTCACTAAAACCCATATGGACAATGACAGTCATACTGGTATTTGTGGTTCAATGGCATGGTTCAATAGAAAAGGTAGACTCCATTAAATTACTTAGGGGAATGCTTCATTTTGATATAATGTTGGTGCTTGTACATGCATGGACTGACAACTGAAGGGATCCCTGAGATAAATGTTTCATTTTGATATCATTTAACAACAAGACAAAGTCCACAGAGTCCCTCAAAATTTTAGTAAGCCAACTGTCACACGCTTAGCCCCAAAAAAACAAACACTGAAAGAAACTTTCCACCAGGTGTTCTCAGCTGAATAGCTGTACAAAATACTCTCCAGATATGAAGTAATATAAACCTAGTACTGGTATTAACAGAAAAATAAATAAATAAATAAAAACAACAGAGTTGTCTGCTCGAATAAATGTCTTAAACTTAGTTGTTTGTTTGTTTGTGTTTTGGCTTTTCCCGGTAAGGGGTCGCCACAGCGGAACCCCGGTCCGCTAATGATTGGAAGTAGAGTTTTACAAAATGCTAAGGTGCCAGCTCGACGCCCAACATTCAATGAAGGTAAGCCTATTTATGCATGCATGCATGTCTTTCAAACGCTACCCAACCATGGGGAGGACGTACAGACTCCACACAGAAGGCACTCCCAAGCCCAGCCGATAATCGAACGGGACAGCCTCTTGCTGTGAGATAACAATGCTACCGCCGTACTACCGCGGCAGTACAAATGTCTTAAACTTAGTAAATCAAGTAAAAAATGCATTCCAGGATATGTTGAATTTGCAGTTTCTTTATTAGTATTTATTTATTTTATTTAGTTATTTAAGTTTGATGACCAGGGAAGTCCACTGGGTCAAGAAGAGCCCGTTTTCAATGGAGGCCAGGGGAGAAAAGCTCCACAATAATTGCAAGTTACATTTCACATGTTACAAAAGGACATAGTTCGTATAGCTAATTAAACATTTACAGATAAGCTCCATGATATTTGCAATTGGCTTGTCACAATATTACAAAAATGAAAAGATATAATTCAATGCAGAAAATTCAACATTTACATAAAGTGAATATTTTTGTTACAAACTCAATCATAGGTTTAACATTTCAAAATTTATAGCTACTTGCCATTAGAAGGTTACGAAAATATTATGCATGGAGAGGGTAATAGTATAACTGAGATTGGAGAGTATAGTACAAGAGATATTAGAGAGAAAATTAGTTTTTGGTAGGGGAGGGACTGTTTTGGGTGGGATGAAGTAATAGTAGAGGTAGTTGGATGAGTTAGTGCAAGGTGGAATGAGGGGGGAGGGGTTTAAGTTGGAGCGTGGCAAGGACATTCCCATTTGGAAGAAAGATGAGAGAGTAGCTGAGATTTCAAATTTGTATGGTTAGGTAGGTTGCATAGGTGTGTGGGGAGAGAGTTCCACTGTTTAGCTAAGGAGTGGGACAGCAGTAGATGGCCAGGAAGTCATGCAGGTTTGTGGACCTGAAGAAGATTTTGGTTTTTGGATCTGAGTGTGTGGTTGGGAATGTAAGGTTGCAAGGAAGTAGAGAGAGCTGGGCAGTTGGCAGGTTTAAAGATAAGCTTGTGGGCAATGGTGAGTTGTAGGTAACTGAGGTAGTTGGGTAGTTCATGCCAGTTGAGGGTAGGAGGGACTGGCAGTGGTGAGATGAGTTTTTTGAAATGGCTGAAAATTTGGAGATCTGGTAGCAGGATTCAAGTTTGGACTGAAGGCCAAGATAGAGATTGGCAAAAAGAGGGGCACCATAGATAAGAGAGGGGAGTAAGGAGGTGGATGCAAGAGTTTGACAGGTAGATGAGCTTAGGAATCAGTTGTTTCTGTAGAGAAGACCTAATGTTTGGTGGGTTTTCCTGATTGCGGAGTGGATGTGGGTGTCAAATTTTAGTTCTTCATCAATAATTAAGCAGGCGGAGGAGCAGCAGTCGCCAAACAGAAAACAATCAGTGAGAAGGTTAGCAACTACAGAAATAGGGCAGGGATTCCAAGATGGTGGTCGGCTAGTTGGCACCCTATTCACGAGCTCTTACCGTTAATTTTCACTTTAAATAGCCTTAAGTGCTTTTAAACAGTAAATAATATTATCCGCTGATATAAGAAACTAGTACAAAGTATTTAAAAATAAGTTGGAAGTTTTTTTCTGGTAAAGACTGAAAATTTTTCCACTTTATTCAATTCCGGGAATAAGGGATACGAGCATTCAGGAGGCCTGTGTGACAAGTTTGTGCCTGACAGGATTCGCGCTTTTATTTGTTGGCGCTCCTCGCATTCTATGTTCCTTACCAAGTTTCAGTATGACAGATAACGCGGATGTCATGGATGCCCAAAGTACCAAGGCAAAAATCTTCTCAATACTTTCCCGGAGAAAGATAGTACATGTAAAAGACTGAGAACCTTGAAAACATCTTCGGACAATAGTTCCTCAAATAATAAAACAAGCACTAAAACAAAAACTGAACCTAATCTCCACATTGACGATCTCAAAATAGTGCTTCAACCAATTCAGGATGCTATTCAGGGTTTATCTGATCAGATGTCTGGGCTTACTAAATCCATCAATCATTTAGTGCAGAGAGTTGACACTCTTGAGCAAAAAACACAAAATAATGACTTTCAAATAAACCAAGTATCTGATGTCACAAAGAATAACTCTGCGCTTATTGTGGAACTGCAAGCTAAACTAACAGATCTTGAAGCCAGAAGCCGGCGCAATAACATTATTGTCAGAGGTTTACCTGAAACCTATGATAATCAAAACCTTAGTTTAATTTGTGGTCAGATTTTCAGTGCACTTTTGGGTCCGAGTAATTCAGCTGATAAATTAATAATTGAGAGGGCGCATAGAGCCTCTAGACGCCGGCAAGATTCACAAGTTCCTCGAATCATTTATACAAAATTACTGAACTTTCAAGATGTTCAAAACATTTTAAATGCGGCAAAAAAGCAAAAAATACTGTTATGGAACAGTCACAAAATAACTTTCACCCAAGACTTGCCACACCAAATAAAATTAAATAGACAGAAGCTGGCTCCCTTCTGTGCTGATTTAATTAAAAGAAATGTGAGATTTCAAGTGAGGTACCCAAATCTCCTTTTATTTACATACAAAGAAATTAAATATTCAGTAAATACTCCATCTGAAGCTAAAGATGCCTTTATAAAGGCCTTTAATTCCTATTCCGTGATATAAAGAGGTATTCATCTACTGTGTGGTGTCAGCTCGTTTGTTAGTGGAGCAACGTAGTATGGTGGTGTATTACAAGCTCAGCTGTATGTAAGCACTTTTTTATTTAATTTTTGCTGCACTATATATGGTGGTTCAATGACTGTATCCAGAGATTGATGTATCTCTTCATTGACAAATATGATACACAGCAAGTAAGCTTTGTCGCTGGGTTTTTTACTGTTCTGACATGGCTCGGTTTCTCTGATATATGCGTCGATTGTAATATGGAGCTAAATAGAGTCTCAGGTTCCTTATGGTTGACTGGTTTCATTTTTTTCTGTTTTTTCTGATGACAATGAACTGCGTGCTGCTCTGTAGTATGCTACTGCAATTGGAAACACACTTATTGCTGGGCGTTTTACTCCTGCTACCTTCTCTTGTTGTGGCTATGGTGGAGATTGCTGGTCCCTGGTATATCTGAGAGAGGTGGATCTTCTGTTCATGGGTTCGTGGGTATTCGTTTGGATATACCAAATGTATGGTTTAACTTTATTTACCTTAACGGAAGATGAGAGTGGTTGATCTCTACGATCCATTTATGATGCAGGTGATGTTCTCATCATCATCATCATCATGGAAGTTTCGCAATTATAGCTCAATATGTGTGTTTATTACATACATCAGTTTTTACCTGTTCTTTTTTGTCTTGATGTTTTCTATTGATTCCTAAAATGTGTTATAATATAAATCTTTCATATAATTGTTAAATATATTATATATATATCATACAAATGTTCATTAGGTTCTTTGTACTTTCTGATATAGTATCTTAATATTATAATACAATATAACTTTATTATTCTGTGGGTAATTTCTTATCTTAGCCCAAGAGTAAAATATATTATTTTTTTTTTATGCTTATATTATGATTATAATCTCTTGGGGTTCAAATTTAAATTATATACAAACAGTTTTTAGTTAGTTAGTTTTATTTCCCTTTCTATATGGCTAATATCAATGATTTTTGATATGAGCTCGTGAGTGTGTTTGTTGTGGGTTCTAACATGGCCTGGTTTTGGAAACAGTGTGTAGTGTATATATGTATATATTGTTGTAGTATTAGTTTTTTTAATTTTCATTTCCTTTTTAATTGTTATAACATGAATTATTATGCTAACCTAACAAAAAGATTTCAGTTGAATTGTACATTATTTCCTTCCATTAGTATGGTGGGGTGGGTAGGCACTGGGGATTTATGGAAGGAATTCTTTTTTGCTGTCCTAAATCTTTTCCTTTTTGCCTTTTTCTTTTTTCCTACTATTGTCATTTTACAAATATGGTAAATAAGCAGATTGGAAATTATAGGTGCAGAATTAAAATAAAATCCTGGGTTGTTTTACAAATAAAAGTAAGCGCTTTTGGCTTTTACAATCATATCTCCCTTCTTTAAGTTTGCTATTCATTATTATACCATCTGTGACATCATTTTTTTCCCTTTATAACAATTTTAAGATAGTTTTATCTACACTTACTTTATTATGACTTTATATGTAGATTCATGGAATGTTAGAGGTATACAAAATAAGTCTAAAAGAGCGCTTTTTTTACACTTGATTTTTAAATCACATGCTAATTTATGTTTCCTTCAAGAAACACACATTCATGATAAGGATTGGGACAAAGAAAGGGGGAAAAACTGGGTGAAATTTATTATTTCTTCAGGCAATAGTTCTAATGCTAGAGGAGTTGCGATAATTATCAAAAAATCTTATCAAGGTACCATATTTAATGTAAGATCTGATGTAAATGGTAGATGGTGTTTGTTTTCCTCTCAATTTCCCAATATTAACAAACCTATCCTATTTTTTAATTTATATGGTCCGTGCTCCCAACAGTATATTTTTATTACAGAAATTCACAATATTTTAGCAACTTTTAAAGATCACTATATTATAGCTGGAGGTGATTGGAATGCTGTTATTGATCCTATTACAGATCGTTCTAGTAAATCTCCTTATTATTATTATAGTATCCAATCCTCCTCTGCTTTGGAAGATTTAATGTATGATCTTAGTCTAACTGACCCCATATCCTTGAAAGGCCAAATAAATAAAAATTAGTTATATACTTACTAGTCAAAGTGTTTTAAATCTTGGTCAAGACTAGACTTCTTCCTAATTTCTGATTCTCTCACACATTTTGATATTGATCTTTCCTTGGAACCGAGATCCATATCTGATTATGCTAAGATTTCCATAAACATTAACCCTAATCAGAGAAGAATTTTCCCATCTACTTATAATAATTGGACACTTAATAATAACCTACTTCGTAATAAAGATATAACTCAAGAAATTACTGAGATACTATCTAATCTTACCCTTAATCTTGAACTTTCTGATATACCTTTAGATATACAATGGGCAGCTTGTAAAGCTTATATTAGAGGTATTTTGATTAATAAAGCCTCTTTTCTTAAAAAAAATATAAAAGCAAAGAAACTGAACTTACAAATAAACTTCTTGATTTAGAAAAACAACAAAAAATCAGTGTAGACCCCAGTAGAGACAATTTAATAAATGAATTACAAACCCAATTACTTCAATTGCATAAACAGAATTTAACCATTTATGAACAAAGAATGATTGTGATCTACTCTGAATGGGCACAAACCCCATCTAAATTCCTAGCAAAATTAATTCGAAATATCCAAGAACCCCCTAAAATATCTCGTTTGCACTTTAATAATAAGATTTATAACTCGGATCAGGAAATTATACAACTTTTTTCTAACCTTTTCTCTGACATTTATTCCAAGAATAATACAGGTAGTATTATACATAAAAATATGATTGATTTCCTTAATTCCATTAAATTCCCTTCCATAAATAAAAATCAAATTGATTTGCTTTCAGCTCCCTTAAGCTTACAAGAAATTCAAGATGCCATTTCGAATCTCAAGGTAGGTAAATCCCCTGGTCCTGACGGCTTCACAGCTGAATTTTTCAAAACATATATCTCATTGGTCTCTTCTATCTTGTTAAAAGTATATAACTATATAATAAAATATGGTATTTCAGATCTTCACTGGAATACTTCGAAAACTATTTGAATTCTAAAAAATCAAAAGGACAAAACAGATCCACACAATTATCGTCCCATTTCTTTGATCAACATTGATATAAAGATTTTAGCTTCGCTTTTAGCAATTAGACTTAGAAAAGTTCTTCCTTCTATAATCTCCATGGAACAATCAGGTTTTATGACAGGTAGACATACTTGGGATAATACCTTAACCCTAGATTCCCTAATATATCTTTTGAAAAAAGATAAACATCCAATTTATGCTTTAACATTAGATGCGGCAAAAGCATTTGACAGAGTTAATTGGAATTTTCTTTTTTATTCCTTATCATATTTTAATATTCCCTCTTCTTTTATAGATATGATTAAAGTTCTATATAACAATTCCTCTACTTGTCTATGGATAAACAAAATTCTTTCCAAACCCTTACGAATATCTAATGGCACTAGGCAGGGGTGTCCGTTATCTCCTTTCCTTTTCAATGTATTTATTGAACCCCTATTTCTTTATTTAAAATCAAATGCATTCCATGCGATTCCTAAAGTAATGAATACTAAAATACCTTTATCAGCCTTTGCTGATGATTTAATCATTTATTTTCAACTTCCGAACACGGATCTTCATAAGATTGAATCTTCTATTAAAGCCTTCTCAAAAGCTTCAGATTATCAGATAAATCTTCAGAAATCTCACATCTTTCCTATCAATCCTCAGGGTTACAATCCAAATTATTTTCCCGTTTCCCCTTTTAAAACTACTTTAGATATCAAGTATTTAGGGATTTTTTTTTTATCATAATCATTTATCTGCATTTCAAAATAATCTTTTCAGATCCTAGTCCAAAATATCTCTTGATATTCTTAGGTGGGAAAAGCTGAAATTATCTCTCCTATCTAAAGCAGCTATAATTAAAATGAATATTCTTCCTAGAATCCTTTTTCAGTTTAATTCTGTGGATCAGATAGTACCAAAGTCCTTTTTAACAAAAATAAGTAGTGATTTAGCTAAATTCATCTGGTATCCCAAATCTGTGAGAATTGCATATAATAAACTAACCATTCCCAAATCTGGGGGGGGGGTTGGGTCTTCCAGATTTTCACTTATACTATTTAATAATCTCGGCAGGTAGATTATTATATATTTCCAATCTTAAACTAACAGAATATAACTCTTATCCCACCTGGTCTAAAATATGGTTTCAACAAATTCTGAGTCTGAATTTAAATCCAGCTGCCCTCCCCTTTCTTTCACAGGAATCTTTAAAAAGCCTTAAATTCTTAAATAATTTAAAACATAAGGTTATTATTTTTCGAAATTTATTAGAACTCGTCAATCTTTATAAAACCTTTCCCCTACTTCAACCCCTGCATCTAAATCCCAATATTAGAATTAATAATCTTCCTATTAATCTGTCTAACTTCCCGTTAATTAAAAACTTAGTGGTTTGGGATATACTTAAACATAATAATGAATCACTATCTAATTTGTGCAAAATTTTGAAATTAAATAAAAAATACTTAACGATAGTTAGACAATTATGGGATACTATTACTTATAAATTCATACACCTTTTAGACAATGGAAAAAATATTACCTTATTAGAATCTGTATTACACAATCTTACTCTGCCCAAGAAAATGCTTTCTAACTCATATAAACTTATATCATCTATGATTAATAATAGCTCATGTCTTTTTTCAAATTATTGGGATAAATATTACCCACTTCTTTCACATAATCAAAAACTCTTGTCCATAAAAAATACTATTAACTTTCCCCCCTTTAAGAATATTTTCTATACACAGTTAATGATTAATAACAATACTTACTTTACTCAGGCTAAGTTAGCGAAAATTGACTCCAATAAATCTCCTTCTTGTTCCTGTTGCTCAGCGCCCTATGCTGATTTATTTCATATTTTTTGGTCGTGCTATCACACTCACAAACTTTGGACATCTTTAAAGGTCCGTCTCCAAAAAATGGGTTATCTCAAATCTACCCTTTGTTGGGAGCTGGCCATTCTTCACATACCTATGTGTGCTCTTTCTAAAGTTGACACGCATGTTTTGTTTTTTTTATGTTCACTCATGAAATTATACATTTCAAAAAATTGGATGGACCGTACTAAGCTTAGTTGGAACAACTTTAAATCAATGGTACTTACTTACATGGCTGCACAGAAATTCATTAGTAAGAGTCCAAAGAAGAGTGCCCATTATTTAAAAATTTGCCTCAAGGTTAATACTCTCCTCCTTATCTCTATTTGAGTTAACCCAGGTTTTTTGTAATTTCTATATAATTTTAGTACTATCTATTTATTGTTATATTTCCTTTTTTTTTCTTGGACAGTTTGTTGGGTTAGTGGTTAAAAATTTGTGAACTATATATGTATACTGTGTATTTTGTTTATTTTTGTTGTATTAAAAGAAAATTGTCAATAAAAATTTTTTTGAAAAAAAAAAAAAACTACAGAAATAGGGCAGCCTATCGTTTTAGTTTGAATGTTACCTTTCTGATTGTTTTTATTATTTATGTAACAATGGGGAGCTGCAGTTCACTGAGAAGTAGGAAAATAATGTAGTTATGGCAGGGGATTTAGAAAGGGACATGCAGTGAATAATGACTCAATAGAGTACTAATTAAAAAAGAATGTAATGTAGTATAAGTGAGTCAACTACTGGGGATTCCTATGAAGCAAGTGCAGAAAAGCTAAGTCAAAAGATGGTGCCTTTCTACATCAGATTTTTTGGTTCAATATGTAAGTACAATCATAAGTACAAATGGTACTTGCAGTTGTGCACAGTACTGAGGGATGCCCGTGGGACAGAGAGAAACAGAGTTTAGTCAGGCAGAGGTTTTTAATATTTAAAGAATAAGTAAATACTCAAGAGGAAGAGGGAGGGAATAGACAGGGTTAAAAGGGCTGGGAAGCTTACAATAAGATTATGTTAGGGGACCGAGAGAAGGGGTGGGGGGGCTAAGAGCCAGGGCTTAGAGAAAGCTGTGAGAAAACAGGTTTGACAGGGCAAGGAAACTTACATTAGAATTATGTTAGGAGAACAAGAAAAGAGGGGGGGGTAGCTATGGACTCAGACTTGGAGAAAGCTGTGAGAAGAGAAACACAATCAACCATCTAGCCCAGGTCAGCACCTAAAGTGTCTGTTTTATCTATGTGAATTCAATAGCAGATTTAGTAGAGCATCAGGGAAGTAGAATATAAAATTCTAAAAAACTCTGTACCCATGAACTACCACATAGGCATCAATCTAATTAACACCAAATGCGTGATAAGAGACCTTGGGACCCAGGTGGACAGCAGTCTCTCCTTTGATAGTCACATTGCCACAGTAGTCAGGAAGTCCTTCTATGTGGCACACCTCATCATAAAAGGGTTCTCATCCAGGAAAAAAGAGGTCATTGTTCCCCTCTACTCGACACTCATTAGACCCATTATAGAGTACAATACCCCTTTTGGAATGTACCTCAAAAGACATCTGCAGCAGCTGGAAAGGCCACAGACGTACCTCACAAAGAGGATTACTGGCCTCAAGCAAAGGTCCTACACTGACTGCCTCAAAAAACTCCAGCTTTACTCCATAGCATATTGTCTAATCCGAGGTGATCTCTGCCTAACATATAAAGCTATGTCAAACCCAGAGCTGTTGGACATGCTACACCTAAAGAAATCCTAATCCTTCTGAGCTACACACTCTAGAGAACTAAACCTTGTCACCACAATAAACAGGGCATGCTGAAGGGATAGATTCCTGTCCCAGAGACTTCCCATACTCTGGAACAGTCTACCCATCTATGTCAAGCAAAGTTCTCCATTAGCACTCTTCAAGAAAAATCTTGATGAGTGGATGGGAAATCGGAAATACACCCAGGGGATCACTTCTGTGTCTCTGCTCAACAGTGGCACAGGAAAATAACTTTCTTGGGTGGCGTAAGCCAGGGAACCTTGTTGACTAGTCTTACGTAGGCCCTTGGGCTGATAGCCTAGTACCTACCTATGAACCTATGAAAATAAATGTAAAGCTTTGGGAAACTTTATAAATTTGTTACAATAAACAGGAGAATAAAATATAAGAATATAAAAGAAATGTGATATACAAGATAAATAAAATCAGGATAAAAACTGGACGCAACCACCATGATGTGATAAAACCAGTGTTTAATATTAGACTGAAACAGAATAAGCACTTTCACATGCTACACAGGCATGCTTCTTCAGATTTCAAAAACTCATTGTATCAACCACATTTAAATACTAGCCATTAAACAATATAACTACTTAATTAATTGCTTAATTGATTAATTAAACAGAATGGTATTCTAATCCTAATTTAAGATCAGATAAAAACGTATATAAAGTTAAGCATGTATCACATATATATAATGTAAATATAAATTATTATACAGGATGTATACAAAAATATATATAGCCAAATAAAATAAATATATATAAAAACCTCATCAGTATAAGTCATAATATTTGTAACCTAATACATATAGAACTACATTAGAGATGTTCAATAACAACATTTAAAAGATAAACAAATAAGGCTCTATTTTTCGTTTTGGGACTTACACCTTCAGACGGTAGCAGCGCTTGTTTTTACAAGATAAATAAAATATAAGAATATAAAATAAATGCAAAGCACAGATGAGTGATCCACAGGGGCAGCTAGTGCTATTGGACTGCAGAACTGCAGCCCCCCCAAGCTATAAAATGAAGATAACATAATTGTAAAAACTGCACATGCGTGCTCAGAGAGTGCCTATCCGGACTGCCATTTAACCAGTTCAGATTACGAAGAGAAGGCATTAGTGTACAGATGCCTAGAAGCCTTGCAGTTTGTAACCAAATAGATTGGAAGGAGCTTGGACTGCAACTTCTACAGTCATGTACATGGATGGATAACAACTGACTGGATCCTGGGAAAGGGATTTGCATTTGGCACTCTTGCTGCAGGGAATTTGGTTCAGAAGACAGTGAGTGTGTGTGTGTGTGTGTGTGTGTGTGTGTGTGTGTGTGTGTGTGTGTGTGTGTGTGTGTGTGTGTGTGTGTGTGTTTGTGTGTTTGTGAAATGCCCCAGTTAAATATACCTGGTGGCTAGAGTTACTCAGGCTCAAAGCCTGTACCTTGGGTACAGGTAGCAAGAGCCTGAATTCTCTACCCACCACCACTTGTGAAAACTGTTCAGATTTTTGTGTCATATTTTTTTTTTCTGTTCTTCTAGATTTTTGTAATCAGTGAAGAATTGAATTCACTAAATAATGACAGGCATTTGAATTTTAGATTTCATATTCTTAAGAAAATATATGGTAACACAAAACCTTTTATTCTAGCAATTTTCTAAGTTTATAAGATTAATATTTGAAAATTGTCCCTATTTTTGGGGCTGTATTCTCCAATTATTGGTTTTGTCCAGGTGTTTTGTGCTAAGAGGGTGAGAGCTATGGTGAAAACTGAATTCACTAAATGATAGCCATTTAAGTTTCAATCTTCATGTCTTTCAAGAAACAGCTGATTTGGTATAGTGGTATGTTGCTCTGACAGTAATGCACAGGATCCAGAGACCAAGTCTTGGTAGTGAAATGCATGGTGGTAGCGCAACATTTTATTATAGCAACTTTCCAAGATTATACACGCAATTTTTTAAATGTGTCCCTGGTTTTTGGGCTTTTGCCCCCACCCCAGATAAATTTTGGCTTTTTCCAGATTTCTTGTACTGCAAAGTTGAGAGATACAGTTGAGTGTCGAGTGGATTTTACAAGGACCTGAGAGCTTCAGGGGAAGAGAAGTTTTTTTTTTTTTCTGCTTATGCTGAGTCTGCTTGTATTGTTAATAGCATAACAGGTTGAATACTCGCTTTTGATGCTGAAGGCTGTGGTTTCTACTCCTACAGTATTTAGATGGATTGCTGATACTGTACTATGTTGTACTTTTAAAGGGGGTGGATGCTGCAGTCCTGATAATGTCCTCTTTGGCAGAGATACTAGTAACCATGAACCTGTTATCAGTTTGCCATCCATTCCCTATTGCAATATTACTAGCTTATCATTTTTTTAATGTAGCATAGGTAATTCATTCCTCAAAGGCAACAGGTGCTTTATTTGTAGATGAAACAATGAAATATAAAGTTGTTTGCTAGCAGCAACCTTTTTAGTTACAGATCTCTTTAATGTGGAATTATTTAGATGACCTTTACTTCTGCAGAATTGCGCATATTTACTGATACTGGTGGATTGTAGAAGTTTGAGTAGACTTTTATGATGGAAATATTCTGAATCGGGCAGTTTTATCATTATTGGTGCATGCATTTTGTTTCATTGTTTCATTGTTTACTGGGAAAATGTTCAAAACAATACATTTAAAATGCCCTCTAACAACTGTATTGTATTATACAAGGAATATAATTTAATACAATCAGGAAGGTGTTTATTAATTATCTGATCAGCTCAAGTATGCCCCCTCCCAGTATTTGGTTAGATGTGCTCGATTAGGAACCAATTAAAACAACTGTCTACAAGCAGAAACATTTTTTTGTTACTGAATATTTTCACTGATTGGGTCTGAATGCTACTGAAAGTAATGAAGTCAGATTGAAGCAATTAATTCTCTTAGATCTTCATTTTTTTTTTGGGGGGGGTACTTATTGTCCACACCTAGAGAGCTTAGCCCATTGTATAGGATTTCTGCTGCACAATTCTCATGGCTGAACTATACCTCTCAACTGTCCAGATTTTCACAGAATGAATACATTTTTGCTTCTTATTTTTGGTTTGTTCCTCATAAAATGTGTGGTTTTCTGGCAAATCATTTAGGAATGAAGTCACTTTATAATGACAGACATTGAGTTTCAGACTTCATACCCTTCAGAAAAGTGCATGTTAAAGCAAGACCTGTTATTCTATCAACTGTCTAAGTTTATACAAGAGCAATTTTTAGTACTGTTTGTTTGCTCCCCCAATATATGTGGCCTTGTCCAGATTTCCTGCATTAAGAGGTTGAAAGGTATGTGCAAATGAATTGCTTTATAGAATTAGGGGGTCTATATTAAAACATCAAACGCTTAAAACAGTGAATGAGGTTTCATCGACCCTTTTTCAGAGAAAGCTGAAAATGTCGACACCTCAGAGCAGCAATTTCTTTCCTAGGGAAAGAAATCGTTGTTCCAACCAAAAGCAAAATAAAAAAAAAAGTAAACACTTTCAAACACATACACATGTACCATAACCCTAATTCTACCCCCTCCAAAAAAGTAAACAGCTGAAAACACATACCCATGTAACTCAACCATACATCTGACTCAAAAAAATAAATAAAATTTTAAAACATATGTACTTACCTTAACCTGCACCCTAACCCTAAGGTCAGTAACTGTTGCACATTTACGTAAACAGTTCCAAACACATACATAATTACCATAACCCTACTTCTACCCCCCCCAAAACAAAAGTAAACAGCTGAAAACTCGTACACACGTAACTCAACCATACATCTAATTAAAAAAAAAAAAAAAAACAGTAAGCACAGTCACGCTCTGGAGCTATACTGGACAAGGGAATCCCTGAGAACACACTACAGTGCAAAACACGACAAATCAATGAAGCAGTCAAGCAACTTCTTTCCCAGGGAAAGAATTAACTGAACAGCCACTTTGCTGTTTTGCCTGTTCCCTCTTTAGGTGTCAACGAAAACACTTTTGGCAAAATGCGTTTTTGTCATTCTAATAGGAATCCAAATTAGGTATATGCAAATCTCACAACTGTACCCGATTTTGGCTGAAAATGTTGCTCTCCACCTAATAATCCTGCCGCAGAAATGGCTATTTTGTAAGAAACATGAAGGGTTTATAGTTAATAAATAATTGTAATGATCAGAGTTACACATTACTTTCATTCTAGAAATGCATGTAGATTCTCTTATTTTGTCAGCTGTTCAACTTAACAGTACTAATATTTAAAAAGTGTCCCTTCTTTGACAGGTTCCCTGATGTATTGTGTGGCTATTTTATATTTTTGCATCTCATTTGTGGTCAGTTTTTCATAAAATTGTGGTTTTCTGGCAAATTAGTGGCAAATCATTAAAGAATTAAGTTAGAAAATAATGACAGATGTTTGAGTTTCAGATTTCATACCCTAAATTCATACTAATGCAAGACCTACTATTCTACTCTCTTTCTAAATTTATAAGTGCAATATTTAAAAAAATGTCCTTATTTTTGGGCCTTTGTCCCACTTCTATTTATGGCTTTTTCCAGATTTCTTGCTCTGAGGTTGAGAGATATGACAAATGTGTCAGTACCATCACTGTCAGCCAGAGACATTTCAAACTGTGACATACTTATTGTACCCCACTCCCCCATGTAGTGACTCTGGATGTGTCCAAGCAAGGCAAGGAGCAGTTATGCAGTGTAAGTGTGCAAAGTATCCCCCCATCCAAGGTAGATTATAGTACTACAGTGGCTTTTCATCTGTCCTTTATTTTGCAGAATGTTCTGGTTTTCTGTCATATTTTTATACTGTTGATTTGTGCTTCTTATTTTTCAGAAAATGCATGTTGTTGCAGTGCCTTTTGTTCTGTGTTTAAGTAGCAATGCTTTAATGACCAGCAGGTAAGCTTGTCTGAGATTGTAAGATGCAAGTAAGCTTTAATAAGCATACTGTTAAAGAATTATCATCATTGAAAGCCTTTTTGTTGTTGCCATGTAGAGAATATTTACATAACTAGATAACTTATAAGCCTTAGGTACTAAAATGCATATGACAGTAGTTGTAATAAAGGACAGAATTACAGTATTTTCAGAAGCTCATTACATTTGTTGGAGACTTGCTGTCATCTTTGCAGGTTTTACCCGTAAACTAAACAGAATGCCAATCTGTTATCTGTGGTCCATAAACTGTGCAGTAATCCTTTAGAATTTATCTTGAGCTTGTTTGTTGTTTGCTGTTCATTTTTTACTTTGATCATGTTTTCCCCATGAAACAAGTAGATAGTTGCTGTCAGGCAGCAGGTCTTTTTTTGTTTAAGAAAAATTTTTACAAGTGGGGGTAGTCGGTATCACAGAGATTGCTACTTTCAGCATGTTACTTGGTAATTTTATGAAGCTGAATATAAATTATAATTAGAACTGCAGTGCAAGGAGAAGTGATTAGAGTTGAGTGCTTCTTGTTTTTTTATACTTGTTTCGACTGGCATTCCAGTAATGTATTTAAAATAAAATAAAATAAAATTGCCAAAGATTCCAAAGACAACCACAAGGCATTCTATAACTATGTCAAGAATCTAAATGGCAATGCTCAGATCTGCTCTGAGCTACAACAGAATGACATTAAATATACTGATCCCAAGGATATTGTCAATATCCTGGCAGTTTGATTCAGTCCCAACTTCACCCCCCTCTCACCCCCTAAACGGCCCATCTCAATACCGGAAGATTGCCAAATTCCGGTAATAATGGCTACACAGGTAAAAAATGCACTCTCCAAAGCTAAGAATACAACATCCATGGAACCAGGTGACATCCCGGGCTGTGTACTACATGAACTACAAAATGAACTGGCACCTCACCTAAGTTTCATGTTTAATCATACCCTCACCTCAGGCTTCGTGCCCACTGAGTGGCGTACAGCTACAGTTATCCCACTCCACAAGGGGGAATCCACCTTGGATCCTGGGAACTACTGCCCCATCAGTCTGACAAGCCTGATCTGCAAGTCCATGGAAAGTATTATCATGGAACTTATAAACAAAGATATTGGCAACCTTCAAACAGACCCCACCCAGTTTGGGTTTGTGAAGGGACAATCTTGTCTCCTGAACCTGAATTACTTTTTCGAAACAGTCTCCAGAGCTGTGGATGAAGGTAAGGCAGTCCACACAGCCTATCTGGACCTTGCCAAGGCCTTTGACACCATCCCCCACTCTGGAATCATAGATAAACTTACTAAGCTGGGCATCAATCTCTACGTCACATGATGGGTTGCCAACTGGCTTACTGACAGAATCAACACTGTAAAAGTAGCTGACTCCAAATCTAGCTCCAGACATGTGACAAGTGGAGTACCTCAGGGTTTAGTCCTGGGACTGCTCTTGTTTGGCATCTACTTCTCTGAAGTACAGGCCAACACTAAGGCACTCTGGCTAACAAAGTTTTCAGATGGCTGCAAACTGGGAGACATTATTGAATCCCCAAATGATGTGGATACTTTAGAAAAGGGCCTTACAGAAACAGATGCTTGGTGCCAGAGCCATGGGCTCAAGCTCACTGCCAAGAAATGTATAGTTATCCCCTTTGGTAAAAAACATGTACCCGTGAATTACCACATAGGTGGCAGTACAGTAAACACCGAAGGTGTGATAAGAGACTTAGGGACACAGGTGGACAGTGGTCTCACCTTCAATAACCACATCGCCGCAACAGTCAGGAAATCCTTCTATGTGGCACACATCACTAAGGGATTTTCATCCAGAAAAAAGGATGTCATTGTCCCACTGTACACATCCTTCATTAGACCCATTATAGAATACAATGCCCCATTTGGTATGTACCTCTCAAGACATCTGCAACAACTGGAAAGGATGCAGAAATACCTCACTAAAAGAATCACAGACCTAAAGCAAATTCCCTATGCTGACCGCCTTAAAAAACTCCAGCTATACTCTGTTGCATATCATCTACTCAGAGGCGATCTCTGCTTAACATACAAGGCCATGTCAAACCCAGAGGTGTTCAACAAGCTACACTTAAAGAAATCTCAATCCCTCAGAGCCACATGCTCCAGGGATCTAAACCTTGTCATCACAATAAAAAAACATGCTTGAGTGATAGGTTCCCATCCCAGAGACTCCACAGACTCTGGAATAGACTGCCCATACATGTCAAGCAGAGCACCTCCTTGGCCTTCTTCTAAAGGAACCTTGACAATTGGATGGGAGAAAGGAAATTCACCCTGGGGATCACGCCTGTCACCCTGTTAGACAGGGGACCAGGGAAGTAAATAGTGTGGGAAGAAATAGCCAGGGAATTGCTAAGGCTAGGCTTGTATAGGCCCTAGGGCTGATAGTCTAGTACCAACCTATGAACCTATAAAAGTAATTTTTTTTATCATGTTTCATAACCTGTTTGTTTCCATCTAGGTATTAAGTAAGCTGTCATGTAGCCGATGCATTGAAATATTTTTTTTTTCTTCTCCACTTAATTGTGTCTTGATTGGACTCTCATAATGATGGTTTGGCAACCAGGGCAGTGTATTTAATTAAAGTCCCAGTTTTTGTAGTTTTGAGCATAGCTCTCCCCCTTTCTAGTTGGCCACACCCCTTCCCGTTGGTCCCACCCATTCAGCTGTCTCCTGCAACCCCACTTTGATTTGAAGTCACCAGCTGCCACTAGTGATCCATAAGACTTAATGGTTAATATATTTAAGAAGAATTACTTAATTAGCAGTTGAAGTGGGGGTGGTAAAATTCCCACTGTAAATACAAATCAGTCCAGCTGTACTAAAAACCAACCCCACAGCTAACTTAAACTATCATGCTATTCAATATTCCTAAAAATCTTTATACACCTAGTTTGTGCACATCATGTGTTGTTAAATTTTAAACTCCTAGGTTTTAAATGGGAACATATGTTACATATTTTTTCTGTTTCCTCTGCACAGACTGTCACATATATTGTTTATGTATGATGCTTGCATTGCCTAACTACCCAGTGCATATAACACTTAAATAAGACTTAAATATGACTTAAACGCAGAGTTTTGTGTCAGTTTATTTTCACATTTCCATATTTTATAATTAATTTTCAAGTTTGTTGCTTTTAGAATTGAATCTAGGTATTGTTAATACAAATGAGTTAGAGTTTTTTTAGTAGTTTGAACTGTTTCTTACTCCTTATTGGCAATTACATTTAGACAGACAGTAAAACCTGGAATTTCTAGTGCACACAGATCTGAAGAACAAAAAGTGATTTTAGATAAAAGATATGAATAAATGAATATGGTGAAAACATAATTTTATTTTATTATTATGATTTTTGTTTTATAAGGATGGAGATTTTTAGGAATTTTAAATAGCATGGTATTTTAAGTTAGCCTTTATTACTTTATTTTAAGGGAAGGAGTGGAGGGTTGGATTTTTCTACAGCTGGAAAGGTTTGTATTTAAAGTGGAAACTTTACCACTTCCACTTCAACTGCTACTTAAGTAATTGTTCTTAAATGTATTAACCATTAACTCTTATGGATCGCTTGTCTGTGCTTACTAATAAAGAAATCGAGAATTCAACATATCCTGGTTAGGATTTTTTACTTGATTTATTAAGTTTAAGAGATTTATTTGAGCATTTAGCTTCGTTTTTATATTTATTATGTTTTTTTATTGTAACAGTTTATATTTGTTATTTTTTATTGTAACAGTCAATACCAGTACTAGGTTCACATTATTTCAAATCTGGGGATTATTTTTGTATAGTTATTCCACTGGGAACACCTGGTGGAAAGTTTCTTACAGTGTTTGAATTTTGATGTCATTTGCTGCTTGCGTGCATACACAGACAGACTGCTGATGCCTGAAGGGGTATTTAGGGAAATGTTTTATTTTGATGTCATTTGGTGCTTGAGTGCATACATGGACAGATTACTGAAGGGTTACTTGCAGGGATCTTTGAAGAAAATTATTTATTTTGATGTCATATTGGTGCTTGCACATATATGGACAGATTACTGAAGAGATCCTTGGGGGAAAATGTTTACTTTTATTTATTTATTGCATTTATTTATTGACATTTGTTAACCGGGTAAGTCCAGTTGTGTCAGGAGCCCATTTTCAATGGAGACCCGAGGAGAAAAGCTCCAGTTACAGACAGTTTAAGTATAAATAACAGTTTTGTTTACAATTAAAAACAATCATTATTAGCAAACACTACAAGTACGCATAAGTTCTGTACTGCAAAGAAAAACAGAAACATTTTTTTTGTGTAGCTGCTGTATAACTGATGTGGTAAGGTGTATATCAAGTTCATGAAAGGGGTGGAAGGGATATCTAGAGGTGTAATGAGAGGTTGGAGAAATATATGTGGTAGATAATATACTGAGAGGATTGTATGAGATTGTGGTAGAAAGTAATAGTACTGGAGTGGTAAAAAAGTATGCTGTGAAATTGTATTGAAATGTGTACTACAGAATAGTACTGGAGTTAGGTAGGCTCATGGCAAGTACAAGTTTTGGTTCTTATAATGTGTAGTTTGAGTTTTTTCTTAAATTGTATAGGGTGTGTAATGTAGTGCAATTGGGATGGGAGGTTATTCCATGCCTGGGATAGGGTAGATTTATATAGTATTCTACCGATAGGTTTTTTGGGTTGGTAGATGTCAAGGAGTTGTTGGTTAGAAGTACGAAGTGTGCAAGTTGGTGTGTAGATGGATACCAAGGAGGACAGGACAGGGCAGGAGGATGGTTTATAAAGTATAGAGTGAATAATTTGTAATTGAGATAGAAGAAGTTGTTGAGGGAGTTCTAGCCATTGTAGTGAGTTGAGTGTGAGGCAGTGGTGTGAGTTATGTGGGAAGTTTGTGATGAATCTTGCTATTTTGTGGTAGGTTTGTTAGAGTTTGGCCAGGGTAGTGGTTTGAATATTAGTTAGTATTGGGGTGGTGTAGAGAAGGGAGGGGAGAAGAAGAGCCTGAGCCAGGGACAGTCTAGCATCGTAGGCCAGGAATCTATAGTTTTGGTAGAGAATACCTAGCTTTTGGTGAGTTCTCTTTATACTTTGAAGGATGTGTAGATTAAATTTAAGTTTGTCATCAATGATGACTCCTAGAAGCTTTGTGTGGGAGTCAGGTTGTATGGTGGTGTTATTGGAGGATGAGATACGAATTTAGATTTTAGATGAGAGAGAGTCTGTGGGAGGAATAACAAGAGTTTGTTTTTCTTGGGGTTTAGGATGAGTAGATTATCAGCTAGACATTTTTAAACAGATAGAAAGGTGTCCTGAGTGAGTGAGTGAAGGTTAGAGATATTGTTGGAAGTGCAGATGACAGTTGAATCGTCAGCATATTGGACTAGTACAGATTGATTGCAGGATGTATGCAGCTCATTTGTAAAGATGTTGAATAGGAGAGGTCCCAACATGGAGTCTTGAGGCACCCCAGTAGTTACTAGGAGGTAGGTTGAGCAAGAGGAGAGCCAACGAACAGATTGCTATCAGACAGATAACTAGAGAAGAAGGTTAGGATGTAGGGAGCTAGACTGAGGTTAGAAAGTTTAGTCAGAAGTAAAGGGTGAGAGACAGTGTCAAAGGCTTTTGAGAGGTTGAGGAAAAGGCTGGATACTAGGAGGTTTTTGTCATGGGCTTCAGCTATTGTATGTGTAAATAAAAGGAGGGCTGTAGAGTTTCTGTGGTTAGAGCAGAAGACATGTTAGGAGGGAGTGAGGAGGTTATGTTGAAAGAGATAGTTTAGGAGTTGTGAGTGTACACATTTTTCCATAAGTTTGGAGAGAGGATGGCAATTGGATGAAAGTTTGATGGGTCTGTTGAGTTCCCCCCTTTATGCAAGGGGATAGTGAAGAAGGATTTCCAAATATCTGGTACTGTAGCTTCCTAGATAGATCTATTAATTAAGTTAGATACTGGATAGGCTATGGATTCTGCAGCTAATTTGAGGAAAGTAAGTGGAAGGTTGTCTGAGGAGGGAGAGCAAGTTTTAAGCTTCAGAAGGAGTGATTTTATATATGAGGTTGGAACTGGTTTGAAGGAGAAACGATTACTGTTTTGTGGCTTGGGAGGGATACAGGTGGAGTTTGTGTTGCAGTTTGAGGGTGTAAGTTTCTGGACAGTGTCGATGAAGTGTCTATTGAGAAGGGTAGCAGTTTCTAGAGGGCTGTTGTTTGGGTAAGGGGAGGGATTTGAAGGGGACCCGGAATTGAGAATTTTCTTTAAGGTGGACCAGAATTTCTGTGGATTGGTTTTGCAGTTATTTTGGGTAGAGTTATAGTATGATTTATTTTGTCTTTACAGACATGTCTTTGACAAGATTCAGAAGTTCTTTGTACTTGTAAAATAGGAAAGGTTTTTTAGTCTTAGTCCAGGCTTTCCAAGTATTGTCACAGTTATGCATGAGCGATTTAGTTTCTTTAGAAAGCCAGGGGCAAAGTTAGATTTGATTCTAATACACCTTGTAGGGGCTAGGGAGTTGAGTATATCTAGGAATATGCTATTAAATTTGTGAATAGCATCATTCAGAGGAATTTGTTTAAGGATGGACCAGTCAGTGGTAGAGAGGATAGAGTTGAACTGGGTAGTATTAAAGTTATGTAATTTATGACAATCTCTATAAGAGTGAAGTTTGTCTGCCTGGGAAGTGTGTCGTAGTATGCCAGTATGAAGATTGTCACTCAAAGAGTTTGATAAGGTAGTTGGCCTGTGGTAAAGGTTGGGTGAGTTAGTGAGATTCCAGTCAATGGTCAAAGTTGAAGAGGTGTTATTGTGTAGGTGGTTAGGGGATGTTATTAGTTGGTAGAATCCACAGAACTTAATACAAAGCTATGGGGATTTAGTGGAAAGTTTGGTCCAGTCTATGTTAACATCACCTAAGATGACAGTTTTGTAGGGTATGTTGCGAGAGAACCAAGAGAAGATAGATTCTAGGATCGGAATATTATTATCAGGGGGAATATAAATGGAGGCAATGACAAATGTCATATGGGGGTTAAGATGGCAGTTGGGGATGATAAGTTCAGCTGGGTGAAAATCAGGTGTAGGTGAGGTGATGGTGGTGAGATTAAGGTTATTGGAATGGAGGATGGCAACACCACCACCCTTTTTGTTGGGTCTATCACTGCGGTAGATGTTGTAACCAGGTGGCAGTATTTCTTTGTTAGTTATGTGGGGTTTTAGCCAGGTTTCAAATAAGGCTAGGATAAGAGGGGTGGTTTGAGCTATCCAAGCATGTAGCTCAGTGATTTTTTTTAGTGAGGCTTTGTATATTTAGGGCATAGATAGAAAGGTGTTTGTGTTGTAAGATTTTATTTGAGGGAGGTTGAGGGGGGAGTGGGGGTGGGATGATGTAGGGATGGAGGAGCTGTTGATGGGTGTATGGTTATGGGCAGGGGAGGGTGGGCCTAGATTAGGGTGTATACCACCAGCGAGTAATATGTTGCTGGGAACTGAGGTAGGGTGTGTTACTGAGAAAATGTGGTGGTGGAGCTTAGGCCTGGATTTATAGGAGAGGAGGTATCTGTCATGTATAATGAGTTTATGATAACAGTAAAAGGTGAGGTTGAAGACAGATGGGGGGATTAAGATGGGGTGAGGTGGAGGGGAAGGTTTGACAATATATGTGGTAGGAAAGAATAGAAAAGGTTGGGAAAGGTTTGCATGATAGGAAGTTAGTTTTGCGAGTAGAGTTAGGATTGGTAATGAGAGGTATAGAAGTAGCTTGTTAAGTTAGGATTTGAGTGTAGGAGAGATTATGAGATTAAAGACTGGTTAGGAATGGAGGAAGTAAACTAAGTAGTGAGTGTGTAAGAGGTGGGAAATGTGAGGAGGAAGGTGAATAGTTAGTGGTTAGATAATGTCAGGAAGGGGAGGGATTAGAGGTAGGCAGGAAGTGGAGTGTGGATGGTCGATATGGACAGGAAGGGGAGGGTCTGGATAGTATAAATGAAATTGATGTGGGGATGGTGGGAATGGGGGTAGCATAGGGGAGGGAAATGAGCATAGCGAACAGAGTGGGGTTACACCAGCAGGAGCTTCAGAACCAAAGAAAAACTATCAGGAGAGCTTGTAAGTTAAGTGTAAGAGGAGCCAGGAGTGACTGGGAAAGGAGAAGAGAAAACAGGCCCAGGGAAGAGAGACTGAAACAGGATAGAATGTAAGGAAAAAATATCAGCAAGAAAAAAGTAGTGCAGAATGGCAGGCGGAGGAGGGCTGTAGACAGAGATAAGAACGTAGAAGATAGGGTCCTAAGAGCAAGAGCTGCTTGTAGAAGGCAGAGGAGGGGAAACACAACAGAGTAGGTAGAAGATGGAGTACTAGGAAGCAACCTGGTGATGTGCAGGAGGAAGCAACCAAGGGAAAAACATGGAATACAAAAACAGTATTGGTAAGATACAAAAATAAGAAACATTAATAAGACATATTCTCAGAAATAACACCCAAAAAATTAGAGGGAGGCAGTCTTCATTTGGGTTTTGGGTACATGTTGGTGCTTTTGCATACGTGGAAAAACTACTGAAAGGTTTGTTGGGAAAAAATGTTTCATTTTTGGGCTTGTGCATACATGGAAAATCTACTTAAGGGAACCTTGGAAAAATTATTAATTTTGATGCCATTTGAGGCTTGTGAATACATACAAGGATGGACAGGCAACTGAAGGGGATGTTGGAGGAAATATTTCATTTTGGTGCTTTTAACGGAGATCTCTGCACAGTGCGGAAAGGGAGGATTTCCCTTTTCTGCACTGTAGTGCAATCTCAGAGTTGGTATATTTAACTTGCAGGGGGTGTGGGGGGTGAAGGGGGCTTACCCCCCTGCTTAGAGCATTTAAATGGTTTGTTATTGTAGGTTGTTGTGTTTTATTACATTTTTGATGTTTCAATACTTCGATTATATGGTGTTGACCATATCAGATTCGAAGTTTTGAAACTTTGATAATGTAATATAGACCCCATAAAAAATGGGCATGAGAATTTGCCTGTGATAAGTGAGTTGAAGTCCTGACTTATGCCAGATACCCATGATAATGGCAGGAAGGGGCTAATGTGCCCTATTGGCCAGTTTGTGCCTATCATAAAGTCCAGCATCCCTGGCTCAATATGCTGCTGGCTGCCCAATGTCTAGTTCCACATACTGGGTTACCTGGAATAGCTCTGTTTAGCAAAAAATGGATGTAACACCAATCCCCCTTTCAAACATGAACTAAAAATTGTTATACTCTATATAGATTCAATTGTTATACTCTATATAGATTCTATGACCGGATGCAGTCGAAGCAGATGACTTGATGGTAAGGAGAAAGCCCATACTCTGTGTCAAGGAGATAAGATGGAAGGGTAGTGCAGCTAAGCCAACTGGCTTAGTATCTAGAGTCTACCTCTCAATGGCAGGGTAGACTATAAATGGTGTTGGAATTGTGGCAATAGAGAGTTATCTGAAGAAGCGAGGTGTGCCATCAGACTTACTGATAGACATGTGGCAATCAGACTTCAGTGTAAGGATAGGGCACTCTTCTTAATCCCAGCCTATGCATCACAGCAGGGTTGTGATAGTGAGGAAAAGAGTGCATTCAGGCTACAGTTGCAGTATCTTCTAGATTAAGCAGAACAACATGAGATGCTGTTTATAATGGGGGAGATAAATGCACATATTGGGACAGACAGAACAGGTTATGAGGACTGCTTGGGTCCACATGGGTGCGGCAACAGGAATAAAGAAGGAGAGGCCCTTCTGGACTTCTATCTGGCAAATAGGGCAATGGTGGCCAGCACATGGTTCAACAAGAAAAACAGTAACAAGATCACATACAAGAGGGGCCAACATGCAACACAGATTGACATCCACCTTTTAAGAAAAGAGGATTGGAGTAGAAACGTCAATTGCAAAGACATCCCTAGTGAAACAGTTGACCCACATCATAAACCACGGATTGCCACAGTAAGCTACAAGTAGTGGTCAGAGAAGAGAAGGCTCTAAGGTCAACAGTGACAAGGCTGAAGACCTGGAAGTTGATTTTACAAAAAGGCGAATAGTTCAAGATAATACTCGGCTTGAGCACCTCATGAAGAAGAAGAAATAGGAGAGAATGAAGAAAAATGGCAGGGCCTCAAAACAGCATGTGTAAGGACTACTGAAGAGATATGCAGCTGAACAGGTATGGAAATAAGGTACATAAGAAAATTTAGTGGGGAGTGCAGAAATTCATGAAGTGATAAAAAAGGAGGAGTACAGAAAAAGGTGGGACATAAAAAATGGACCAGTCAAAGAAGGCTTACTGGTTTACCAACAAACAGGCTAAGAGAACGGTTGCAATAACCAAGAACAAGTCATCAGAGACACTTAATCAGCCTTTGAAAAGTGACTCAGTAAATAGCACAAAGAAACTCTATCAGGTTGTGAGGCAAAGACAGAAAGGTAAAGAAAGTCATCAGACACCTTTCATAAGGGATGCTAGCAATAACTTGTTCACCAGTCCACAAAACATCAAAGGCAGATGGAAGGAGTAATTCCAACAGCTTCTGAATGAAGAAAGCCCCACAGAAACTGTACAGCCTAGACACAACCTTCAATGAAAGAAGAGGACCACCACCCAAGAAAATTAAAATAAAATCAGAGAAAGCAGCAGGCTCAGATCAGGTTGCAAAAGATATGAGCAAGATGTTGGGTGAATTAGGGGAGAAATGGCTCCAGTGGGTATTCATAGCAGTATGGAGAGATAGGTGTTCATCAGTGTTTACTAGGCTAATGACCACAAGGGCCTTTTTAAGCTTAGCCATGCATTCCAAATCTCTGATGATTTCTGATAACCTTGATAAGTGTTAGCATGGGCCTGGGAGATGAACCATTTACAGGTTACCTGTTTGCATCAGAGACAGAGGTGCCAAATCAGGGATGAATTTCTGTTTTCCCATCTAGTTGTCCAAGTTGCACTTGAATTGGATTAGGGAGTAACTCTGCTTCACATGGATGGGGAGCCTGTTCCATAGACGGAGTATTCTCTGGGATACATACCTATCTCTCCAGCAGGTCCTATTTATATCACAGGCAAGGTTTAAGTCTTTAGAATGGGTAATTCTGGTACTGTTTGTTTTGTGGATATACAGGAGGTCCATTATAGGGATCCAAATCATGTTATCAAAAAATAAAAATGTCGAACGGCACAACAGCGAAATTGCTGAAATGTCGAGGGTCCTATTTTGAGATCACAGTACAGTGAAGATTGGGATATTTGCCCTTTCCTCACTGTAGTGCGATCTCAGAGTTGGAATATGTATTTAGTGGAGGTGTGGGGGGCTAATACCAAATTTGAATTTCAGCATTTTCGCTTTTGTGAGCGTTCAACATTCTGCTTCTGTGATGTTATGATATAGACACTATTAGAGTGGGGTCTGACAATGCCCAGTTTGCCAGGCATAGATCTCCCCTCAAAAGCCTGTAGGAGACATAATACAGGGATAGGACCTTGAGGCTGTCTGCATAGGGCATATTACTTATGCCCTGTACTCTTTTAGTGAGGAACCTCTGTGGATGTTCCAGTTGTTGGATATGCGTGGTCAGGTACATACCAAAGGGAGCATTGTACTCAATGATATGTCTTACAAATGCCAAATGGAGTGGAACAATGACTTCCTTGGACTTAGATGTAATACCTTTGTTTATAAGTTGCACAATATAGAATGATTTTCTCACCACTGTAGACACGTTATGATCAAAAGCTAGATTAGTTTCAATATGTGTCCCTAAGTCCCTGACTACTGGGTCAACTCTAAGGGGTGTGTTGTCAATATGTTACCAGGGATGGATGACTTCCCAAAGGATACTTTTATGCATTTCTTGGGATTTAGTTTTAGTCCATGACATTGACACCAGTTGTTTGTCTTTGTTAGCCCCTCCTGGAGAACATTTGTGTCAGTGTGAAATTCAGTGACAGCTCCTAATTTGCAAACATCTGCAAATTTAGTCAGCCAGAGACCACTGACATTGGCCTTGACTTTTGAGAATTAAATGCCAAAAAGGAGCAGTCCAAGGTTTGATCCCTGGGGGACTCCACTTGTGACTGGCCTCTTTGCAGAGGTGGACTCCCCAATTCTAACTTCATGGGTTCTGTCTGTGAGACAGTTGGCTATACACCATGTGACATACAGATTTGAACCTAAACTCTTGAGTTTGTCAACAATGCCCAAGTGGGGTATTGTGTCAAATGCCTTGGCCAGGTCAAGGTAGGCAGTGTGAATGATTTTGCCTTCATCCAATGTTTTGGTGACCTTCTCAAAGAAGTCTACCAGGCTGAGTATGCATGATCAGCCCTTTACCAAACCAAACTGGGTTGGGACCAGTGTCTCTGTTGATCATCTACATGATGATTCTTTCCATGGCTTTACATATAAGACTATGAGACATATGGGTCTGTAGTTTCCAGGGTCTGTAGATGACCCACTTTTGTGCAAAGGGATGGCAGTTGCCTTTCTCCATTCATGAGGTATGAAGCCTGTTTGGAGGCTACAGTTAAATAGTAATTCCAGAGGCCCTGATAGGTCATGTTTCATGCTATTTTGAAGGCATCCTGGGATATTGTCTGGGCCCAGTGATGCAGTGTTCTTGGTCTTAGAGAGAACATTAAGGACCTGTTCCCTAGTGATAGTGGGGCAAGTTATATTTGACGATATTTGCTGAGGGAAGATTGAGGGGAGAGAGGAGTAAAGCTAGAGCTGAATTTATCAGCTAGAAGGTTTGCTATATCTTTTGGTTCAGTACAGGTGGCTCCATTTTCAATGAGCTCTGCTCACAACTGTGTATCGCCTTTGAGGTTGTGGAGATAGCTAATGAATGCTTTGTGGTTATCCTTCGTCTAGGAGGCCAAACTTACCTCAAATTTGGCTTTGGTAGACTTTATTTGTCCTCTGAGTTGTTTGCTTAGTTTAATGAGAGTGCTTTTATCCTGCTGGGTGCTGCACCTCCTAATTTTTGCCATGATTTTCTTCCTTCTGTTATACAGTCGACTGATTTTGTGATTCCACCAGAGTGACTTGTTTTTTGAGTTAGTTCTGTACTTCTTCCTGGTGGATACAGCTGCCTGTATACAGCTATTAACATGCTTATACAGGGTTTCTGTGAACAGTTCTGCATAGGCAGAAGTGTTCTCAGGGTTTATAGGGGCTTGCAATTTTGTCAGGTTCTCACTTAATAGCAGGAGGTTAGCCTTAGAATAGTTCCTGAATTTTCCTGGTTTAGCTGGGGGTCCAAGTTTTATTTTGACTTCAAAGGAGACCATTTTGTGGTCTGACCTTACCAGGGAAGGCATTACAGTAGGGGGTGTGCAGCACTCTCCCATGTTAGTGAGGACTAGGCCCAGTATGGTTGCACCCCTAGTTGGTGTATTGACTATCTGGTCCAGGGAGTTTGTGTTTACAAAATTCAGGAATCTCTGTGCAAGTATGTTTTATGTCATATAGGATTCCCAGTTAATAGTGGGTAATTAAAGTCACCCATAAATATGGTACTGGGTTAGATGGTTAGTGTTTCTACTAGGTATATCCCAGATAGCTGAAAAGAAGCATGCTTGTGCCGGTGTACAAGTCAAAGGTGATACTCACAACTTCGGCAGTGTAGAGGTATCACATTTCCATCACAGTGCATGGGTGTTCTGTAGAGGGTGATTGATAAATAAGCAGAGTCTTACAAAGTAAGATGGAAGATGATTAGTGTAGATTGGAGCAGCACAACCAATCCAAAAATTGCAGTAAGAGTGATAGCTGTTAAGAATCTAGAGATTAGGAAAGAGTCCAACTGGTTATTCCTAGACTTGGAGAAAACATATGACAATGTTATAAAAAAAGCTAATTCAGGCAGTACTGTGATGGATCAAAGTCCTAGGAACATTGGTAGAATTAGTGCAGACTATGTACAAGGAGGCTATAACAAAAGTATGAACAATGTCCAAACTCACAAAGAGGTTTCCAGTGTGAGTGGGTGTACATCAGGGTTCAGCTCTGAGCCCGCTACTGTTCATACTGGTGATCAACTACATTCGCAAACAGGTCAGCAGGAACAGATTGAAGCTACTGTATGCAGACTATTTTGGGGTTGTCACAATGGTAAAGGTCAGGGTTGTCATAATGATTAAGGTGTTTATTTCACATACGCAAGGCACAGGGTTTTATTCTCAGCTTTGAGACAAACTGGCTAGGCTTTAAATGGCTCAGTAGGGCAGCTAGCCTAGTACTTACCTATGAACCTATAGTAATGTGGAATTACATGCAGGTTTTGAACAAGAACTTCATCAGATGACAGGGGAATGCAATGCAAAACTGATCGCACACTGGATGAAACTAAGTACAGGAAAGTCAGTTATAATGGCAGCAAATGGTGGAATTGGGTGAGAATTAATCAGTTTGAACGCCAAAAATTTTTTTGTTTTTTTTTTTTCCCCAGGGGGGGGGTTTTTTTATTAAGGGGCTTGGGGGGGCAATTTTTGTCGGGGTTTTTTTTTTTCACTTAATTTTTTTAAAAAGGCCCAAGGAGGGTTGGGGGGCCCCTTAGGAAATTTATTTTTCCTGGAATTTTCCCGGGGGTTTTTTTTTTTTTTTTTTTTTTTTTTTTTTTTTTTTTTTTTTTTTTTTTTTTTTTTTTTTTTTTTTTTTTTTTTTTTTTTTTTTTTTTTTTTTTTTTTTTTTTTTTTTTTTTTTTTTTTTTTTTTTTTTTTTTTTTTTTTTTTTTTTTTTTTTTTTTTTTTTTTTTTTTTTTTTTTTTTTTTTTTTTTTTTTTTTTTTTTTTTTTTTTTTTTTTTTTTTTTTTTTTTTTTTTTTTTTTTTTTTTTTTTTTTTTTTTTTTTTTTTTTTTTTTTTTTTTTTTTTTTTTTTTTTTTTTTTTTTTTTTTTTTTTTTTTTTTTTTTTTTTTTTTTTTTTTTTTTTTTTTTTTTTTTTTTTTTTTTTTTTTTTTTTTTTTTTTTTTTTTTTTTTTTTTTTTTTTTTTTTTTTTTTTTTTTTTTTTTTTTTTTTTTTTTTTTTTTTTTTTTTTTTTTTAAAAAAAAAAAAAAAAAAAAAAAAAAAAAAAAAAAAAAAAAAAAAAAAAAAAAAAAAAAAAAAAAAAAAAAAAAAGAAAAAAAAAAGAAAAAAAAAAAAAAAAAAAAAAAAAAAAAAAAAAAAAAAAAAAGACAAAAAAAAAAAAAAAAAAAAAAAAAAAAAAAAAAAAAAAAAAAAAAACAAAAAAAAAAAAAAAAAAAAAAAAAAACAAAAAAAAAGAAAAAAAAATAAAAAAAAAAAAAAAAAAAAAAAAAAAAAAAAAAAAAAAAAAAAAAAAAAAAAAAAAAAAAAAAAAAAAAAAAAAAAAAAAAAAAAAAAAAAAAAAAAAAAAAAAAAAAAAAAAAAAAAAAAAAAAAAAAAAAAAAAAAAAAAAAAAAAAAAAAAAAAAAAAAAAAAAAAAAAAAAAAAAAAAAAAAAAAAAAAAGAAAAAAAAAAAAAAAAAAAAAAAAAAAAAAAAAAAAAAAAAAAAAAAGAAAAAAAAAAAAAAAAAAAAAAAAAAAAAAAAAAAAAAAAAAAAAAAAAAAAAAAAAAAAAAAAAAAAACAAAGAAAATAAAAAAAAAAAAAAAAAAAAAAAAAGTTTTTTTTTAAAAGTTTTAATTTTACTTTCAAAAGCATTTTTTTCTTAAGAAGGTTCCAGTTATGTGCAAATCCAGTAGTGAGGTTTGGCCATATTTAAACCAAAAGTTTTATTGTTTTTCGTCAATTTTTTCCAATCTAATCTTAAATTGATGATCTCTTACCTTTTCATTCATGTGTTTTGTACGTGCATTGGCTTTAACATTCCTACGTATTTCTTATATGTATATATATATATATATATATATATATATATATATGTATATATATATATATATATATATATATATATATATATATATATATATATATATATGTATGTGTGTGTGTGTGTGTGTGTGTGTATGTATATATATATATATATATATATATATATATATATATATATATATAAACCACAAAGAAGGAGCAACAGTCTCTATTATAGAGTTGAAAATATGTAGCAATGCCAGTAAAATTAATCTCAAAGCAACAGCTTATATATATATATATATATATATATATATATATATATATATATATATATATGTTATTCTAAAGGACTCCATTAAATGTAATATGAGTTGCAATGCCATCACTTGGCTGCCTTTTATTATCAGCTATTTCAACTGGCAAGGTTAAGCTTTATTTATTTGTAAAACAGATGTCTACTGATTACGCATGTAAAGAAAATACAGGACAATTAAACACTGCATGATTCTTTTCCTACTTCCATATGTCAAATTATGCATTAGACATTAAGACGTCCTAGATACTATAGATTTCCCAAACAGACCATGTGGGACTTAAAAAATAGCAGCAGCTTATAATTATAATGAATATGACAAGCATTAATAAGAACAAAGCACATCACTGAAAGGCCAGGCATCTTGGTCAAGCAATAAATCCATAAAGCAATTAAAAAAAAAATCATCCATCAGAGCAATACAAAAGTTAGCCTTCCTAGTGTTTGACTTCTATAGAACTCTCATGTATTAGCAGTTAAATATAGTGAGATATTTTCAAGTATTGCTTTTGCATGGCACAATTTAGTTATGTGAGATGATCGAGGTATATCAACTCACATTTTAAAATCAGGCACAGGAATATATATTAAACAATATTGTTAAAAACACAGTATGTCTGAAAACTTGGTTGTGACTTATTACGGTTTTGTATATGCATGAATGGACATGGTAACTGAACAAATTTATGATTAGCCATTTCTAAAATAACAATGTGTACTAGCTTGCTATATTTGCCTTAACTCTGCTATAGGACACTAAAAGCTGTATATTAAATTCTTTAGGAGAGAAGTAAATCAAAAGAGATTAAAACCCAGTCTTCCATGACAGCACAGCAAGAACATGCAAAAGGAAATCATTATAAATCATCTGTCCACTAATAGCTGATGAAGACTGATATGACTTTAACTTTATGCTACAAATTGGAAAACAATTCTCAGTCAAGACTCTTCTAATCGAAAACATATGGGTGAATGGATAGCATTGAATAAATCATAACAGGACTGATTACATATTGCTTTGTACAGTAACCATCAGATTGCACAAATAAATACAGCATTTAATAAAATTATTTCATTCAAAAATAGACATCCAGGCACAGCATTTAACATATAAACATGCATAAAGATATATACAAGCATACACAGGTCTATATGTACAATCATACTGAAAGGCCTTACTCTATGTCAATCCAAAACACCCTTAATTTCAGGTTAACTCAACAAAATACATTAAATAAGGCAATACAATTATCAAGTTGCAAATTATTTTATATAAAGGCTGATAATTTGTTCCAAGGTGTAATAACTCTCTCAAAAAAAGGCATGAACTAATGTTAAATTATTATATATGATCACATCTTGTAGCCTCAGATCACTTCTCAGATTATGGTTACCATATTAAAACTAAAATCCAAGGCATTCCCTAAGAAACTCATCATTTTAGCCTTAAAAATAGCACTAAGTATTCATATTGTATTCTGAGTCAGACAGATACAACTGATGATTTTAAATCTAGAATGAGAAGAATGAAAAAAAAACTGATCTGCATGTATTTCATAAAAGAACAATGTTCTCTCTCAACTCTCTTAATTTTAAAAATTAAAGAGAGATATACCAAAAAGAGAGGTACAGCTGTTAAAAACTGGTAGAATATTAGTGCCTTAAGATGAAAAATAAATTTGGAAACCAGACCTTGTAAGCCTATTTGTCTGTACTAACAGCACTAGTATGCATACTAAATGTTATTTCTTCATTTAATTGTGTCTGTATAGGTGCCAGTTACATCTAAAGTATGTACAGTGCCTTGGGATATCTTTGGCAAAGATGCATTATTTAAATGAATTGCATTGCATCTTTTCAACATCAGCCCAAAGATACACAGCATCTTGATCAGATTGTGTAAAAAAGGAAGATTGTTTGGACCGTAACTTTAAAATCACTCTATTTGGTACAGGACTATTTTGTGTGAATTAGTAAATTCAAAAGATATAAAAAACATTATATTTGACATGTCAAGGTCCAGAGTGAATGGGTGAAGACAAAAAACATATTCAAAATCTGTCCAGAAACAGAACAATTAGAAATTCCTAGCATGATCATAAAAGGGTCATTCAGTGTATTAAAACATAATTTGGCAGGCCATTCTAACAACTTTTCAAGACATTCAACAGTATACCTTTTTAATATGTAAATGTATAAATTTGATTTAGAATTTGGTCATTACTAGAAAGATGACAATTAACAAAAAAAAATCTGCCTGCAAGACTCTGTTAACATCAGCGCAATAATGACTGCTTCTTAAAATAAATTATTTTAAATCAGTTTGAATGCAATGATCAATGTACTAAGTCCAAGCAAATTTACTTCTTATAAGTTCAGATGGGAATGTTCCATAACATTGCCAAAACAGCTGCTAGAACAGTCATTTACTATAAAGTCAGATTATACTTTGGCTTAATATATTATATAAAGTGTTACCATTTCCCAAGTGACTGATACTTATAATGAAGCTGTGGAAGTACTGAACAGAAAAGTAACCAATCAGGTGTCAGACATTTTTTATCTTCACTTGAAAGAGGCAACAACTGGAACAACAGCTTTTTTTAATTGCTGCTTTTCACTATAAACTTTTTCAGTTTAAATATAACAGGGAGAATGAATGTTAAATTCTTCAAGTCCCTGTAAACCAATAAATAACTATGACCATCCATTGATGTTGCAAACATTTTATTTATGTAAACAGCAAACCTTGAATATTATAAATAAGCATTTATAATTTAATAAAATATCATACCTTCTCCTGCACAAACATAAGATTTTGGCAACCTCAATCATGTAATTATTAAACATCGTACCAACTCATTTATCTTCAGCTGTGGTCTAACCATTGGTCTTTTCATTTTTTTTTCATTTGTTCACAGGCCTAATTGCCTGAGTGACATAACTGAAATCCATACTGTGAACTCCTGTACTTCCAAATGCATGACATACCCACATCACCACCTCAGTGATTGGTCCACTGTAAAATACAGTGCTGTATTCTGTCATATTTAGATCTTGCATCATCTCTGGAAAGGAAAGAAAAAGGGGGCAACCATGGAGTGACCAATGATCCCTTAAGTTCCTGGCTGTACATCATTCTTATATATATATATATATATATATATATATATATATATATATATATATATATATATATATATATATATATATATATATATATGTGTATATATATATATATATATATATATATATATATATATATATATATATATATATATATATATATATATATCTCCACTATAGTGCGGTCACGGAACATTCACATTTAAACTGCTAGGGTACATGGGTACCTGGCCCGCGGCAATAAGGTAAGTTAACTTTTTATTTTTTTAAACCTAAGGCTCCCATTCACTATTTCAAGTGAATGGAAGTTCGAGATTCTGGTCTCGAGATTATGAATTCCGAGCTTCCATCCATTCGATCTTGTGAAGTGGAACTATATATATATATATATATATATATATATATATATATATATATATATATATAAATATAAAATATATACACATATATGTGTGTGTGTGTGTGTGTGCGTGCATAGTATGTGTATATATGTGTGTGTGTGCATGTATGTATATATATATATATATATATATATATATATATATATATATATATATATATATACACATATGGAACACACTAAACATTCAATGGAATAAACCAGATACACCACAGATATATTTAGAGCTTTCATTCTTTTATTTTGTCAGAACTTCTTCAGAATAAATATTTAGGAAACCATGTATTTTTTATATAACTTTATAGTCACAGAACCAACCCCAATTAATTGACATTCTGTTTAAAGGCATATGCTAAACTTAAATAAATTGTCCATAAGATTAAATAAATCACATTTATAAACACAATATGAATTAAAATGATACATTTTATATGTGTTTTTCTATAACCTTTGAACAATTAAAAACATCTAATATTAATATTCCCGAAACTTCCTGAAACCCTTATCCAATATACACAGCTCTGTAACTTTGCAAAAAGAAAAACAAATTTTCAAAGACAAAAAACTCCTACTACACAAAGCTCCAGTCCAACCATCCCCAAAATCCTAGGCTTTTTTGGAACTCCATAAACTCACTCCTCAACCCAGGCTCCAAAAATAACCCCTGTCCGGACCCAAGTAAATCTGACCTCGAATTAGCCTGTCTTTTCAACTCTTTCTTTATAGAGTCAATATCCGACCTAACGAAAACTTTTCCCAACAACAACCCATCTCTCCTACATTCCACCTCATCTAAGTCCCCAAATAATATCCCCCCATGTTTGAGCTTAAACCTGTCTCCACTAACTACGTAAAAAGACTTCTATCCAAACTTAAACCTTACTCCAATGCACCTGACTACATCCCCTCTTCCTTTCTCTAGTCTGCTGCGGATGGTATAGCTCTCCCAATTAATATCCTAATTAATAGATCCATAAAGGAATCCTATGTCCCTAAACTCTGGTGTTCTGCCCTTATTCTTCCTCTCCACAAGGGAAGCAAAAACACTAACATTTCAAACTTCCGCCCTATAGCTCATCTTTCTCCAATCTCCAAAACCTAGAAAAATGCATCCACCTCCAACTTATGCCTTTTTTGACTAAAAAAACAACTTCTGACCCCTACCCAACATGGCTTCCAACCAGGACATAGCACCATAACAGCTCTACTCTCATTTTTAGAAACTGTCAATCAAGCCTGAGATTCTGGGAACTTAGTATTCACAGTGCTCCTAGATCTCTCTAAAGCATTCGATACTGTTTCTCATAAGCACCTTCTAAGTCACCTCTCAAACCTAAATCTCTCCCAAAACACTCTTTTGTGGTTCTCAAGCTATCTGTCAGATAGATCTCAGGCTGTGAATTGAAAAAAAGGCACCTCATCTTTCTTACCCACCCCTACCAGAGTATCACAGGGGTCCATCCTTGGACCAATGCTGTTTAATATCTTTATCAATAACTTTCACTCTGCTGTTCCTAATGTCAAAGTAATCCAATATGCAGATGACTCTACACTTGTCTGCTCTGTCTCTAACCTCCCTGAACTCCTATCTAAAACTCAGACTGCCTTCTCAACTACTGAGATCTGGATGCACCAAAATTCCCTTTCTCTCAATGCTAACAAAACTAAAATACTACTATTCACACCCTCAAAATCTTTTTCTTTTGATTAAAAATTCCTTCCAAGTCCTTAGCCAAAACAACTCTCCAATCGAAGTTGTTCTCTTTGCCAAACTACTTGGTGTAACTATAGACGAACACCTCAAGTTTGACATCTATATTCAGCAAAATATAAAGAAAACCCACCAAAAACTAGGTATGCAGTACAGGAACAACCACTTCCTCTCTACTTCTACCAGGCATACTCTGGCCTCCTCTTACCTCCTTCCCTCCCTTCTGTACGGCGCCCCACTACTAACTAACCTATCCTCTTCTATCACTTCCAAACTTGAAAGCTGTTCTAACAACATTTCTAAATTTGCCACCAAAGCCAAACATTCCACTCATCACTGTGTTACCCTCCAGTCCCTCAACTAGTTAGAATTCACAAATTACCTAGACTTCCTCCAGCTTGCTACTGCACATAGACTAATATTTAATCCAACCAAATGCCCCACTCTAACTATTATTCTTCCCCCATGCACCCCAAATAGAACTCTCACATCTGACCACCAAAACGTAATTACTGTCCACAAACCTAAACGTCCTGCTGGACAATTTCTCCTCTCCTCTCCTCCTTAGGTAAGAAATGGAACTCTTTCCCTACTACACTAAGGACAATGTCAAACACAAACAACTTAAAAATGCACCTTTACACCTACCTCTCCTCCAAATGGAAATGTAACTGCATTCTCCTTACCTAGAACTCATTAATAAAAGTCCCTAGGAGGGTATCTGCCTGAGTTCCTAAGCACTTTATAGCTGGATATATCTTTCTATTGCTAATTCCCATACAATCTCTCACACTCTGTAAATATTGTAAATAACTTTTGGCTTTTGACTTTAACTGGGTGAATTTGTTAAAATGTATCTGCATGATATTTTTCCACTATGGGGAATATTGCTCACATTTTGTATTATTTGATATGTATTTGTACTTGTAGTTTTATTTTTATTAGACTGCTATCTTTACTGTAATCTGTTTCATTGAGCTTTTCTTCCTGTACCTCCACTGAAAACGGGCTCTCTGGGCCCAGTGGACTTCCCTGGTAATCAAACTGGAAATAAATAAATAATAAAATAATAAATATGCTCATTTAGTCCTTTCTTATTGGAAGCCAACCTAAGCTGCCATTCTGCTTCTTTACATTCTAACATTATATTAAAAGTATCTATACATTTTCCTGTAAGCACATGATCAAAAACAAAAAATGTAAATTTCTTGAAATTTTGAGTCTTTTGCATGTTTGGCTAAAGCATTACTTAAATCACATTTTAATAGGTTCATAGGTTAGTACTAGGCTATTGCCCCTAGGGCCTATACAAGCCTAGCCATAACAATTCCCTGGTTATTTCTTCCCACAATATTTACTTCCCTGGACCCCTGTCTAGCAGGGGGACTGATGTGATCTCTGGGGTGAATTTCCTATCTCCCATCCAATCGTCAAGGTTCCTTTTGAAGAGGGCCAAAGAGGTGCACTCCTTGACATGCATGGGCAGTCTATTCCAGAGTCTGGGGAGTCCCTGGGTCAGGAACCTATCCCTCAAGCATGTTTTGTTCATTGTGATGACAAGGTTTAGATCCCTGGAGCATGAGGCTCTGAGGGATTGGGATTTCTTTAAGTGTAGCATGTCCAACAGCTCTGGGTTTGACATGGCCTTGTTTGTTAAGCAGAGATTGCCTCTGAGTAGATGATATGTGACAGAGTATAGCTGGAGTTTTTTTAGCCGGTCAGCATAGGGCATCTGCTTTAGGCCTGTGATTCTTTTAGTGAGGTATATCTGTGGCCTTTCAAGTTGTTGCAGATGTCTTGTGCAGTACATACCAAACAGGGCATTGTATTCTATAATGGGTCTAATGAGGGATGAGTACAGTGGGACGATGACCTCGTTTTTTCTGGAAGAAAAGCCCTTAGTGATGATGTGTGCCACATAGAAGGATTTCCTGACTGTTGAGGCGATGTGGTTATTGAGGGTGAGACCACTGTCCACCTGTGTCCCTAAGTCTCGCATCACACTTTTGGCATTTAGTGTACTGCCACCTATGTGGTAATTCACGGGTACATGTTTTTTCCCAAAAGGGATAACTATACATTTCTTGGCACTGAGCTTGAGTCCATGGGTCTGGCACCAAGCATCGGTTTCTGTTAGGCCCTTATGTAGACTATCCACATCATTTGGGGATTCAGTAATGGCTCTCAGTTTGCAGTCATCTGCGAACTTTGTTAGCCAGAGTCCCTTAGTGTCGGCCTGTACTTCAGGGAAGTAGATGCCAAACAAGAGCGGTCCCAGGACTGAACCCTGAGGTACTCCACTTGTCACTTGTCTGGACCTGGATTTGGAGTTGGCTACTTTTATAGTGTGGGTTCTGTCAGTAAGCCAGTTGGCAACCCATCGAGTGATGTAGGGATTAATGCCCGGCTTAGTAAATTTATCTATGATTCCAGAGTGGGGGATGGTGTTGAAGGCCTTGGCGAGATCCAGATAGGCTGTGTGGACTGCCTTACCCTTGTTCACAGCTCTGGAGACTGATTCAAAGAAGTCTATCAGGTTCAGGAGACATGATCGGCCCTTCACGAACCCAAACTGGGTGGGGTCCAGTGTTTGAAGGTTGGTAGCAGTAATGTGCTCATATATTCTTTTTGAAAGTTTTCTGACTGTCTTATCTACATAATAATTGCCAGAGAATTCACAACTATGTAAGCTATACTACAGGAATTACAATCAAAATGTCCTTTCTCCCATATTTCCCTAAAATGTTTATATAAATAAAGGAAGTGTATGCTACATACCTGCAAAATATACATATGTAACACTTAAATGTTTCAAAAGTTCTACAATCTCTAGGTGATGAAGTACTACCCTTCTCCAAAATTGATGTTATATTATTATTACATTAGTAATTAAATAATATCTTATCACCTATTAGGCTTGCCAGATCAAAATTACCTAAAACAATTTTCCATTTTTTTATCTAAAGTATGTTCTATTTGCATCATATCAGTAGATATTGATAATGGCAATGCTTTGATGAAACATTTAGTTTCATCATTGTGTCATAGTTTCCATCTCCAAATACTGCATTATATTTTATAGGTTCATAGGTAGGTACTCGGCTATTAGCCCTAGGGCCTATATAAGCATAGCCAAAAAGGTACCCTGGTTTTCACCACCCAAGAAAATTATTTTCCTGTGCCCCTGTTGAGCAGAGCCACAGAGGTGATCCCCAGGGTGAATTTCCTATTTCCCATCCAATCATCAAAATTCTTCTTGAAGAGTCCTAATGAGGAGCTTTGTTTGATATAGATAGGTAGTTTGTTCCAGAGTATGGGAAGTCTCTGGGACAGGAATCTATCCCTCCAGCATGTTCTGTTTATTGTAGTGACAAGGTTTAGGTCCCTAGAGCATGTAGCTTGGAGGGATTGGGATTTCTTTAAGTGGAGCATGTCCAACAGCTCCGGGGTTGACATAGCATTGTATGTCAGGCAGAGATTGCCACTGAGTAGGTGATATGCGATGGAGTAAAGCTGGAGTTTTTTTAGATGGTCTGCATAGGGCATCTGTTTGAAGCCGGTAATCCTCTTTGTGAGGTATTTCTGTGGCCTTTCCAGTTGTTGTACATGTGTTGTGAGGTACATACCAAAAGGGGCAGTGTACTCTATAATGGGTCTAATGACTGACAAGTAGAGGGGAACAATTACCTCTTTTTTTCCTGTATGAGAAACCTTTTGTGATGAGGTGTGCCATGTAAAAGGATTTCCTGACTACTGTGGCGATGTGATTATCAAAGGAGAGACTACTGTCCACCTGTGTCCCAAGGTCTCTTATCATACTTTCAGTGTTAAGTAGACTACCACCTATGTGGTAGCTCATGGGTACAGATTTTTTACCAAAGGGGATGACAATGCACTTTTTGGCATTGAGCTTGAGGCCATGGCTTTGACATCAGGCATTTATCTCCGTGAGGCCCTTTTGCAGGATGTCCACATTGTTAGGAGTTTTGATTATTGCTCCTAGTTTGCAGTTATCTGTGAACTTCATTAACCAAAGACCTTCTGTGTTACCCTGTACTTCAGAAAAGTAGATACCAAACAGGAGAGGACCCAGGACTGAATCCTGTGGTACTCTACTTGCCACTGGTCTGAAGTCAGATTTGTAGTCTGCTACTTTCACAGTATGGTTTGGCAAACTGTCTTGTGACATAGGGATTTATACCTAGTTTAGTGAGTTTATCTACAATTCCAGAGTGGGGGATGGTGTCAAAAGCCTTGGTGAGACCTTGATAGGCTGTGTGAACCACCTTACCCTCATCTATGGCTTTGGTGACTGCTTCAAAGAAGTCTATCAGGTTTAGGAGACATGATCTGCCTTTTACAAACCAGAACTGGTTGGGGTCCAGAGTATGGAGATTATTAATCTTTTTGTGTATAAGATCCATGATGATACATTCCATGGCCTTGCAGACCAGGCTCATTAGGCTAATGGGGCAGTAGTTCCCAGGGTCCATGGTGGCTCCACCCTTGTTGAGTAGGATAACTGTCACTGTACACCATTCAGTGGGCACAAAGCCTGAGGTGAGGCTATGACTGAACATGGTGCTTAGGTGGGGTGCCAGTTCATTCTGCAGTTCATGTAGAATGCAGCCTGGGATGTTGTCAGGTCCCATGGATGCTGTGTTCTTGGCTTAGGAGAGTGTGGTTTTACCTGTGCAGCCGTGATTACAGGAACTTTGCATTCTTCCGGTATAGAAATGGGTCCTTTAGGGGTGAGAGGAGGGTAAAGTTAGCACTGAACCTATCTGCCAGGATGTTGACAATATCAGTTGGTTCTGTATATTTAGTGCCATTGTGCTAGAACTCAGAGCAGATCTGAATGTTGCCATTAAGATTCTTGACATAGCTATAGAATGCTTTGTGGTTGTCTTTAGAATCAGTGGTGATTTTGTTTTTTTTTAACTAGCTTTGGAAGATCTCATGAGGGATGAGGGATCTCAGCTTCTTCCTGAAGCTGACCAGGGAGTTCCTCCAATCAAGGGATTTTACTCTTTTTTGCAACAGTTTCTTTCTTCTATTGTAGAGTTTGTTTATGGCAGGGGACCACCAGATTGGCTTCCTTTTTTTGGAGGATAGCATCTTGGTTCTGTTAAGGATAGCACGATCCTTGCACTCGTGTAAGTGCTTATAAAGTGCATTTGTGTAGGTTTCAGCAGTCGTACCACTACTGTCCATCTGCATGGGTGTTGTGAAGTTTGCCACTTCTGTCTTAAGAAGTGTGAAGTTGGTTTTGGAGCTAAGAGGTTGAGATGTATGGTTGTACCATAACCACAACAATCTCTCATTTGCAAAATGTGTTCTTCTGACAATAATAAAATAGCTCAGTAGTGACAGGGCTTGCTTAGGATCCTTTTCAAATGTGATTTGCTATGAAATAAATGAATCCTAAAACCCAAGCGATCCCAATACTTAACTCTAAGGTTCTTGGCCTGACATTTGCCCAACATTGCCAAAACATCCATAAAGTCATTTGATGCCAGTGCTTCAGAGTCTAATAAATGTACTGCAGCCAGACCTTTTGTATCAGGCACTTTTACATAGTCATCATGCCATATTTTTTCTTCCCTGGCTGAGTAATGTGTTAACTGATTTTTGACCCATGATGAACAGCATTAATATTACTGTATGTGTAATAAAACTTGCATCATTATTAATATTACCACCTGTGCAGATTTACTGTTTAATAATTCTCTCCTTAAAGGTAATTGTGGAAAATTACTGTTATCTCCACTACTTCTTTTACTGTTATCAGGGCTCAGCCCTAAATTATTTTCTAATGTCGTGACATTCCCTTGTCTAGTATCAAATCAAAATGAATGGACATATTCTCTTCATTTAAAACATCAACAAATGTCTGTAGGTCTCCATCTGTCTGTTGAAACTGCTCTCTCCACAAACATGAGTAGAACCAATTACTTTCATACCAGAGGAGACTGAAATTATTGCATCTTTTTCCATGGATGCAGTTAAGCTTTCTACACTCTCCCCATTAGTACTAGACATTTGTCAGATATTTCTGTATCTCCTGCATGCTGGCAGCTTATCTTTAAATTATTTAATTCAGCTCCAAAAATAGTTCTCCTTCTATGGTTGTCTGTTCTTCGGAAAGCAAATGAGTATCTTCTACAATGAGGCTCTGCCTCTGTTTCAACTTTTCCAATAGATCCATGATTCTACAAATAATATTAAAAAATAATGCTTATCTGAGGGGAAAACATATACCCTGGGATTCATGAAGCTTGCACCAGGTGCAGGCGTAGTGTCGGCGTTCTAACACCAAATATGGCAGCCGAGCGATTCAGGTATGAGCTGTTTCCATGTGCACTACCTGCGTACGCTACACCCTCACAACTCCCAGGCCTTGTATGCTAGTCACCCCATGTGCAGCAGTGTAGCATGCAAATGAAGGTATGTAGCGATCCAGGAAGTGGTGCAGGTGTAGTGTAAGCAAGCAGAAATGTAAACCATAGAAAACGGTTTACATTTTTGCAAACATAAAATCGGAGTCATGACAGCCGACCAAGCACATGTTTTATATTATTAATATATGCCAATAACTAAATATATAGCCATTGGCATAAAAAAATGTACAAAATATAAAATTAACATTTAATGTATATATTCGCACTATCGTGATGTGGTAGTGCAGGGCAGTGGTGTGCAAAAGGGGATCACAAGGAAAATATAAAAATATAGAATAAAACCGTAATGAAACACATATCACGATTTCCCCATAATAGTCAATGGCATGCTACACCATACTATGGTGCAAGGGTTGCTAAGGGGCTGTGACAGTGTTATGCGCAGTAGCTAGGAATTAGTAGGCAATGCCATGCAAATGAGAGGAGAAATAGTGAATAATCGCAGATTCCCCACTGGTGTAAAGATGCACCTCACAGCGTAGCATTATAACACCGATAAAAGATGTCATCAAGAGAGAGGTGTGTCGCCATTGCTGTAAGCACATTGGAGCATTGCTAAACCGGTTTGCCCCTAGTTAGGCAAAGCTAGAGGATAGGGGTGTGTTGAACTGGCCATAGCTATGTTTAGCTGAGAGTACACAAGGTAACGGAGTATGCATGTGAACAGAGATGAAAACGCGCGTAAACCTGGTAAACGGGTTTGCACGGCACGTACTGCAGCTGAAACAGGAAGAATATAGGAAAGAAATAAGGAAATGCTGCAGCAGTGAAATTGGAGTACAAATGACTAATTAACACCTAGGAGCCTACAATGGGCCATTGACAGCAGCTAACAAGGCTGCAAGCAGCTACCTGCAAAACAGGAAAGGGGAGGGGCTGTACTGCAAAGAAAACAGTAAATTGTCAAAGCAGAACAAAGCCGATTTGCAGTATATCAGCTACAAGGCACATTTTGCCATGACTGGGCAGGTAAAGTACAAAACAAGAAAGATGGCAGGTGGATGCATGCCTGATAATGGGAGGGTTTCCAGATTTAAAAGTAAATTAAAGGGCAACAAATTAATCAGGGCAGGCAAGAAGATCTTCGCAGTAAAGGCCCCACACTTGCAGTATTCATTGCAAAACCCATAATTAAGACACGCTGCAGCTGGAATAGCTCATATACACCCACTGACATCAGCAGCATCCATAGCACAATAGTATAAAGTGTGAAAGTACCTCACACACATTTGTGTATTCCCATACACTCTGCACCAGTGGTGTATACAGAAGGGGAACATTTGGTATGTACATGTTAGGGGCTGCCATAGCTTTGATCCACCAGCATGTGTTGGAGACTGAAGGTGGTGTGGAGGATGATGCACATGACCACCTCAGGCACCAGAGGAGGAGGAGAGTGTTCAAACTGAGGGTAACCTACCAGGGGCTACATGATCTGGAGATAGTAGAGCATTACAGGGTGGACAGGGACATCCCACAGCAACTTGTGGAACTGTGCTGGCCACGCCTCAGAGCAAGAACAAATGGAGGGGAACCCATCCCAGTGGATACAAATGTATGTGTAAGCCTGAGAATACTAGCTAAAGGTACCTTTCAGAGACCAACTGGGGATATCATGGGGATCTCACAGGCATCAGCACCCAGGGTACTACACCAGTTTCTGGATGCCATGTTACCACATGCCAATGAGCACATATAATCCCCACGAAAGCAGGAGGAGTTGGCCAGCAATATGCGTATCTTTCGCTGTGTGGCAGAATACCCTGAGGTACTGAGTGCAATAGACTGCACGAACATACACATCAAGTCACCACCCGGTGAGCAGGGTAGGCACTACATAAACCACAAGGGATACCCCTCCATCAACAGCCAGTTCGTGTGCAATGCCCAGGACATTATCATGGATGTGTGTGCTTGCCGCCCTGGAAGCTATCACGACTCCCACATCTGGCATAACTCACAGCTGTATCAGTTATTTGTCAGGGGGGACATCCGAAATGGCCCCCTGGTGGGGGATGCTGGCTATGCACTGGAACCATGGATGATGACTCCCATCAGCAATGCACACACACACCCATGCAGGAATGCCATAATGAGGCACACGCACAAACCAGAATCATCATAGAGCATTTGTTTGGGATGCTGAAATAATGGTTCCATTGCTTAGACATATCTGGTGGAGCCTTGCAGTACTCTCCAGGCATGTGTGCCCACATCTTCATAGTATGTGCCATGCTACACAATATGGTCCTGTGGAAACAGCTGCAGCAGGGCCAGAATGGTGAAGGCCCTAACAGCCCACCACCATTGCCAAGGACCCCACAGGCACATAGGTACTCAGACCATGAACACCCTGAGCCAGCCCCAGTAGGCAGACGGAGGCATGCCCAGTATGCCCATGCCTTGGCAAAGACGGAACGTATAGCACACACACACTGACAGTGTAGGCATCTAGGGACTGATACCTTTCCCCACCTGCTCACACAGTAAAAATGGATGGCACACACACACAAGACTACCTGTAAATTGTCATGTATAGGCAGTCTGCTGTGTGCATCCAACATAGGCAGCCCTCAATTATTGCACATACAACTGCCATTGGCACAAGGTAAGTCGACACCTGAACAGTAAATTAAGCTATCAGCATGTACAGATACTGTATGTTTAGATTCATAGATAGGTACTTGGCCAACTGCCAGAGGACATTCATAGGCCCAGCCAAAATTTGTCAGCTTTTGCCACCACATTGATTCATTAACTGTCTCTCTGTGGAGCAAGCCAATGGTGGGATCCCTGGGGTGCATCTACTGTTCCCCATCCACTCTTCAAGGTTTCTCTTGCAGAGTGTTAGTGAGGGGCTCTGTATAATGAAGTTAGGAATGTTGTTCCAAAGTATGGGGAGTGTTTGTGACAGGAAACTGTCCCTCCAGCATCTTCCAGTTATTGTTGTAGCAAGATTCAGCTCACTACTGTGTGTGGCTCACTGTGACATGGATTCTCATAGGTGGAGCATATCCATTAAGCCTGAGTTCAACATGGTTTTGTTGGCCAGTGGAGATCATCTCTGGGTGAATGAAATGCCACTGAGTAAAGCAGGAGTTTATTCAGTCTGGCTGCATAGGCCATATGTTGGAGGCCAGTATTCCCCTTGGTGAGGTACATTTGTGGACCTCCCAGCTGTTGGAAGTGTCTTCTGAGGTACATCCCAAATGGGTTATTATACCCTATGATGGGACTGATGAGTGATGAGTAAAGAGCACTATAACCCCAGTATGTCTAGATGGGAATCCTTTAGTATTTAGATGGCCTACATAGAAGGATGTCCTAACTACTGTGGAGATATGATTGTCAAAGGGGAGATCACTATCTACCTTAGTCCCCAGATACCCAATTACCTCATCCATATTAAAGTGGCTACCACTTATGTGTTAATATGTGGGTGCTTAATATTCCACAATGGAATGGCCATGCAGTTAGTGGCACTTGGCTTGAGGCTGTGATGTTGACACCCTATGACGGTCTCTATGAGGTCCCTTGAGGGATGTCTGTGTCAGCTGGACTATCAACCATGGCTCCCAGTTCGCAGTCATTGCCAAACATGGTCTGCCGTAGTCCACCTGTGTTTGCCTGTAATTCTGAGAAGTATATGCCAAACAGTAGGGCTCCCAGGACTGAGTCCTGTGTGACACCAGTCATGACTGGTCAAGAGTTGGACCTGGAGACCACTAATCGTACCATGTGGGTTCTGTGTGTAAGCCCGTTAGCAACCCAACCTGTGATGATTGGGTGTATGTACAGGCTGGTGTGTTTACCAATAATACCTGAGTGGGGCATGGTGTCAAAAGCCTTGGCGAGGTCCAGGTAGTATGTGTGAACCACCTCCACCATCATCTAATGTCTTGCTGACTGTATGTAAGACATCAAACAGGTTCAGTAGGCATGAACTGCACTAAACCAAGCTGACCTGGGTTGAGTCACATGTTCAGAGGTTATCAATCTCTTTGTTAATGAGTGCCACGAGGAAGTGATCCATAGCATTGCAAACCAGGCTAGTCAGGCTTATGGGGTGGTAGTTACCATGGTCAGTTGTGATTCCACCTTGATGGAGTGGAATAACCATTACCACATGCCATTGTGTGGGCATGTAACCTGTAGAGAGGCTGAGGTTGGAAAGCTTAATTAGGTGGGGGGTCAGGTTGTCTTGTAGAGTTTGCAAGATGCAGTCTGGGACAACATCTGCCTCCACTGATGCTGTGTTCTGCTGTTAGAGAGGGCCATTTCCACCTGTGTGTCTCTGATGCATGGAATACCTTTTGGGTAGGGTTGCGGGCTCTTTAGGGGGTGAAATATGCACTGAATGTATCTGCAAGGATATTGGTGATATAAGTAATCAGTATGGTCAGCATATTTTGAGCTATATTTCACCGGCACAGTGCAAATCTGTGTGTCAACACTTAGATCCTTGACATAGCCAAAGAAGGATTTGTGGTTATCTTTCGAATACTTGCGTATTCTCCTGCTGATGTTAGCCTTGGATGATGTCATGAGGGACCTACGTATCATACTAATAGTGGTCACAGAAATCTGCCCTTCAATGGATTTGCTGTTTGTCTGGAACACTGTCCTACTTATGTAGTATAGCCTGGTTATTGCAGAGGTCCACCAGACTGGTGTCCTTATCTAGGAGGAGTGAGTTCTGGTTTACCAGTAATGGCACGATTCATACATCCATGTATGTGCTTATAGACTGCATTTGTAAATCTGTCTGTATCTTGAGCAGTATTTCCCCTTAGCGTGGGGGCTGTGAAACCCCCCACCCCTGTCACTAGTAGTGTACATTTAGCTGTAAGAAAGGTATACACTGTGGTAGCCATGGGTGGGGGAGAAGCTTGTGTGTGGAAACAGTGAATAGTTCATGATCAGATCTAACCAGTGACCAGTTAACCTCCGCTGTAGTGCACCTGTTGCCCATGTTGTTGATGACCACTTCTAGTATGTTTCCACCCCTTGTTAGGAAGGTTACCACCTGATACAAGGCATGTGAGGTGAAAAATTCCAGGAAGCGCTGGGCCTGGAAATGAGTACTGGAGTAAGTTTCCCAGTTAATGGTATGGTAGTTAACATCGACCAATGCCAGGGTGTGTATTAGGATTGTCATATTCTCCACTGTCTCCAGGTAGGTGGAGTCGTGGTCCTGGGTCATAGAGGGTGATCCGTAGTAGGTCACAGTTTACATTGCAGTTGTGGCTGATGTTAGCTGCACATGGATGATCTCAGAGATATCATGCTGCCCCACTAACCTGGAGGTGTAGGTATCCCTGATGAATATGGATATATCCCCTCCATGTCTGTGTCAGTCCATGTTCTGTGGCTAAAATGTGTGGTATGGGTTGTAGTCTGGTAGTGCTAGTGTGCTCTCAGGAGCTTTAAGACAGATCTCAGTTACTGCACAAATGTTGATATTGTACATCCTGAGGAGTACTGTGAGTGCATGCATGTTGTGATCACAATCCCTGGTGATGAGTAGCATAACCCTCATTGATTCTGCTATTGTGCTGTTTATGGAGCTGGTACTCACCTTCAAGACTCTCCTAAATAAGTCACCATGGGGGCGCCAATACCCTTGGCCAGTATTCCAAAGCCTAAGGCTGACACATAGGCTGGTATGGTATTGTTGCATGCATGTTCCCCATCTGTGCTTGTTTTTCATCTCTCCTGTAGGTAACCTACTGGTAAGCAATAGGAAGCCTTAAACTTATACAAGTCTTCTAGCTTCCATGATAGGCTTTTGGAGTGACTATGTATCAGTGTTCTGTATATTCTTGCTGTACTTAACTGTTTCCTGACTACATGGTGATTTCTCACTATATATTGTGATCTGAAGGTCTGTTTATTCACATATTATGGCTGTGATGGCCTGCACTTTAGAGGTTCACAGATAGCCTACTACCTATCTGCCCAGGGGCGATTAGAAGCATAGCTACAGTGTGTTGGCTTTCTCCGCAGCATTGATGAAGTAACTGAGCCTCTGTCAAGCATAGCCAATGAAGCAATACCAGGCAGAGTTGCTGGAAGCTATTGAAGACTGGGGTTGTGGAGGGTGATAGGAGCACTTAGTGATCTAAAGAGGGCATGTTAATGTGACAATTCAACACCATTCAATTTCCCCTAACAGGTCTCGCAGCTATCAAACTGGACAGGCTTCCCCACCCCCTGGCTGTATGGTTCTGGGACACATGATCCCAGGGATGTATATTCTGTTACCCATTCACACAACAAGGTTTCCCTTGAAGTGTGTCACTGAGGGTCTATGCCTAACGTAGTTAGGAATGTAATGTATTGTCTCACAGTACATTTATTATATGCTGTTATTTCAAGAGTAAGTAAAGCTCAGTGGGTTTGGGGGCCTCCGCCCTTTGCTTAGCCTAGCTTACACATAGAAATCATCTAAATAGGAAATAGGCGGAAGCAACATTAATGTCAATAGCGTAATGGTTACAGCATCTGCATAGTGTCTGTGCATTCGAGGTCCCAATCCCGATAAAGGCAGGGATGTTTATCATGTTCAAAAGTATACCTTAACCACAGCTTGCATATATAGGTAGTAATCGTCTGTATAATAAACATTCGAAACACCCATATAAACCCATGTGTGCTGGAGAGTGCAGTCAACAGAGAATGTAATGTTATGTCAGCACATAGTGAGAAGTTACCTCACTGACATGTATATATCTTGAATAGTTAGTGGATGTGACCATGTTTGCGCGCACAGGTTATACGTTACAAAGTTTGTTTAACTGTGTTTAACCGCTGCTATAATGTCACACAATCACTTTTAAACATGCTTACAACTGCTTAAATGAGCCTTATTCTGGAGTAAAAAACATTTGTAAAGCATTGCAGGTGTTGAATCCTGGACCATGCACACTATAATCATGGGGCTTACCGCTTAGCCATCTGAGGTGTATACATGTTTCACACTCTTGAGACTACACCTTATACCATATGCATTCCACTGTAATGATCACACATGAGACAGTCACTTTGTGTACATATGTAATGTACATTGTAATGTACTGTAGTTTGTGAACCAACACATTCCAGTCTACATATGTATTACTATTACAGTGGCACAGGAAAATAACTTTCTTGGGTGGCGTAAGCCAGGGAACCTTGTTGGCTAGGCTTACATAGGCCCTTGGGTCGACAGCCTAGTACCTACCTATGAACCTATGAACAAATTAATGCTATATATATATATATATATATATATATATATATATATATATATATATATATATTATACAGTTACATCAATAGCCATATATATATATATATATATATAAACTTCTATGAACACACTCTGTGACATAGAAGCACTCCAAAGGAATTGGAGTGTACACAAAACACATGCAGCTCTGGTACTATAACTATTAATATTAACCTAATTCACCATAAAAAAGATGGTTGTTGTGTATGTGAAGATTGGGGTAGGGGAGGAATGATGGGTAATGAAATCATGCATCAAGTAGGGCCCGGGACGGATGTTCAGTAAGTGAACTGGAGGGGTATACAAATAGTATGGGGACAATACAAAAAGGACGCAAAACAAGAACCTTTTTCATTCATAATATACCCTGTCATGTCACATTGCAACACCTAATTTCACAAACATATCAATATTAACATGTATCAGACATATGTACACCAACTGACTGTTACATTTGTTTTCAGTAGTGAGGAATGCCTGTAGAAAAATGTATATTCTGAACACCATAACATTTGTACATATCTCAGATGCGTTAGTGGTAAAGTCAATGACTGTGCTGTTCATGGTCCTGGGTTCAAGGCCTGCAAGGACTGTTAAGTTATTTTGAAGGCCAGAATAAGGGATGTTGGATGCAGATGGATTAAAGCACTCTTATGCAGTTGGAAGCAGGTTTCTACGGGTTTGCATGACGGTAAGCTGTGCTGAAACATGGTAAATGGAGAAGCGCTTCACAGGTTTAACCTTTGCTTAACATCATGCAGACCACAGGCAAACATGCTTACAACCGAGTAAATGTGTGTTATTCATACTTTCCCTACCAGTGCCTACTCTGAGAGGTAAAATAATAACACCTTCCAGGATTAGAACCCACAACCATGTACTCCATTCTCAAAGTAACCTAATACTAAGCTAGCTGGGATGTACCTATCCCAGTTGTGTATGCAGACAAGTTAAAACACAAAATGGAAGAATGTGATGAAATAGGACAACCCGCCATTTTCCCAATGAAAGGCGTATGCTTATATATATATATATATATATATATATATATATATATATATATATATATATATATATATACATATATATATACATGTCGATATATACAGGTCTACATATATATATGTAGATATATAGACAGGTTAAAAACATCTACACATCTATGGAGGTACAGATAAATGTATGCAATAATATATATCTATATACATACACACACACACACACACACACACACACACACACACACACATATATATATATATATATATATATATATATATATATATATATATATATATATATATATATATATATATATATATACACACACACACACACATACATACATGTTTGTAGACAGCATCCGAAGTGTTCATATCTGAGTATAACATGGACCATAGCAATCACACATTCTGCCCCCCCACAAACAATATAAAAATAACATATGAAGAGTATATGCCAATACACTATTACAAATATGTTCTATGGACACAGTCACCAACACAACTGCAACGACTGCAAATATCCATGACAGAAATACACAGACAGCTTTCATTTTGCAAAACATTATTACATTCCGATGTATTGCCAAAAGGATTCAAGGACTAACAGTACCTGCATGCTATACAGAAAGCATTTAACAGTGCCTTAATGAATCAGCCTGCAATTACCAAAGTATTAGTCCACTAAGGGATAGGTGTTCCCATAGGGAAAGAACACCCACACACATATAGACATATAAAACTGGTTCCTACACACCTGCATGTGCTATGTACACCCACCAACATCTACCCCACAACCAAAATAATTACATCAATACATACTGTCATACCATAACCATTTATTCAACTACTGTACAACATCTGCTGAAACCTTAATATACCTGGACACAGACACACTGACATGACCCTATGTGAAATAGTTGCTGTTATACAATTGAACAGCTGCTGATGTAACAGGGTTTGTATGAACTAATCCCGTTTCACAGGGTTGAACGGTTTGTACACCAGAAAGTGTTACTGGGTACTGATTATCAGTACAGTATGATACACAGTAACACCAAACTAAATATGTCTGGTAAGCACTCTGTAAACCCCCTAACATTATATGCATAGCTATGCAGCTTTGAGCTGGTCAGACAACCTGGCCAGACTGAAACATATGCAGAAGTATTAGGTACAGACAAACCCTGCACAAGTTACAATGTTCAGAAATATAACAGCAGTACTCACATTTAGACCAAATCCTGTAGGCATTACACACAATATATTACTGTTCATCTCCATGCAGCTGTTGCAATTGATTGCAAACAACACTTCCACGCTGTCTTCCTCTCAAGTAATGTAAAGGGACAATGCCCAAGTGGAGTACTGAATTATTCTCCACTGTTGCCATGGTACTGGCTAAGGCAGTAGCAGCGCAGCTGATGTGCATGTAATTAGCTTCTTAGGAACACCAATTGGTTATCGGGATAGCATGTTACTGATATGTGACTATAAAAGTTTGCCTTGTCACACATTCAAGCCATCTGTATCTTCCTGTAGGACAGTACAAAATACTGAAAGATGAACAAAAAACAAGTATTATACTAGTCAATAACACCTCCAATTACTATGAAGGTATGTATAACATGTAGTATGTCTGTGTATGTAGTACCTGTTCAGTAAGAATTACAGTGTAATCAATGCATATAGTGGAAATATCTATCTTGTAGCGATGTATTGTTGAGCAGTAGTAATGCTTGTAGTATTCTATGTGTGTACTGTGTAGGTCACAAGGCAAACTCCACATACACCACAAGGGATGATATGGGCTTGGAACTCACCAATTCGCTTCCAGCCACTGTCAGTGTCAGGATTGGTCTACTAATTATGTGCTATAACAGTGGATAGTATATATCGATATATTGTAACAGTCGACATATGTATGGGTTTATAAGTAAGATGAACATGTCAAAGGTGTGCTTACCATGCAAATATGGTGTGGATTGTGGGATATTGTGCCAATAACTGTGTAATGTACAGTATTTTAGGCAGATCTGTATTTGATTCTGCGTAGCAGTTATATTATGTTATGCAAACAGTAGTTATGTCTATTGGCAATTACAATACTCAATAACAGGATACATATCATTTGTATTCATCTGACAGTTTAGTAGCTTGATAGCAAAGATAATTGGAAGAGCTAGGTAACTATCCATGCACATAACACATGTAATAGCCACCTCTCTAGTATCGTTTGTAAGCAATAACAGCTGGGCATGTGTACATGTTATGTATATGTGCAGTGACCCTCGTTACAGGGCTGGACCTCTTTAGTATCGTTTGCAAACAATAACAGCTGTGCATGTGTACATGTTATGCAAATTACACAGTATACTAACCTCGAAAAAGGGCATAGCAAAATTCATTTAAAATTGGTGGCGAAAGCCAAACACACGCTGGCTAGGCTTATAAATGCCCTAGGGCAGATTGCCTAGTATGAACCTATGAACCTATAAATGTGTAGTGACCCTTGTCACAGAGCTGGACCTCTCTAGTATTGTTTGCAAGCAATAACAGCTGTGCATGTAGACATGTTATGCAAATGTGTAGTGACCCTTGTTACAGGTCTGGACCTCTCTAGTATTGTTTGCAAGAAATAATAGCTGTGCATTTGTATATGTTATGCAAATGTGTAGTGACACTTGGTACAAGGCTGGACCTCTCTAGTATCATTTGCAAGCAATAACAGCTGTGCATGTGTACATGCTATGCAAATGTGCAGTGACCCTTGTCACAGGGCTGGATCTCTCTAGTATCATTTGCAAGCAGTAACAGCTGTACATGTGTGGACATGTTATGCAAATGTGTAGTGACCCTTTTTATAGGGCTGGGCCAAATGGCTATGTGCACACCTACATAGAGTGGATATTGAGGGTAGAGATACACTGGATGGACTACCAGGTTTGTGTAGCCTAACCTCTCATTGCCAACCTAACAGCCACTTGCACTTACTGTATGTAAGGTAGTGCACAGTACTGGTAATGAAACAGGTTGCATATCATCTTTAACTCCAGTGTGACATCTGCAGTAGGAGTGTAAGATGTAGGAGACTGCTGCTCATGTGTAATAGCCACTTCATAGGTGATGGCTTACACTATCTGATTATATCCTGATCAAGTTAATAGTGGCATCAGAGTCTATCGATACATGACTCTGTTTGGAGAGTTGGTGTCTGTGCCCAATAGAGCTCATGGTCCTGATGGATATGTGAGTATATACCTAGAGAAGGAAACAGACCTGTATACCCTTGCATCATCTGTAATCAACTAACAGGATGTGATGTGCTCTTCAGAGGAGGATTGCTGCTAAAGGTAGCTACAATGTTTCCGTAATAGCCAGTGTTGTCACGTCCATAACAAATATTTACATGTGAGCATCACTGTTTAAAATATCTTCATAAGCAATAAGTAACCTAAATACAGTACTTGGTACTTGTAATACTGAATGCTCATACAGGCATGTCCACTAGTCAGTTACTGGTGTTTACTAATGTCAGCTTTGTGTATGTGGCCATCCTGGGGGAATGTAATGTCTATGCCATGTACACTGCCAAACCCACCTAACACCATGCCCCACACATTGTTTGGGATGCAGCTACAGGGGTAAGCTGGAAAGCAGCCCAGTCTATAGCCATGACTGGACTAGACAGTCATGAGATGTAGGTTAACACATGCATCTCATCATCACAACCAACACATACCCTTACCAGAACACAGTAATGACACCCAGGCACACTACCAGAAATCACACACATTCACAGACGCTTCTAAGTATCTGGCCAAACAAGTGACCTCCCAAGCTGGAAGAGACAGACAACAAAATACACAAACTGTATGACATAGTTTGCATAATTTTGCCACACCTCAGAACACGTGGCTCGAAACATGCCCAACAGTACTCATTTGTGAATGCAAACTCTAGCACCATGTTACACACTAACCTATATGAGGGCATACATACTGTCAGCTGCCTGTCTGCCATGATTAGCCACATTCCCATACACCCATACCACCTTTTGGACTATACACATGGCTCTGGCATATTCCATGTTGTTGTGCAGGATCTGTGATGCAGTAACCTGGACGGCATGGAAACACATGTAGGTACTGGCAGGTCTTGTAGCCCATGCAGGTATGTCCCAAGGCCTGGGTAGCATTCTGCCATTGGCCAGAATGATACTGCAGTACAGGGACAAAAGGATTGTATTCCACAATTGACTAATGTAGTGGTGCAAGTCAAAGGGTATCCAGTATCTGTCTGCCTGGGATAACATGGTTGACAGACCATGATGCTTTGCCAGACAGGGCCTGCACCTGTCACCACTGGGAATCTGGATACTGCCTAGGGCTCATGCTTCCCTATAGTGCCTTCTTCATGCACAGTTCAAGTGAAGGTCCACTGCTGTTACAGGGACAGCCAAGCAATAAACTGTATGTCTCCCTACATAATGATACATATCAGAAACACTATATGGACACACATATGTCAATCCTTAACATGGAGAACATATCTGTGCAGTGGCTGAGACAAGTTTCAATGCTCCGGAGAGCACACCTGCATGACCATGTTATAACACATACCTCATCTCTTGCCCATTATCCTTTATTGGAATACATGGGCCGCAGGTGTGTCCATAGTCCTGAAGGATATGTACACCCCCATGCTAGTTGCACTTGCATACCTTCAGATGCCTTATGCTGAGCAACTACCTTTGTGCCAAAGTGGAATTCAAATTGCACCTTGCGATAGATCACCCACCATGCCGCGGATTTCCCAACTGTCATAATGTGGTGTAAAGGGGAAAATTAGGTCTGAGACAGAAAACCATAATAATGGCTACTCTCAACTATTCCATTATAAACTGGGAAGACTCCTCACGTACCAACACCTGTGCTCAATTCATCTTGGATTCTGTCAACCCCAATGACCCGGATCACAGTAGTCACACAAAAAGGGCTAAAAGTATACTACTCATAGTCACAACTACCCTGCTGAGTCTGGTCTGGTCTGTAAGGCCATGAACCATGATCAATGTATTTGATGTACTCAGTACAGATGTAGATGACAGTAGGGTTGATTCACACTGCATATCATGACCTTGCCAGGTCGTAGGACACCATCACCCATACTGTGTTCCAGCTACACTCAGTAAACTAGGTGTATATTCCTACATCACAGGAGTGGTTAGCAACTGGACTGCTGGCAGAACCAACACTACAGAAGGTGTCTGACTAATACTCGCACATCAAACCAGTGCCAGCCACAGTAATACAGGGTTCATTCCTGGTACCCCCCACTTTGTTGTCTATGAACCTATACCACACAGACTAACACAGAAGGCATTGTCCTATTGATGTTTGCAAATGACTATGAAATAGGAGCAATAGTTGACTCAATGTGTGCTGCGTTCAACATACAGAAGGGCCTTTGTGTGTCAGATGTGTGGTGTGTGATGTATGGCCACAATCTGACAGCTAAGTATTGCATTGTCATCCCCTGTGTTAAAAACCCTGTACCCATGAACTACCACCTAGGGAGCGGTCAACATATTGGCAACTGTGTGTGTATGGGATGCAGCTGGACAGTAGTCTTTCCTTTGATAGTTACTTCACCACACCAGTCAGGTAGTCGTATGTGGCACCCCTAATCATGACAGGGTGCCATCCAGGAATATAGAGATAATTGCTCATCCATACTCAAAACTCACGTGACACATAATAGATCACATATTTCCTTTAAGGGTTATTGCCCATGTGTATATGGCCTACACTGCCCTTCCCAATCCCTAGCTGCACTATGTAGCATGCAGCCTACCCTGAATAAAGCCATGTCCAACCCAGAGGTGTTGGACATGCTACACTTAACACATCCTGATCCAAAATAAACACATACTTCATGGGAATCCACCTTTCTAGTACAAGGATCACAACATGCCTGACAGATCTGTGTCCCATACACTTAACATACTCTTGCCATACTATGCATCTCTGTCCAGTGAAGCTGCACTCGCCCGTCTCTGTAACATGGTGTGATGACCGCATGCCAAATATATCAGTAACCCTATGGATCAGTTCTGTGGCACTGCTTGAACTGGCCGCTGAAACTTACCTGTCTGTTACCTACAGCTAGGTAACCTGTCTGTCTAGGCTCATAAATGGCCCAGGGCATATAACCTACTAGATCACTATGACCATACATGCTATAGTTGATATCCAACCCTGCAAATACCATCAGGCTAGCTATTGTCCCATGTGTTACACATGTGCAACACAGGTAATACATGGCAGGATGCTACACAGCTGTACAGTGCCATTTAAATGTCTATGGCAAAACACATGCATGCTTGCAAGTCTGCAAGGTCACAGGTCATGTCCCTAATGGCTATGTATGACTATATATGTGACATATACACAGCATTAAGGTTTATTACATTAATGTGAACACATCCAGGCATGTGCTGATAGGTAAAGACCCCGGTACAGTCAAACAGACATGCCCATGTCAGGACAACATCCACATGGAGTATGAACAATGTCATCACATGACACACACATATATGGCGATAACATCACATCACCAGTAAGTGTCAAATGTGTGTGTGAAGTATATATGTCAGTGGTGTTAGTGTCATGTAGATTTGCAAAGACTTATTTGTAATCTTAATAAATGTGATACACTGGTATGTTCAGCTGTACTTCTGTAATTCTCTGTGAGTTACTGTGACCTGTCTTCATCATTATGTCTTCCAGGTATGCCACATAGCAGGCTGCCAGTGTACACCTGCTTGGAGGATGAGGTCCTCGTCGCATACCTCCTCGACAACCATACAACACTCTTCAGCCATGTGCCACAGAATGCACAGCAGCGGGATGCCCTGTAGGAGGAACTCTGCAGGAGGGTAAATGATGTTGGAGGTCACAATCGCACCTATCAGCAGGTGTGCCAGCACTGCACTGACCTCATAAGATGGGCAAATCAGCATGCTAATGCAATCGCCAGGGAACAAGGTGCAACAGGTGGGGGGCCACTCACCCAGCCCCCACTCACATGTACCGAGGAGCTACTGGCCAACTTGGTGACACCTGCAGACCTCCATCCACAAGCTTTAGCTGGTATTGTGGAGGCGGGTGTCTCTCAACCACTGAGCCTGGAGTTGCCTGGTAAGTCAGTACTGCACATATAACACAACTATATTTCACATAGTTACATGTGTTACTGTACAATATGTAATGTAACATCCTATGCAAGGCATGTGTGCACACATGCCGCATACTATAGTCTGCTACTCTATGTATTCACAGATGTGCATACTCCACAGTATAGTGTATTGTACTGGCTTATGTGCTAACATGGACATTGCACTCTGTAGCCATCATACATGTGTAGATAATAATCTTACTGCTGTGACACTCCTGTTTAGGTACCTCTGGCATTTTTCAGTGACAGCAGCCTGTGTCAGGTGAGATTGTTATTATTTACCAGGCTTGATAATGCACAGATCATATTAATTGCATGCTATCTGCCATAACACATGTACACATAATGCATGGTAGTCCTGTAAATAGACACTGGTCCAGACCTGCAATGCATCACAGTGGTTAACCATGTGAAACAACTGAAGACTATATGAAACACCTACATTAAACCTTCCAAACTGTCATTGCCAGATGTGTGGACAACTGTGAATACAATGGTGGAGGTGTGTTTCACTGTAGGGACAGGTACTACATATCAGCCTTACACATGTTGGGAATACAAACAATACTGTACAGAGAGCATATGTGTGCACACACTCTAAATGTGTTGGAGCTGGAGCATGACCAGCCCACAGGATACATCCTTGTGGATTATACCCTTGCTATGAATGTCACACAATATCATGTGCTATCTGACATGTCCATGACATGTAGTAGGCTGACTGCAACACTGCTCAACTATCCTGCAAAACATGATGTCTCACATCCCATACTTACCAGTCTTTGTCTGCATAACCCTGTCCTCAGTGGAGCATATGACATCTATGGGTATATGTCATATGGGATAACACTTACATGTGATATAAGATGGCCATCACAACCATTGGACAGAACATGTATACACATGGCCATGGAGGATGGACAGAGACATGAAGCAACACACACAGTAGAAGTGATGTACATGTGTGTACACCCTGTTGTACATTGGCTCAACACAATACAACTTTGGCCTTTGTGTAATGGTGATATTGCAGATGTGAAACACTAAACATCATACAGACATGTGCACAGTTTATGTAGGCATAATATGAAACAACCACATAACATGTCTTGAACATCTTGAGTGTGTCAAGACATGAAAGCATTCACCTATACAGTATCCAAATACATACGTGTGATGCACAACATACACATACAACCACATCAGGCCACAGATACAGTACATTCACCTTGCTGGTGTCAGACATCACTGTCATGCCTGCTCCTCATGTGTGTGAGGTACACAGATGGCATGTGAGACACAGAGTACTGCTAAGTTAGCCATGTGTGGGCATAGGTGCCAGGCATCAGTAATATGGTTGCAGATGTGTAGGGGTGTCATCCGTATACCCTTCTGTGACCTGTGTCACACATTCCACATTAGGGTTTAGTGTGTATACACCTCAGTGATGTGTTACACATGTATGCATGTCATTCAACACGTCAGCAGAAGACATGTTATACTACATGATTGGCAAGGTCATAGACCACACATCAGGCTGGTGTACTGTAAACCTGTGCTGGCCTGTGGCACCACTGCAAAGTAGGGACAGCCATGGCAAACATGTGTGTACAGCCACATGCACAATGTCTGTAGACTCAGTTCAGGGGTAGGTGGAATAATGTTCAACAGACACGCACTACTTTGGGGGAGATATGCAAGCTAGGGCTCAGGCAAACATAGTATTCAGTTAACATACCCTTCTGCTTATGTCCTCACACATAGCAGCAGTGGCCAACTCAAAGCATCAGTGGCAGATGTACAAAGGTCAGTGATGGTCTGTTAACATGTGGTGTATGTTGCACATACCATGGCAGTGCGGTGCAACAGTGCAAAGTGCATGCATTGTGTTGCAGGTATGGAGCATAGGCTACTAACTCAAATGGTACAATACAGGTATGTATACTAACCACCACAATAATTGTGTAAGGTGCATGCTGTCTGCTATAACACATACATGCTGTTGTGTGCAACTCAGGGATGTATGATAACTACCAATATAATTGTCTAAGCTGAATGCCATCTGTTATATCACCTGCATGTAGCATGTGTCGGTGTGTGTCTGGTATAACTTGTAATGTACAGTTCTTATTGATGTAGGTGCATTGCCCTCCTGCAGTCCACCTGATGTTAGTGTCCCTACAGACTCTAGCAGTGATGATGATAGTATGATTGAGGCACAAGCATGGTTGTCAGGGGCTGAATATGTGCCATTGGTTGCCATTCCACCTGTATCCCCCTCATCCTTGCACACAGTTCCCCTGCCTACACATACCCCATTACCACCAGCTATAGAGGAAGGACAGCTGACAGGTGGTAGCATGGAACAGGGAAGTGTGGAGACTATGGAAGGTTTGCCTGCACACCATGATCCCAGTCAAATGACTAGTGATGTCCCACACAGGCATGTGCCCAGCGCTGCTCGTAGGAGGACCACTAGCCAACATACTCTTGCGAGATAAAGCACATCAGCGGGAGTCACCAGACACATGTTTTGGGCTGTAATAGAGACACAGTCATGTTCTGAATGGCACAACAGAGATAGTCTGAAGCTTCTAAGGGCTGCTGTCCATTTATTAACTGACAACATCCAGGCACTTGCAAATGCTCACCATCATCTTGCAGATGTTTTGCATAGATGATTGGGTGACATGGTGGGAGTCCTTGGCCATGGCATGTCAATCCTCGAGCGTGGAATGTCTGTGCTGGAAGATCTAGTGGGAGTGAGGCATTGGGCATGTGGACCTAGGCCAGCTACATCACCTGTTGAAGGTCTATGTGAACATGCTACTGCATATGCCTGTGCCCAAAGTGGCAGTGGCAGCAGCAGTGCAGCTGGTGCTGTGCAGTCCACACCAGGACACAGCAGGCCATGGGCATGTAGTCCTGGATGGTCCCAATAGGGACATGATTCCAGTGGACATGTGTCATCAGACAGTACCCAATCTGGACCTCTGCCTGGTAGTGCCCATGCAACCCCTAGCAGGTGCAGGTCATGTGGCTGTGGCCGGACACCATGATCTGTGAAACCTGCCTTGTACAGTCTGCAACTGTCAATAATATCCCTGTGTAGGCCAGCCATATGCCAGACCTGTGTACATGCATACACACACACACACACACACACACACACACTGGAAACAAATGTAGGGCACCTCAACACACACACTGTGGCATTCACAAAGCTATACACTTATGTCACACACATACAAACACTTGACATGTGTGAGGTTCAACCACCTGCCTATGCCTTTCCTTCTACACTTCACTCTGTACTGATGTCAACAACAGTGTTCAGGAGAGTGAAAACATGTGGGATGTATTCCCAAACATATGTGACATATATGGACACACAAACCCACACGTGCCAGTACTGTGAATCAAACACCTGCCTATCTCATGATAGGTATTACAAACGTACAGTACTATTGCATTCACTACAAAGCTTACTGACTCATTCCTTTGCCAACTGTGCTGATATATGCACAATATATGCACAAGGGAGGTATTACTGTTACAGGTGTCAAGGGGTTTGCCTTCAGTGTCACCCTTACTGCATTCTACATTGTCTGTCTTCCACTTCAATTAACAAAACCTGATCTTAGCAGTTACACAGGTTACACAGGTTATTGTAGGAATGGTTGTAACACACTAGTGAGCTGTCCTCAGTAATCATTCATCTGCAAAGTAGCCCCACCACTTAGTAGTCATGTCCAAACAGGTGTCCATACTTCGTGTACAGCTTACTGTGCATAGAGCATATCACCATATACAGTTGACAATGTTGAGGCTGTATTGCAACAGCATGATGTACTAAGACAACAGTCACCTTCAAACATCAGACACTGCACACACATGGAATCTACACAAACATCAATACAAGTACACATATGCCCTTAGAGAGTGTGGTTGTGTTGACAATGACATCCATTCATGTGGACAGCCATGTGTGCTACATCTAATGTATGTCTACTATATCTATGTTGCAGATGTCGCTCACCAGCACACATATATGTTCTTACAGCACACCGACATGTCAGCCTTGTGGCACATGGAGTAACTGCATGCACTTGTAATAGTAATGGCTAGTCAGTCAGGGGTTTGAACCCTTGTACTAGTAGGTGTGTGACAGACGATAGTTTGGTTTTAGTCTCCAGGTTCTGATGTACTTTGCCTCTGTCAGTCTCTCCCACACACACTCTCTGATGGATGTGGAGTTGTACACCTGCTCAGCAGAAGCTTGTGTTTTGTAAGTGATGGTCATGATCAGGTGATGGCCTCTGCACCTGTTGCAGTCCTCCTCTAGCTGATTGCATGTAGAACAGCTGTGGTGATGTTCCCATAGCCAATCGCATGGAAACACAGTACAATATCTAGGAACATCATGTTGGCGTTTGCCCATGACAGTCGCTGTGAGTGGAACCAGGATCTGGTGTTTGGCAAACGGCATCACAGATGATAACTGGATATTCCTCAAACAACATACACAGTGGAAAATAGCCTAAAGACAGGAGGGTGATGTACCAGAAATGATTACAGCATGTAAGTGTAGCTATGCTTCATTGCGACTACTGCCAGTTTAACAAGTTGTGTGTGGTAATGGCTATTCTGCATGTTTTAAAACTGACAAGACAGTGCCTTGTTTGTGAGGGAACTCCCATCTGCAGGGCCATCTGTGGACTCGTCAGTGTGTGGAACCATTTGTTTCCTGTGTTACTCACTGAACACACATTTGTGAACTGTAGAAGCATAGTGTGAGGATTGCAGACAGTACATGGTGATAGTGATGAGAGTTACTGCCATCACATCCCTGATGGGACATATGTCACATGAAACAGTGGTATGACAGTCACTGTCTGAGGTTCTCACTGACATGCCAATAATGGGCCACTGTTCATAGTTGCAGTCACAAGTCGTCTACACTTTGAACAGATGTCATGCAGTATATATGCATGTGTTGTGCTCCCTCTGCAAATGTATACCATCTGTTGTGTTGGGTTGATGGTCATATCTATGCATGCTGTTATAAGTAATCCTGAATGCTGTTGACTATTACTGAGCCACATCTGTGTTAAAACTGCAACACCGTAGGCTATGTGGGTTTGGAGGTCCCGGCAGAACCTCCTGTCTTACTTCAGCTGGCCATGGCACTGGGCACCAGCACATCTGGGCCCAGCCTTGGACATCCACCTCTATTGGCTCTGTACCACCTTCTGGTGGAACCACCACTGAGGATGGGGCTTGTCCCAACTGGGAGCAGGTCCAGACAGGAACTTGTCCGCTGTTGTACAGTCCCGAACGTGGTGTGTAGTGGGCTCAATAAGGGATTTTGAGGCCAGATACACCAGCTCAAGGGCAGAGGGTCACATTTACAAGGTGAGCCTGTAACTTCTAGACAGCCCCCAGCACAGCCACCTTTGCAGCTGTTTTGGTGCAGTGGTGGCTGCACATGGCTTGGGACCTCCATCCCACTGTTTCCATCTGGGGGCTCATGGGCTTTGACTGCTGAACACCCCTCCCCATCCAAGGTGTATCCCACCACATGTGTCATATATCGACCCTGTATGCTGTCTTGTCTGTCATGATACTTAACCTATCCTCCACGAGCATACCTACTCTCCTTCCCCCACATCCCACTCTCACCCTACGGAAACAAAAGGCCAATCAGTTCCTAGAACAACATTTGCCCCATGCATAGCTGTCCATTTCACACATGTGTCTACTGGACACATGTAACCTTTTTAATATGCATCACAACATACTCCAGTTGTCCTCACCCCTGTCTGTCAGGCACACGATTCTGTTATGCACATGACTCTTAAAGGTTCCAGTTGCATGTGATGCAGATGACCCCATTGTACACACATCACTACCGGTCCCTCTATGGTTACCCCATTTACTTTTTTCATGATGATGATGTCGCACACAGCACCTTGCAAGTGTACTGTTCTCACATAATGATTGGACAGGAACTGTTGTGTTAATGTAAATAAAATGCACAGAGTGATGTATTTGGCAAGTGTACACATTTTTGCATGTATTAATGACACATGTCTGTCTGAGGGAGTCTTGATATTATATAGGACAACACCACTACATAATACAGGCATTGCTGGTGTTTCCCTTTTCATTCCTTTGTAATGCTTTGTTGTCACATGGGATATTATTGATATATATATATACATACATATATATATATATATATATATATATATATATATATATATATATATATATATGTATCTATATCTGGACATAAACACATATACATCTACATGATGGAATACATTTCCTATACTGTTGAATGACTGTGCTGGATGATATGTTTGTGATAACATCTGATGTCTGTATATCTGCCATAGTTTAGTAGTAAATCCCATTAGCTGTGTGTGCAGGGTCCTGGTTTTGAGCCTTGCAGAGGCTGTTTATTTTGTTGCTGGGCAGAACAAGGCCTTTGGATACGGAATGATTAAGGCACATTAAAGCAGTTGTGAGCGGGTGTAAGTGGGTTTGCGTGGAGCTAAGCATTGCTAACCTCCGGTTACTGTTTCTTACACTCAGTTAGCCTCTACATTGCTTCACCAGTGTAATACTCACATACCAGCGGCAAAACAGGCTTACACCATTGACCATTATTCAAAATGCATTCACATGTGACTTCAATGCGTGTGATCGGGCGCTGATTGTGTGGGTCAATGGATGGCATGAATACGTCGAGACTTGCTGTTGGGGTCATGGATCGGCAGTGAGATGCTGATTGCAATCATGTATTGATCTGGACTTGTTTAAGGACTTACGTTGAAACCAGGATGAATGCTGGGGGACCAGCTAACGTTTAAATGTTAGTGAACTATATTTAAACTATATTTATGGTTTAGATTGGTGTGCAGTCTGCGGTGGATGTGCGTGCTGTGATGCGGACTTGTTTCCTATGCGCTGTGATGCTGGGTGGATTGCCTTGGGGGCGTTGTAGCGTCGTATATGTGTGATCATTTGTTTTAATACATGATATTCATACTTATTTTATATAGTACTATGGTATGGCAATTTATCAAAACTAGTGTTTATTTTTGTTACAGGTATATTTTAATTTAAGTGTATTAATGACCACTATTTGGTCATTTTTAGGATACGATGAATGCATTTTGAATAATGGTCAATGGATTTTACTTTGAGGGAATGAAGGAGGCTATTAACTAAGATAGTATTAGCACATTAGCGATATATTTTCATTTTTGTTGTGATGTATCATTGGGCTAGTGTGAATTATAAATATCACAATTGTTATTTTCATCCGATATGTTTTAAAAGTACGGAGGAAATTGTATATGTGAGTTTTTTTGAACTTCTGTGATTCAAGGTATGAAGTAATGCTTTCACATTTCAATTAGTTGCTACGCAACTAATTGTATTCTAGGTAACGCCTACTTTGATTTACTATATAAAGTATTTGTTCTTCCTTTTCATTTCTGTCTGATGAAGCGGAGTTTCCCTCCGCGAAAGCGCTTACTTTTCACTAAATAAAGAAGTTTTTACAAGATTTTTACAAGATTTATATGTCCTTGGGGCTGAACAGCCAGTTTTTTATTGGAACTGTGACATTTCTTCTGTTGCTTGGCTTGGAGTATCGTGGATATCCTTCTGTTTGTGGATTTATATGGTATGCTTGATTATTACCATTTTTGAGTGACTTATTTTCATTCAGTTCCTTGGCGTTTGGGTGTTTTCTTTATATATATAGATATATATATATATATATATATATATATATATATATATATATATATGTATGTATGTGTCTGTAAAGCAATGCATACCCCGCGCAAATGCACTTACACACACTTACTGGTGTTTATATATGCTTAAACCTGCTTACTAGTGCCTTATTCATTATGACACTGACACTTCACTCCAGTTCACTTTTAATTGTTATTTTGCAGGTTATACAGTGGACAGATGTCAAAATATGTTCATGTACAGATTACCGATGGTAAATGGTATGTGATGCAGTGGGATTCGGAATGGGAATGTCTATTCATTAGGTGGTTGTTCTAACCAATACATTATTGCTGTGCTGCTTCATTTGCATATATACCCATATACCCTTGGCTCCTGACTCCCTAAACACCTACCCCAATGCCTGCCAAACACTTCAGTCATCCGTTCTCCAGTTGGATTTGCTGTGTATCCACACCACTACACATTGGCAACTCCCTTCTCCTGTAGACCCATCCCATCAGTTGACTCACTCCACATATCCTCAGAACTCCCAAACTTTTAGTCCACAAACATTGGTGACATAAGCGACCAAAAGGACACTATTCACAATTTTTGGGTTGTTCCACATAGATCACGCATGTCTTTATGTCAAGATTAGACTCCATACTTCATTACATACTTCATTACATCCTTACTCCCGTTAACATGACACTACAATAAATTAATAAATATGACTATGTGGTAACACACGGTACACATGAGAGCCTAATTATGTACGTGTTTGGCGTACTTCTTTTACAAATAGACTGGTTTAGTAATTGGATGACTTTGAACATTGTACACACTTCTGCGTTTTAGCAGTTTCATCCCTTCCCTCTTATGCACAACCTATTATTTTATCTACTGTCGAGGTTTGGAAGGGCACATTCATGTTATTTATGTCTGCAAATGAAATGAATGTGTTACAAAGAATGTACTTCTACATATAGATGTCTGCATGTGTGTATGCATATATACTTATAACGAACTTGCTGACCTCCATGAGGCGGTCCAATTAGAATGAGCCCATCTAAACCTGGCATGCCTGGATCCATAATTTCATACCCATAGTTCCTCCACCTCACCCGAGTTCAACATACTCGCATACCATCCATTGTCCAGTTGCTATCACAGCCATAACACACCTCCACACATTGACCTTACCTGAGTGTTAGGTGCCCTACATGTATGTTGTCCCAACCCATGTATTTTCAGGCTCTCCCATCATTTAGTCCTTGAATATACCTGCCCTTGCTTGTGTAATGGTCGGATGGCTAAATAGTCTATCAATTTTTGGGTAGTCCCACCAGGGACTACGCTCTGAGTGTAAAGTAGACTTAGCAGATCAGCAATGTTACTCCCACTGGTAATATCCTGCCTGTGGTGTGAGTAGCAGTGCTTTGTTCACTCCTGCCCAGCTTGATATGACATACACTGACAGCGCAATATAATACTGGGGTTGCTGTTGATTCCCTTCTCATTCCTTTTGTATGCTTTATTGTTACGTCATTCTTTCTTCATATATATATATCTTCTTCTTTCGGCTGCTCCCATTAGGTGTCGCCACAGCAGATCAACTGTTTCCATTTTTCCTGTCCTCTGCATGTTGCTCTGTCACACCGACCACCTGCATGTCCTCTCTCACCACATCCTTAAATCTTATCTGAGGCCTTCCTCTTTTCCTGTTACCTGGCAGCTTCATCCTTAGCATCTTTTTCCCAATATACTCTGCATCCCTCCTCAGCATATGTCCAAACCAACGTAGTCTTGCCTCTTTGTCTTTGTCTCCAAACCTTCCAACCTGGGCTGACCCTCTAATATACTTATTCCTAATCCTGTCCAGCCTTGTCACATCCAGTGCAAATCTTAACTTCTTCAGATCTGCCACGTCAAGCTCTGACTCCAGCCTTTTTGTCAATGCCACTGTCTCCAACCCATATAACATAGCTGGTCTCAATATGGGATCCGGACACATGCTCAACTAGCATATGTCCGAATCACAAAACATCGAACACACATACACGAAAGCGCTTAACATCGACAAGCGCTTCCATGTATTTGTGCCTGTTTTGTACATCAGACTACAGTGCGGGTAAGGGAAAATTCGATTTTCCCCACTGTAGTGCGATTTCGGAGTGAAAATAATAAAGTAGGGGCTTGGGGGTTGCAGGGGGCAGAAATGTTGATTTTTGTTTTTTTTTAACTACACATACACGGAAGCGCTTTTTGATGTTAAGCTCTTTCATGTATGTGTTTTCAATGTTTTGTGGTTCGGACATATCCTATATATATTATATATCTGTACATACTGGGCACTGCTTAGACCCACGCAAGCACATTCAGACTTGCTTCTGGTACTTATATATGTTTACTGCTGCTTATTTGTGCTTACACCTGCTTACTAGTGCCTTATTCATTATGACAGTGCCACTTTGACTGAATGACATTTAGTTAAATATCTCATGCGATACTCTTATGTCAGTTTTACAGCAAAACGACATTCATTCCACATGGAAAATGATATGTGCTATTGTTGGGCTCGAACCGTGAATACTTGTTCATTAGGCGGATGCTCTAAACACTACACTATTGACATTTATGTTGATTCTGTATGTTTTTCTCTATTTGAATGATTTTGATGTGTAAGCCATGCTCAGTTGAGGGCAGCAACTTGCAAACACTCTGCGCTTTGCTTGCACCTTCGATGTTGCAGCAATTCAAATGTTTAATAGGAACACAGGGAATCTAATTGTGAAAGTTCTAGGGACGGGCCTCAACATTCCACTAAGTGCTTGTGTGTTTGCTACTTGGATTTTATTTCACTGTTCGTGGACATCTTGTATGCTTAGCATACATTTTGGTATCCCCAGACACTGAATTACTGACTTACTATTAGATACAGGCTCTACTAGTAAGCATAGTAGGTTGTGCAACTGTAGGTGGTGCGGCAGCGCGCTCTCATACATATTCTTATGGCACTGCTGCACCATCTGTAGTGAGGATGCTCAGTGCAAGGCTAAAACCGTCCTTGCGCTGAGCTTCTTGAATCCCGGAGACAATAATGGGTGCTATCCCTATCCCTAATACTGCCCCTTCCCGTGTTCTAACTCTTTACCTTACAATCATCATTTATTTGTTTTTGTGTTTTTTTTATTTTTTTGCTGTTGTGTATGATCAAACTTATTTTGTCAGTGTTTACATTTGACATTAGGTGTTTCACTCATACACAACAGACCCATATCTCTCTCTCTCTCTTTATATATATATATATATATATCTATATATATATCTATATATATATATATATATATATATATATATATATATGTGTGTGTGTGTGTGTGTGTGTGTGTGTGTGCGTGTGTGTGTGTGTGCGTGCGTGTGTGTGTGTGTGTATAAAGACATAGCCCAGTCTCTAACATAAATAATGTTTAATAGATTTAATAGTTATTTAACATATAAAATAGTTGAAATAGCCAACACAATGATGAACAATGATGAACATGGTGAACAACAAATTAATGAAAAATAAAATGGCCAATTGATACATTTTCCACACCTGAATAGAAACATAGAGAAACTCTTAATATGAAAAATGGAAAAGCTTAAAAGGGAATATCAGTGAAAAGAAACACTTCAATAAGACTAAACATAAAGAATAGTGTACAAAAAAGAGAGAAACAAAAGAAAAGAAAACAACCTTTCTGTGACGATTCACTTAAAAGGACATCATCCAAAACAGGTAAGCCAAAATACATTTAATAAAATTATGTGAATTAAGCACTTGCTAGATGTCAATGGCAAGCAGCACAAGGGAGTGACAACTGGAACTGCCACCAGATACGACAAAAAGTCAAAAAACAGATGGCAAACTCAGCTTAAATAAATTCATTCCCTAAGCTATTCTTGAGCAAGTAGTGGGGTGGACAAAATCTTTTGCACCACAAACTGCTATTATCAAAGACAGGCAACAGATGACAATAATAATAAAGGACTCAGCAAAGGCCTTAAAAGTGACTCACGGAAAACCAAAGGGAATAACCTCTGTTTCTACCATGTCAGAATATAAGCCGTTTTATCACTTTAGTACTAAATGCTGTAGCTTTTTCTCTCACTTATCTTTCTGCACTTTTACAGCTTTCCTCTAATTTTTGCTCACTCCATTGTATACAACAAACTGTATTTAGATTGTTTAAAGTAATATAAGAAGTCCTCATTTTTTAAATGAATTATGAGACAGATATTGTAGACAGATTTGGACTGATGAGTAAGACGTTAAGTTGTTATTTTACCCTTACTGCACCTGAGTACGATTTCAACAGAAGCTATTTACTGGAGAAGTCTGACAAGGACACTTGTAAATAAAGTCCCTCAACACAGAAACAATTGCATTGTAACATCTAAGATGCATGCACTGGAGTGCTGTACATGCATTATGCACTTTTTATACTGACAGAAATGCTAGTCTGGACAGCAGTGGAAGACCGTAATACAGTTTATTAAAATAAGTATCCATTAGTATTATTATTTATACCACAGCAGAAAGACAGTTGTTTTAAAACATATGCCATCAGTCAAATGTGGTTCAGTATTGAAGTTAGGAGCATAAAATCTGGCTTGAGTGATTGGGAAACTGATTAAGTTTACTTCATGATTTATGTACAAAAGATTTCTTCATTGCTGTTCCTCCTGGCCTCAAGTTCCTTGAACCATGTTAACTCTGCTGGTATGGTTCTTCAAGCATAGCTACTCACCAAGGGTGAGTGGGATGCTTGGCACTGTACCTGAATCATATCTTAGCCATCTAATTTTCTTGCTTTCAGACAATCAGGTACTTAGAAAATGTTAGTCCTATGGGACACAAACTATTGCTACAATGGTTTGTGTCCCAAAGGGCATTAACTATTGAAGCAAATATGAGTCTTTTCTCTTAGACTAACTGCTTCAGAGCATTTGACCATGAGATCATTATGACAGAAATATGAAACTTCTTTCTTCTAACCTTAGAAATAATATTAGGGATCAGATTATTTGGAGAAATTAGCAGGACAATCATACAGTATCTGAGGCTGTGATTTGCAAAATTACACATAGAAACATGTTTAGAAACAAATAATATATCAGTAATGAGTCCTGGGTTTCCTCTTCCTTTGATTTTTAAACAGGATAATTGAAAACCCACTGAATACCAAAAACAAAATCCCAACAAATGTCAACATGGTTCGAGGGACTTGATTTGTAGAAACAATAGCTTCTATAGTTAAATGCAAGATATTAATCAAGCAGATCTACCATTTTGATTTCTTGTCCACAACACCCATAACACCCAATATACATATTCCACAGGTGCTGAGCATCTTCTGCCTTGCACCCACAACAATGACAACAGTGATAACAACAAAAAATAACAGATATTGATCAAAACTATATATTCCCAAAGCACATGCAAACTCATAAATTACAACCAGGTACGAAGACAAAACTGACAAAATGAATAACGATCATACTATATTTTTGTAAACACATTTTATGATTCAATAAAACGTAATTTTTGTGCTCAGTAACCCATTTCTAGCTAAACTGTAATTCATTCTGTACATGTTGACGTGTCTTTCGGCTTTTCCTGGTTAGGAGTCGCAACAACGGAACTCCGGTCCGCTAATGATTGGCAGTAGATTTTTACGTGCCGAGTTGCCAGCCCTGACACACAGCCTTCAACGAAGAAGGTACGCCCATTCACGCATGTCTCCACACAGAAGATGCTTTAGCTGAGGATCGAATGGGACAACATCTTACTGTGAGGCGACAGCGCTACCGCAGCACCACCACCGCAGTTACATGCTGACTTTACTAAAATGAACTAATTCACTCATCTTTTCTCAGTGTATTACAGGCTACCTTATCATTGTCATGTGCAATCATGTGTATGAAACAAGAATGTTTATTACGAAGTTCTGTTTTACTGATTTGTTTTTATTTATCATTTTCTGTGGTTTTTCAGTGAAGTGCAGAGTAAACAAGTCTAGGGTTTTCAGTGCTAAGTGGTAACTCAGCCTAACAATAGCAAGTAATTACTATCTAATTCTTCCAAAAGACACAAGCATTGATTGAATATTTTTAAAGTGCAACATTCACCAATGTGAGAGTAAGCTCCTGCATAGCATACTACTGTTAAATTAAACAAACAAAAATAAAAATGGAACAGAGTGTGGTAGAAAAATATATTGCCATTAATCCTGGATATTTAGTTCTACAACAGATGATGTAATGAAATGAATCATTTAATTACTTGAAAGATGGAGACTATCCTGTTTAAACGTATACTAAGTTAAGTATTTGTAGACCTCTGTGGCACAAAGAACTAAAGCCGCAAATGTGACTCACAAGGCTGGAGTTGGATTAGTGGCTCGTAGCTAGAAGAGTTTGTGTCCCGCGGTGGTGGTGCTGCAGTAGCGTTGTCACCTCACAGTAAGACACTGTCCGGTTTGATTCTCAGTTAGAGTGTCTTCTGAGTGGAGACATGCATGAATGGGTGTACCTTCGTTGAAGGTTGTGTGTCAGGGCTGGTAACTCGGCATGTAAAAATCAACTGCCAATCTTTAGCAGACCGGAGTTCCGTTGTGGCGACCCCTAACCGGGAAAAGCCGAAAGACACACAAAGACTGGAAGAGTTTGGCTGGGTGTGAGATCAGCTTTTGGGGAGAGGGTTTCTGGTCAAATTATTATTTTCATGCAAGCAAAGAGTTGCACACTATCAATGGCCACATAGTGTGGAATGTGTGGTTTGTGGTCCCAAGCTAGAGATGGTTATTGTCAACAATATCATATCTGTGAAGAGGCACATACGTGTGTACACTTACACACACACACACACACACACACACACACACACACACACACACACTGCTTAAATCAGCCACCAGTGGTGGACTTAGGAACTTATTTGAAACATCATCATTGCCTACTCCTGGATAGCAACAAGCATCTGACTGGGGAAGAGAATGCTATTTTAGTCTCCTTCTGGAAAATAAAGAATGTTCTCTATACAATACCTTTCTGAGTGCTAAGAAAGATCCTCTGGATGTGAGATGAATGCACATTCTCTCAGTGTTATACAAGTGGGTTGCAAGCAGCGCACAAGTTTCTCCATAGATATGAGCTTACAGGGACATAGAGAAAATTAAGATAAATATTTAAGACATATATTATGAGAAACGCACAATAATGTATATGTTTCTTTTATGATTTTGTTTTAAAGTATTATTGTTATTATTTTAGGAAAGTGTTTGTCTTCGGATGAAAAGTTACTTCTCCAAGTCTGTATCAGCTTCACTTCAGCATTTTGATTGTTTTAACTGCATGGCAGGTTTCCATATTGAACTCTGGTCATCTATCATATATATACCTTGAGCAATTGTGTTTACATTGCAAAAAATCATTGATAATGTTTATGTTCATTTGGATGTTAACTTTCTGAAGGTTGCTGTTCTAAACCTAGTAGTATTTCAGCTTTTTCAAGATTTTTCTAAAATGTTTGTATGGCAAGTTTCATAAGGCAGTCGGCTTGCTTTTAACAAGACATGAGTAATCTTAGAGGCTTATGACTTATGTTATTAAAGCCAATATGTCATGGTGTTGCAGATTCAAAAGCTTGATAAATAAACGCAGCCATATTTTAACTGTGATTTTTCAATGTCAAAGACATTTACGAAATGAAAGATATGCCAAGGCATGCTGTTTTAAATGGCCTAAACATCTTATAATGTATTAGTATATTTATTCCAGAGTTAGTAAAACTAATATAATTCCAAACGTTTGACACAGATGTAAACTGCCCTTTCACTGACATTTTTCATGCAATTTTGTCTCTGTTTATAAGATTGTGCTAATCATTATGTTAAAATCTCAATGGCTGCTTTTCTGAACTATTAGCTCACTTCTTTTATTTATTTATTTATTTATTTATTTATTACAATTGCTATTGGGAGCAGAACCATATATTTTGTCACCAAAGATTAATTGATTAATTTCATACAGTTACATAAAACTGAAGAGCTTAAAAGCTACACAATGAATGATGCTATAAAATATAAGTACTTACTATTGGTATAAAGCAAGCACAGCTGAGCCTGCCATGTAAACGCCAAGCTTCCATAAAGTCAGATGTCCTCAGAATAGCATCTGTGTGCTAGCAATAACACAGCAGACTTGATAGGGAAACTGCTGTCTGGCATGCAAGCATTATTACACTTAAGACTACATTACAGGCATGTTGTGGGGCTCTGCTAGAAAGGTGTTGCTCAGGTAAGAAAAGATTTGTATCATCCCCTGTGTGAAAGGTTATTTTTGCTAAACAACACAACTGTGATGTATTCAGTCCTCATCTCTTTCCCAAGAAATATCTTTTGGCCACAGTATATCTCCACTTAAACATCACTACTGGTACTGCAGAATATAGCTTTTTCAGCTTATCACACTGACTGTACCAGTGTCATGACACAGGCAAAGCTGTTCCTACTCTGCTTTAGCACATAACTACAATAGGCATCTTGATACTTTGAAGCTTTACAAGTGAACACCAATACATTTCAAAATGCTGTAGCATAGCTAACCCAACCACATTTCTACAATATGCAGTGGGCCTCCACAATTCTTTGTTAGCCGACATGCTATGAGGAAACCTGAAAGGTTATGTTTGGAATGAGATGATACATAACTCCTTGTGCTAGGTCAAGCATAAATTACTTTAGAACTGCAGGCACTATTACTTCAAAGAGAATGTGCAAGTCTGCTTAAATGAGCTATAAAAATGAGGAAAGATACAACTCTTCATAGGCAGTTCCCTTTCTCCTGATTCTTCCATAGGAGTTAGAGGGGAAAGTAGAAGTAGTATGAACTGGCACCACTTGCTTGAAAAGTTAGGCATTCCATGCTACACATCACCCTGGTAGAAATTATTTCAGCCACTGCAATAATGTAAGGTAGTGTTACATGTGAGAAGTAAGTTTCAGTGTACACAATAATGTGAGGGTGCAGCATTGTGCAGTGGGCACCACCTTAGTCAGTTGTTCACTTGCATCAGAAAATGCATGTCATTCAAAGTTTTTTTATGCTACACTTTGCAATGCCTGTCTGCACTGTTTCACTCTCCTCATTGCTCATTTATATATGATTGTTCCCTTCTTTGTATATGTTTCTGCTGTGCTGTCTGCATTTTTACTAATAAGTTGGTTGTCCATGTCTGATCAGACACACACACACACGCACACACACACACACACACACACACACACACACACACACACACACACACACACACACACACACACACACACACACACAAACACACACTTGTATCCAGCAACATGACTGCTGCATTCCATGTGGATTCGTATGTGAATTATCTGGAGTAGCTGACAGACACAACCCTTCCTCCATAGTGAAAACACATTATCGCATGGTCTACATATTGAGATGCACTGTGGGTCAAGTGTTTTCATTTGTATTAGCAGGAATGTCTGTACATTATGCGCATATTGGTAGACTTATTAAGTAAAGAGAAAAAAAAGAACAGTATCCACTGAAGTGCAGTACCACAAATGCCTTGAATTAACAGAACTGCTTTTGTATGAGCTAAGAACTTGAAGCAACATGCAGAGAATCTGCTTGGGATAATGCAGTTCTGCTTCATATTTCTGTTAACTCTCATCACAATAATGGTCTTATGAAGTTGGATCAGGTCATTTCCATTGGGTCACCACTATGTATTTCTAAAACTATTCCTTAACAGAGAATAGACTGGGATCACTTTATCTATTTTCAATAGCATATGACTGTTTTGAGAGCAACACTGTATACGTGTGCTCTATCCCTGTTGGAATACCAGGATAGCAGTAAAATTCTAGCAGATAGGCTACACACTCCTGGCCAAGAATTTTTTTTTTACTTCAGTAAAATGTCTGTTATGCTACGAATTGATGAAAAAGAGGTACCGTGTTGACTTCCTTGCTTAAAACTTGGTGACAGTTGTGGAACTGTGTATTTAAAATCAACAAAAAAGCTTTGGTGTTGGCGCATTTAGAAATGGTATACTTCTAGTCTTAGACAAAAAAGGCAAAGGAAATGACACAAATGATGATCATAACTGGCTTACATTATTCTTTACTCTTGCAAAATGTAAAAGTCCAAGATAAATGGAAATAAAATGTAATTTTCTGCAATATGTGACATCTTAAATAGACATCTTATCTAATACTGAATCAATATGCTGACTGTGCCAGTGTATTTTGTCTAAAGTGCACTTCTTCTAGCTTTATGATATACTACATATGCCATTAAAACCAATATGTCAGGACGATGCAGTTCCAAAAGCTTTAGTAAATAAAGACAGCAATTGTTTAACCATGATTTCCAAATGACAAAATAATTTGCTATAGGAAAGGTATGCCAAAGCATGTTGTTTTGAATGGCCTAGCTGATGCACTATTTTATTATTCCAGCACTAGTAAAACCAGACTATAATGACAAAGATTTGACACAGATGTAGATATTCATTTAATTTCAGTATAAGAAAATGTAACATTAATCTAATTTGCATTTATAACTGGACAGTATCATTTAAGTAGTGTGTTTTACAGCATGTATCAGATTTTATTATACTGCATTTTAAATGCTTAATTGTGTTTCAGCATTAGTGAAATGGAGAAATCTGTAACATCAGGCTTGGACAATAAATTGTTAGGTAAGCCTCTAAAAATAGTTTTGTCCTAGTAATGTGATTACAGTTAAAACTATTCATCATTTAATTTATAAGCATGACCTAAGATACATGCATATGCTAAAACTGCAAATTTGTCAGATAAAAAAAACATATTTGGAATTAAATACGCAAAGAAAAATGCCTGGTTATAAAATATGTTTAGAATGATGTGCACAATGCATGTTTAATGTACAGATCAAAATATTGTTGCAGTATTTGTGTTGTAAATACCTTATAGACTTATAGTTTTAGTATAATGCAGGTTTATTGCCTACTTCTTTGCTTCCAAGTGTTAGTAGTTATTTATGGAGTAGTTAGAATGTAAAACAAAAATGTGAGAGTTAATTTATGTTGTCTTCATAAGCAGCAACATAAATTTTCCTCAGTTGTTTTGTAGTGTTACACAAGGCATTATACCAAAACTAAAATCAGCATAGAAAAGTCCTTATTACTAACTCTCTGAGACATCTTTCAGATTTCCCTTAAAGTGTTGTATAAACTGACTTGTACAAGATGAGAGTGCCTTCAGGTGTGCTATCCTGCAGCCTCTCCTTGGGATTCATTAACAATTGTGTAGGTGCTAAGCTAATCCTACATGATGTAAGCATGTTAGCAAGATGAGCAACAGTGCCAATCAAATATGCATGCCGCTCATCATGCCTACACATTTGCAATCACTTTTTCATGGCTAGAAAAATACTCTCAATCATGGAAAGGTGGTTAGCACAATTACAGAAAGAAAACAAAACAGTTTGCTTATAGGCTCAGAAATATTGGTGGCTAATACAGTGAAAGAATACTGAAGGGGGGAAGTGAAATGGGAGAATTCTACAGAAATAATGTTTTATACTGCCTATAGAATTAATATAGAAGGGGAAATGGGTAAAGTCTACTGATATACCACAGACAAATGTCTGTCAAAGAAGCGATTCTGACATAAATCCTGCAATACTGATGTAATGACAATTAATGTCAATGACAATACCGGAGTTCTGAACATAAAAACAGACATGCTAACAAAGGATGTGATAGTGTTATTAAGCTGCAATGTAACAATGAGGAGTGAAAATTTGATATACATGTTATTATACAACGACCCCCCATTAATATTCAAAAAACGTGCATGTTGATTGGTCAGCATGCACGTTGTAAATCAGAGTTATAGTAATGGAAAAAGATCCGGTCGCCCGAACTTTTTCCATTACTATAACTCTTTTTTTTTTACAGCAATAGAAAATGCAAGATCTCCATTGCTTCACACTGTCTCGCTATGTTAAACTCGTTTAACATAGCGATACAGCATTAAAAAAATCAACAAAGATTTTCAGTTGCTTTTTTAATGCTGTCTTGCTATGTTAAAGCGAGACAGTTTGTAAAAAGCAACGGAGATCTTGCTTTCTCCATTGCTTTTGCCCACAGCTCTGATGTACTGCATAGGCATACGCATGCGCAGTACATCAGTACTGCCGGAGAATACCAGACAGCTGTAGAAGGGCAGCAAGGAGGCATTATACAATGCCATTATTTAAGAAATTTAATTATTTTTTTCTTAAATAATGTCATTGTGTAATAGCAATAACCCATGCCTGGGTGTGGGTAATGCTGGATTTACCCACGGTTGGCTTTGTTTGGTCACTCGGGCTTTGCCCTCATGACCAAACCACACCAACCGTGGGTAAATCCAGCATTACCCACACCCAGGCATGGATTATTGCTATAATAATATGCTGAGTTCAGATAACAGCTAGCAAGGACAGAAAATACATTATGGGATGACTGTACATGCTGTAGTTATTGCATATGAGATGTATATACAGGGAACTTATGTACGCAAGCCAACACCACTGCTATATTCTCCACCTTAGCATGTTTACACAGCAACAAATGGACCTTATAGCTGCAATGTAGGCACATAAGAAATGGATGATGTGTCTTTGCAAAGAAATATCAATGGAAGCCATAGCAAAGAGGTTTATCACCTATGAACATGTAATAGACAAGCATGTGTTGTATAGCCATGTTCATGTAAACGCTAAATGGTAATCTAATAACATAAAACATACATAAATGACAGATGGCAACAAAGTCAGGATGACATTTCATGATTTCAAGTTTTCCATTGATCGCAAACATCTTTAGACATTGTTATACTGGGTGTGCTCATGAAATTACAGGGAACATTAACATAGCAGCAATTCAACAGCATCAACACGCAGGAAAAGGTTGTCATGGTAGACCAATCACATTTTCTGATGGTATTGCAGCATGCCATACAGTAAAAAATGTGTATGGGATCCCTCATCTGCCATTAAGCTGTAGGTGTGATGAAAAAAACTGCAGTAATAAAAAAATGTCTGGATGAAGACATGAGATACAGATACATAATTATCCTGGGAGTAAGTAATGCCTGTCAGTTACAAATGACATAATAAAGATTTAGATCATGTTATTTTCAAACACATTCCAGGACAAATATCAGAGAAATGCATAACAATCATGAATGCCACAGTAATACACATATCAGTCATGTCATGAAGAAAACCTTAGAAAAGCTTACATCATATTCCTACCATAAGGGATATGGATGCCCTTCCTTGTATGACTTGGCCTGAAAAAGGTGACCTTTTCCATGTGCCATAACTACTGTCTGTGTGTAAGTCCCTGCTGTCTGACAGCCAGGTTTTACCAGATTCAAATACCTGCCTATTATACTAGGTTGTCTCCATACCTCTGTAGTGATTGCATGAGCCACATCAGATGCATTATGGTATTTTACTTCAAACTTGAACTAAAATACCATAATTGGAACATATTAAAATAAGTACCCCTAGAAGAAGCTGTAATCCAGTTCAACAACACTTTTCTAAAAATCCTAGATGCCCATGCCCCACCTCGTACCACAAAACACAAAATGAATACTGCACCCTGGATCACCAAAGAGACTAAAAATAAGATTTGTCAAAAGAATAGAGCTTGGCATCACTAGAGAGCCACAAAAACTAGAAGCTAGAGAACAATTCCAAAAACTAAGAAACCAAACCAAAAAAACTATTCACCAGGATAAAAATAATTATTTCCTACATCTGCAAAACAGGCACCAAAACAACCCCAAAAAATTCTGGGCAGGAATAAATAAACTACTTCACCCTGGCAAACCCTTCACCCCATTGCCAACCTCCTCAGGCAAAATCACCGACATACCTGGATCATTCAACAAATACTTCATAGAAACCATCTCTAAACTAGTTTAACAACAACACATTATTACTACTACCAATATCCCCAAACCTGCAGTCAGTCCCCAAACTACCTTACAGTTCCAACCCATCCCTACCAATTATGTCAAACAATTACTATCCAGACTTAAACCTACTACCCTAGCAGTAGATGGCATCCCAGCAGAATACCTCCAGTTGGCTGCGAATGCACTTGCCAACCCAATCTCTTTTCTGCTTAACAGATCTATATCAGAAAGTACCACCCTACCAATCTGGAAAACCTCCTACATCATCCCTTTACATAAAGGTGGAACATCCACTGACCTTACCAGCTATCACTCTATTGCCATCCTGTCCCCACTAGCAACAATTCTTGAAAAATGTATATATTACCAACTTATGCCATACCTACTTAATAACCAACTTCTCTCTCCTACCCAGCATGGACTCCACACTACCCACAGTACAACCACAGCACTTCTTTCCTTTACAAACCTCATCAACCAAAACAGGAACTTAGGTAAACTAACATCTGCCATATTCTTGGACCTGTCAAAAGCCTTCAATATGGTCAACCATCCCAAACTACTCCACTCCCTTGCTAATCTTAGCCTTAGTGATCACTCACTAGCCTGGTTCCAAAACTATCTACATGGTAGACAACAAACAGTTTGATGGGACCACAGGAGTCCCACAAGGGTCCATTCTGGAACCCCTTCTATTCTCCATCTTCATTAATGATCTCCACAGCATATGCCAAGGTGCAACTGTTATACAATATGCTGATGACTCAACATTAGCCAATGACCCACACAAACTTCTCTCCATTACCCAAAAAGCCTTCAAAATTACAGAAACCCAGTTTCTTAACAAAAACCTATTACTTAATCCCAAAAAGACCAAACTGTTGTGATTTAAACCAAACAAATCCATCTCAATGCCCAACACATTCAATATTGTGTCCAGAGATGGGACTGTCATCTCTCTAGACACTCATACAAAACTGCTGGGAGTGACCATTGACAACAACCTTAAGTTCGATCTACATATAAATCAAAATATTAAAAACATTCACAAAAAAACTGGGCAGTCTTTATAAAAACAAACCATTTCTAACCCAACCTGCTAGAATAACAATAGCTCATACCGATGTCCTCTCCACACTGTTCTACACTGCTCCCATCTTCAACAACCTACTCAAAACTGAAATGGCCAAGCTTAACATCTGCTACAATTAAACTGTCAAATTTGCTACTGGTGCCCCTTACTTTTCCCACCACTGTCATTATCTAAATCAACTTAACTGGCTTGAATTCCCAAATCTCCTTTCATTCCATCAGCTTTCATTTGCCCAGAAACTCCTACTACTTCCTGAAAAAAACCCAGCACTATCTAATCTACTTAAACTACAAACTAATCCCAGACAACTTTGCTCTAGTGATAAAAGACTAATCAATGTGACCAAAAGCAATAACACAGCAGGTGACTTCCTCTTCCCTAACTATATCGGTAAAATTTGGAACTCATTACATTCTGCTATTACCTCAGCCAACTCAATGATTAAATTTAAAAAGCTACTAAATGTTCACCTAAAACTTGCATGGCTATGCCCTTGCTACCCACCAGGTTGACCCATATCATACACACCCTCTGACCCACTCTCATGCTCCTTTTCACTTCTATCCCTTCAAGAAGAATCATGACTCCTCCTTATAGTGCCTCACCTGTTAACACCCACACCAACAGTCAGCAATTATACACATTCAAACTTTAAACCCAACCACATTTCACAAAACTAACCCTAACATCAACCCCCATTTACTTGCATTTGTCTCAATCAATGTTATTACTGGAAACCAGTACATTCTAAGTACTACTTTAAATTATAAACTATGGAATTTTGTTAAAACTTGTGACTACTAATGAATATTGTACTCTGTAACTTTAAAACTATGGAATCTTGTTAAATCATGTGTTTTCCTATGAATATTTGCTTACTATGTAGAAATATCATAGTTGTTTGTTCTTAATCTGTGGCGCTTTTTTCCCTGGGCCTCCACTGAAAATGTACATGTATCCAGTCAGACTCTCTCGGTCAACAAATGTAAAATATATAAATCACAAATAACTGAACTGAATGTGTGCATTAAGAAAGGTGTTACAAATGTAATAAGAACAATCAGGTTTAGTCAAAATGATGAAAAGGAGCTACACATATTACTGTCCACAAAACAGCAAGCAGTACAATATCAATACTTCTTTGACAAAGAAGCATTTTCATTGTATATTACACCCTCCCTCCCAGAACTGATGCACATTTTATCTGTGTAGATATGCTATACATGCCAGCATTCAATGCATGTCCCACATGAACAGTCACCACATGACATGCCCCAAATAACCATTTCATTTCCATGTAATCACAGCCTGTGAAAGATATACCATTCTCCAACAGAAATATGGACAAGAATAAGTAGATACAATTGTGTTTATGTAATGTTAGTTAATTTATATAATGTTGCCTTTTCAAGAACTGAACAGGAATTGATCAGCAAGCTATGTGACTCTACTGACTATCGGCATGTGAATGAACCACAAGCTTCACAGTGGAAGTCTTAACTAAGCTATGGCAGTCCACCTATGCTAACATTACATCAGATGTATGTGTTGTAAACAATCTCTTTGAGATAAAAGGGATGATGGAGACCCCTCCCACTGTAAATGGACAAGTTATAACTGTGGTGGAAACTGTTCTTGCATTAGAGTATAAGGCAACTCAATGCTAACAAGCACTGAATGTGGATGCCAAGCATATGAGCATTTGACATCACAAAATTCATGATATTGTACAGGATGAATGCACCACTGTAGAACTGCCATTACCATTGTGAGATATGTTGATATGTTACTGTATTACTTCATGTTATTGCTGCAAGGGATATGTGACCCTGCAATTGCTGTACTAAGGCAACAACACAAAGAATGTCATATCAGTCCTTCATGCCAGAGGATAATGCTTCCTCCATATGTTATGTAAGGAAAATGTAATCACGTCAACATTACTTGAAATAAAAGCATTGCTATGTGAGAAATTATAGTCTTTGTAAGAGAAATCAATATATGTTTCTCTTTCTCTCTCTCTCTCTCTATATATATATATATATATATATATATATAATATAATATACACATACATATGTTTGACAACAGTGTTAATGACATGTACAGTCACAAACTGACGCAATGTATTCTGATCAGTAATGTCTGGATTTGAACTAACTACCCAAGATCACAAGCTACAGATTAATGCCTGAATCGCAAGCACCACATGACGTTGAGGCAAAACTGGGACAGTGCACATGTGAATGGATGACAAAAAGTGGGATAAAGGAGCTGTGTGTTCATTCAAACCCATTATCTTCAGGGGAAGTGCATATAGCACTAAGTGTTAAACACACAAATTTCCTATGAACTATATAGATACACAATGTAGAAAGCACTATATTGATTGTAAGCATCACAGGAAAAGTTTTCTTCTTAAGGAGATAAAGTGCACTTTTGTCAAGATGACCTAATCAGTGGGTTTCAGAGATAATGTTTCAGTAAGAAGTTGGGTAAAGGAGCTGTGTAAAGAGTTAAATGTATTCTTCTCAGAGAAAATGGATTCAGTACCAAGTGTTATGCACACAGACACACTCAATTTTCCCATATTGAGTATCCAACCCCCTAGCTATCTAGTTACACAGTCTAGAATATACAAGAGCCATGCAAGAAGTCTGATTCTTAAGGGTTGAAAATGCATTTTTGTCAGGATGATTTCATAAGAGTGTATCAGAGATGATGTTTTGGTAAAAAAAGTTGGATAAGGGAGCAGTGTGAAGGGCTAAATGTTTTCTTCTCGGTCAAGGTGGATACAGTACCATGAGTTACATACACAGATACACACAAAAGTTTCCCATGTTGGACATTGAACTTCCTGCCTACCTCATTATACAACCTAGGGAGCGCTGTATTAGTCACAAGTGCCAGACATCTGACTCTTAAGTGAAGAAAGTCTGGTGTCTAAACACATCAAAAGGTGCACTACAGTATGCGATGGACACCTGTGCTGAAATACTTACAGTGTGTGCAATGTTGTACAATATCATTTTCAGGAAGCTGCTCCATCAAAGAAAACAAGGGGTAGGACCACAGTTTCAAGGTCCACAGACAGGGCCAGCAGTAGCAGAAAATACAGATAAGGAGTCTAAAGGAGAAAATCCATCTTCAGATTGTGCTGGCAGACAGAAGCATGCACAGTATGCCCTGTCTCTGACTAATAGGCAACAGACAGCACACACAGTCACTGCCAAGGTCAAAAAATGAAGATTCCATGCACATACAAATATGAAAACTGATCTCTGTCAGAATCCAGAACCTTTACTTTACCATGGCTATGTTCTGATAGCATCAGACAGGGACTACCCACAAGGATGCAGCTGGCATCTGCACTAATGATCAGTAAGTGTGAATACTGTAAAAATAGTTACTGTCATATCACAATATGTATATGCCCTATGACTACACACAAGTTAGGCCTCTCATCCAAACCATCCCCCAAAACACATACAAAGAAGCATACTTTGAACTCAGTTTCCAGAACAGATAATTTAACAACTTTGTAATGAATATAACATAAGGTTAAACTTTGCACTACATGTCTGAATTAACAATTTAACAATTATCAGTGCATCATTAAAAAAGTAATAACAAACTGTTTAACTACCTTATCCACTGCTGCAGAGTTCACTCCAGTAGAAATACACAAACAGAACACATTTTCCTTATCCTGCCAACACAGATAACACCAGACCTCCCTACATACTTACAATACCATCAACTGTAAAAAGTATGCAAACATGACATACAAATTAAATCAAACTTTTATCATGTAGCATTGAGTAGCAAAATTGTAGAAATGCAGAAATTGCTATGGGAAAAGTAAGGGATAAATGTAAATTAATCTAAAATTATCTAAATATTTTTTTTCAGTCACTGCATGTCACCTATCAATGTTAAAATGAAAACATTATTTAAGAAATAACAAATTACCTTGAAAATACCGCAATGTCAAAAATAGTTAAATCTCCCAAAGTCCTGCTGTTCTACCAGTATTTGTCTCTATGTTTCAAAACAATTTTCTCAGTATAATACAAGGACTTTACCTATACCAATCCCTTCATATAGTGCAGAGGCAGCCCTGTGAGAAATTTGGATATGCAAATGAGGTATGCAATCATTAACATTCCTGAATACCAAAATTTGCACTAAGTATAAGGAATGTAAACATAGTGTAAGGACGTACAAGATTACATGCGTACACCCTAGCAATGCAAGGACAAATGTTGAGAAGAGTAACCTGTTAATGGCTTGCAGGTGTATCTGATTACCCTGATAGCAGGAACAATCACCTTTCACAGTTTCCTGTTTCTTATGTATAATTAGTAAGTGTGTGTTAGAGAGAAGAGACTAAAAATGTTTATAAGTACATTGATATATAAGAGATGGGCAGCTATAATATTTCAATGCTGTCTTTTTCATGTCATGTCTTGTCTCATCTTGTATCATTTGCACACCAATTGGAAGGGCAAAAACCACCTTCATTATTTAAGGAAAAGCTGGAACAGTTAATTTAGGCTGCCATAGTTCACACAAACCAACCAGGCAGCATTGCATGGCCAACAGTACTCTGGATCATATTGAGGAAGAAAATACATCTGACATGTATCTTTCTCTGTGGCAGAAATTGTAAGTGCAGTGAGCTTATAAATGAAGTATATCTGATGCAAGTTTTGAATCCACTGACATGATACTTTTACAGGGGATTGTCTGAATATATATTTTAATATAGTTTGTGATATCATGTTGCTTGAAAATTAATGGTTGTCACTATTGTTAACAACATGTGAACAATAGTCTTCTCACTGTAACATAATATGTAACTAACTATAAGTCTAAAAATGTGTTCCACAAAGTACATACCTGATTGTGCAAGTAGATGTGAGAAGGAGGAATTGTTCATGTGAATATACTTATTGCTCTGGGTCAGTGACACATATACTCATTCATTGCATTTCATTGAATATCTGTAATTTCTCTAACATATATTAACATTCTAATGTCTTTTCTATTTATTTTCTGCTTGGCATTGTGCAAAAAACTGTTCACTACTTAAAGAAGAAGAAAATTAAAAAAAAATAGTTTAGGCTGCCTTATGTAATTCAAAAACTCCTGGTGGATTTGTCCATCTGGCAGCACTCTGTATAGTAATCATTCCAGAAAATGCACTTGTCAGGTAACTTTTTCTGTGGTGTAAAGTGTAATTGAGGTGAATTGACAGAAATAAGGTGCATGAAGCACTGTTTGAATCCTGTTTAGAGTACTCCTTGCCATAATTCACAATATTTCCTTTTCAGTGTTAATCCATTTAATGTATATTTGCTCTCCACTTGGCGTTATGCATCAGGATTCACTACCTATGGGAAAAAAATAAACAATTCAGTTTAGCCTGCCTTAGACAGCTCAAACACACCTGGCATTGTTGTATGGCTCCACACAACAAAGATAATTTTTACTTCAGTAAATGCACCTGACAGACCTGACAAATGTCAAATTATTTGCTACAGGGAGTAACTGAAGTAAATCAAGATAAATAAGGCATATGATGAAGCTTTGTTTGAATCCTGTGTAAAGATCACATTGCAATTTATCACAATATGTGTTTTTTTATTTAACTTCATTTTAAGGTGCATTTGCTCTTTGCTTGGCAGCATGCAAATAGATAACACTACCTAAGGAAAAAAGTGAAAATATTTCCTTTAGTCTGCCTTAGCTCAAATACAAATGACATTCATCGTGTGGTCCAGACAGCATGGAGAGTACTTACTTTAATAAATGCACCTGCCAAATGTCAAATTCTGTGCTACATGATGAAACTGAAGTGAACTGAGAGAAATAAGGCACATGCAACATTGCTCAAATCTAGTTTATGGAACAGCTTGTCATTATCCAGAATATTTACTTTTCTTTTTTCCCACATTTTAAGGTATATTTGCTCTCTGCTTGGCAGTATACACTACCCAAGGAACAAGGAAATAAGTAAAACATTTAGTTTAAACTGCCTTAGGTAGTTCAACCACATATTGCAATATTATGCTGTCTTCAGCACTCTGGACGGCACTGAGAGGAGAAATCCTACCTCCATACAGCTGTTTCTGTGGCACTAGGTGTAAGAGCAAAGACCTTTGAGAAATAATATAGGCTAATAATGGTTCAAATACAGCTACACAATACTTTTTAAAAAGCAAACATTTTAGAAATTTTTGAATAGGACTGCAAAAGCAAAGAAAAATAATGGTACAGCTGTTTATTGCAAATAATGCACTAGTAAACCTTGTATAATGAAAATGTATTTTTAGCATATAAGACTGTTTTTCATAAATACACAAACTAATGATTATCCACCTTCTGAAATAAGACAATGAATACATTAAATATAAAAAAATCACTTTCATGTGTATGATGTATGTTTATGGTGCTTATGTCTTCTGAACTATGTATGTAACATAAACTGACCTTTCTTGATAATCACATTCAACTGCATTCATGTGAACCATAATTACTTGCAGTAAGAATGACTTTTGCATTCCAAGACATGATTATAGTATAGACCTCTCTGAAATGTATCTCCATTCATTCAGATATCAAAAAATGCCCAGTTTCCATAGTGTAAAGTTAGTTCTCCTATGTTAATACATTAAGTTGCAGTTTTTGCCTCCTTTATCCCATGGGTTTGATTCCCAACTGTTACAATAATATTTTAACAATGGGTAAACCCCAAACTGATATGTCAAAATTCAGACATCTTTCACCTTCCAAAGTACAACCCTCAAAACCCATGCCAGTAAGCATTCCACTGTTAAACACCGGATCCTCTGTTAATGGGTGGGGCATCATGCATGGCACAGCTCAATGCCATGTTTTGCACCTTTGCTGCTATCTACTGTAAGTAGTACCAATATGTCTGCTAAAGGCTATTACTGTTTGCATTTGACACAGATGCAGTTGGGAAGGCTGTGTGTATTTTTGCAATACCAGTAAGATGCAAGATTTGAATTAGGCTCCATAGTTCATAAGCAAAGAGAAAACAGCAACTAGTACAGTCAACAGGAGATGCAATCAGGAACCAGGAGAAAAGAAATGTAAAATCCAGAAGTGCTTTATTCATAGAATAAATCCAGTAAAATCCAGATAAAATGCAGATAAGCACTTTTGTTCCAAACATTGTATGTAGTTACAAGGAATTTCATCAGATATAGCTAATAGTTACACTGTTGTTTAAACAGTGTGTTAAAATGGCACCTTTTTTCACATCATCCAGGTTAAAACAGTGAGCACCAATCAATAAGCAATATGCACTACACCCCCACCCCCCCTTTTTTAACACACCCATAGCAAGACAGAACAGTGTAACTATTAGCTATATCTTTTGAAATTCCTTGTAACTATATAAAATATTTGGAACAAAAGCGCTTATCTACATTTTATCTGGATTTTACTGGATTTATTAAATGAATAAAGCACTTCTATTGCCAAGTACTGGTGGATTTTACATTTGTTTCCAGCTGGTTCATGTTTGCAGCTCCTGTTGGCTGTTCATAAGATACAAGGACAGTTTGTAAGCTTGACTTTTATAGAAATGGTTGGCAGGGGAGAAGATGCTGCTAAAGTTAGAGTGTAAAAGTGGTGTGTTAAGGATTCCAAGCTATTTGTGGCACACCTAGTGAAGCATTAGAGTTGTAAGCTGCTGCAGGGTGATTATATTGGGTCTCAGAATAAGGCTGAGGCTTGGCTAGTGAAGTATTACAGTTGTAGGCTGCTGCTGGGTGATTATACTGGGTCTCAGAATAAGGCTGAGGCTTGGAATAACTTTGCCAAGGCTGTCTCCACTGCCACTGGCTTTCCATGCAATGGAGAACAATGCCATCATCACTATAGTGATCTTAAAAAGCATAAGCAGGACCTCCAAAGCTTATGGGAGGATGAATTTAGGATGGGAAACACCTCCCAGTTGTGCAATTGTAATCGCCCATAACCAGTCTATGCTTTGGCAGTAATTATCTAACCAACCAATGCCGTTACTCATTATGCTTTCATATATATTTATCTTCTTTTTTCTCTCTACAGCTGCAGAAGTGATTGCTGCAAACTATGAGGTACACCAGAAGAGATTAACTCACCTCAGAGAGGCATAGGGTAAGTATGACTCAATTAAAAATTAAAGCCAAAATAGTATTTTCATTCCCTCAAGCACTAGCATCTCAAGTAGCCATACCTCATCATTCATCTCAAGGGGTTTATATCAGAACATCGAAGGCTGATAAGTCTGAAGCTCAAAACTTTAAACTTCACACCTCAAAGAGCAAAAACTTCGAACCATAGAACACAGATCGCCATAGAGAGTGGGAAGGGAAGATTTCTCTTTACTGCACTATAGTGCAATTTCGGAGTTGGTATATTTAAGTAGTGGGGGGGGGGTGCAGGGAGGCTTTCCCCCCTGCATAGAGCATTTTTTTGTTGGGGGGGTATTTCGTATTTTTTCTTTGTAGATTTGATTTTGTCAGCTTTTGAGGTTTGCAGTTTGAAGTTGTGAGCTTCGGACTTGTAAGCTTTTGATTATCTGATATAGACCCATCACAAGCATATATGTTCTCCTCAAATAAGAGTTGCTGCTTGTATTAATCAATTAGAATACCAGCTTTATTGTGTGTAGGTTCAGGACACAGAAGCATCATTTTTTAGCTGATAATTATTTATAAGTTCCTAACAGCAGTTAGTAAGGAATAATTGCATTATGGTAATAGTAATTATTTAGTTAGAATGCATATTTTCAATCTGTTATACTGAAAAAGGCAGCTGTTTCTTATACCATATCAATAATATTTGTTTATTTAGTAACATATAAATACCTTTCCATTATATATGGATGTTGCAAAGGTGTGCAATATTAAATTATGAGTTGTTTATGTGTTACCGAATAAACGTCTGTTTAAAGTATGCAGTACTGTTACATTACTTGTATCTAATTATCTCTTCCTTTTTGTCAACCTGCACCCTTTTCTCCATTTTTGGGATGTTATAATTTATTAACAATCTGGTGTTTGCATAACTTGTTGAAGAAAATTAGTCATCAACAGCAGAGAAAGGTGCACATACCATTGTGTCTCAGCCTGCCATACTTCCACAGATGGCAGCACAGACACCCAGCACTTCAGGGTTACAACCTGACAGTGTTACATCCACAACCACTGCCCTAACTTCTCCAAGTTTCTCAGGTCACTCTATCCCAGCTGCTGGTGCAGTTGTACCCTCCTAGAGCAGTACTAGTGGAGGTGATGATTCTGTCACCCAGCAGGAGCTGACAGGACTGGTGGAGGATATAATGGAAAGAGTCCTCAGTGCATATAGTGGCAGAGTTGAAAAGGTCCTGCTTTGCATTGAGACTATGCCATATCCAGCACTGACCCTGGGACCTGCTGCAGGAGGTAGTGATGATAGTTCTGAGAGTGAGGACTAGATTCTCACTGTTCTCATGCTGGATGTGGGTGTGCCTCTGATGTCCACTATCTATCCCCAGTCATGGTGTCCCCAAACCATCCCTGTCTGTCTAGTCCTGTATGTCTGTGAATACTTCTCAACCTACCCTACCTAGCTGAATCTCTCATTCCTAAACATCTTTCCCAGTATTCCTCTCTCTCCTCCCCAAAAAATGGGCACCTGTCACATAAACAAATATGGCCCATACATAGCTCTCCACTTTGCCTTTGTGTCATCTTGACACAATTGACTCAGTCCAACTGGCCATTCAACATTATTCCATTGCTATCATCCATCACTGCTGAAGTGACTCTACAATATCATGAAACTGAGTTTACAATTGTACATTGACGTGGAGAAGAAGATGATAGCTATGATACTCCCCAACAACCTTCTGAAAATGTCAGTATTCTTTTTCCTTTATGCTACCCTCTTGACAATCCCATTTTCACCACTGTCCTATCCACCCCTTTTTCACACATTTAATCAGGTCAAAAAATTAATTCACACACACAACACACACACATGGCCAGAAATGGCCTATGAAAAGCATTCATGTTATGTCTTATGCATTGTTGTAGAGTTTGGCATAAAGCACCAATGCTGAGTGACAGTGAATGTGGTTTACTTTCTTATTGCAAAAGTTGAATATGTCAATTTAATCTACAATGGTCTGATTACTGTCACACAAATGTGCTTAAATCCTCGGCGCTATGGGAAAAAATTCCTGCTAAAGGCAATACTGTGTAACAGTTAATGTAACATTTATTAGGCTGCTAGATGTATTAAACTATGAGTTTCTATGTGGCATGTTGAGGTAATTATCCTGTTTGTAGACAGATTTTTTTGGCATAGGTCATGGGTTCAATTACAGCTGTTTGGCAGTTTATTACTTCATGACACTTCGTATTCTTATCATATAATTCTTTGCAAATGTCTGTCTTTCTCTACATTTAACACATTTCTGTAACATAAAATTGGAATAGTACAGCAAGACATCATTTTCAAAAACATTGTAGCAACAACAGGGAGACTTAGTAATCCTGCCTTATCCTGGTTAGGGATTCATGTTTATTGCATTCTTCCACCCCTTATTTGTACCTATAGCAATCAGCTTATTGTACAGAGCAGGACAGATTAATGATGATTTTATAAGTTAGAATAGAACACCATAAGGATATTTCTATGTGTTCTGCAAAACATATTTGCCCCATTCCTCTCTATAGCTGTCTGTAACTCTCTTTGTTTGCCACTCCTTCTTCCACAAGGTTTCAGTGCATTTCAATAGTATTATTTTAATTTGGGAAAGTAGTAATTCCTTTGTGTTGTGATGAGCTAATGCTTGAATGTGTAGAAATATTTTAATAATGTCATGGGTTTCCAGCCATTAGCTAAGTGTTAATGACTGTTTTGGTTTAATAAGCGTGGAGTCATCAGCTGTGTCTAATATGCTGATGACTCCACTCTGATCTGCTCAGCCACATCTCCAGATGACCTGAAAATGGATACTCAGGCTACTTTTACTGTTATAGAAAACTGGCTATCCAAACGTCACCTACTACTAAATCCCAAAAAAACCAAAATGCTCATATTTCCACCAATCCAAAGGTCTATACCCTACTCCTTTACCATACAAGCTATTGATGGGACAGTCATTTCCCCGGACCCCAATACCAAACTACTAGGTGTCACTATAGACAATTACTTAAAATTTGACCTCCATGTAAGCCAGACAATCAAAACCATCAACAAAAAACTTGGTTCACTCTACAGAGTTAAACCTTCCTCACCCCCATAGCTAAAATAGCCATTGTACACTCGCACCTACTCTCAACACTCCTATATCCCTCCCCCCTTCTAGCAAACATAAGTAAATCTGAACTAAATAGACTTACTACCTGCTATAATCACATCACCAGGTTTGCTATGGGCTCTCCTTTCAGAATCCACCACTGCATTTACCTCAAACAGCTCGGATGGTTGGAATTTCCCATTCTCGTCAAGTATAACTTTCTAATATTGGCTAATAAAATCCTAAAGAACTCAAATAATACTCCAGCCCTTTGTAACTACATCCTCCCCCATAAAAACACAAGACTGCTATGTTCATCCAATAAGTTACAAATACAAACAACTAAAATTAACAATGCTGCTGGCATGGCCCTATTTGCAAATTCTGTAAGCAGAACTTGGAACAAACTTCCAGGTGCCATTACCATGCTCTCCTACCCAGACCAATTTAAAGCCTCAATCAAACAACATCTGGAAGCAAAATGGATATGCCACTGTGACAAGCCTGACTAAATCAACATAATGTATGTAATTATTTATCTAATTTGATATTATTATCTGCTACGAACCTCAAAATGGAAATTTGTAACACTGACTGTCTGAATGTTCTTCTACCTGTATTCCCTTCTTAACTACACCTATAACTAAAATTATAATATTATATATAATCAATGTTTTTCTTCTTGTTTTCTCAACTGCTTTTTGTTCTTGTATTCTGTCTGGAGCTTATCTCCCTGGGCCTCCGCTGAAAATGGACTTTGATTCCAATCGGACTAACCCGGTCAACAAATGTAAAATAAATAAAAAAAATAAATAAGTTAGATGTACCTTTTGGCTACATATTGTTATGAGCCAACATTATCCTTCTTCATTGATAATTTACTTGTCCCTGCCTTAATGTCACTCTGACAATGTGTCTTATCCTTTCTGTATCATAATTCATCAGCCTATGCATTTGCACTAAATTTGGCACCAGGAAAAATTTAATCTAATGCTAAATGGAAGTAAAATGCTTACAGCAATGCATTTTGATTTTATTGCCTTCATTGACATTACTCTGTCTCACTTTGCATCACTGCACTAAGATACTTTTATTCAGTTTACTGTAAATTTAAACAAGATGAAGAGTTGGATGTATGGATTACACTGTTCAGTAGGGTGAGATAAAGATGATTACATATGTTTATTTTTTCTGAAATCTGCTGTCATCTCAACTTTAAAAATATGAATTTCTACATATTGTGCTAAGATAACATTTAGGTGTAAATTACTTATTGGTATTCTGAGAATGTTCTGATACATATAGAAAAAACATGTTTGATGATGTTTTATCTGACTATAGTTTCTGCACATATATTGGCTGAACCCCTTTACTCAGCATATCATTATCCTGCTGCTACACTAAACTGCGTGCTACCTATTTAAATGCTGTCATGTAAAGGTGTTTACATGGCAGTCAGCACAGAGCAACATAGACTCTTGCTAACTACTATTGTAAGTTCAACACTACAAGGTGCAGGCACTAACACTTTGTCATTAGCAGCATAAATCAACTTATCTGAGATCAAAGAATCATAGTTTTCTGTAGCAGAAAATTTGTATATCTGTATTACTGTTGTCCAGGGATGATCATCATGAGTTCAGAATGATGATAACTCACCTATTTAATGTTTGTAAACTAGTGTGTCTGCTGGACAATACTTACAGTTGCACCATGTTACCAGCTTGGTTAACTTATTCTCATCACACCCATCACTTTCATTCTACAGTGCACTGTCATATCTATGACTACTATGTTTGTCTTACCAATACACATAATGCAACTATGAGACAATATAAATGTAAAATCATCACAAAATAATGTCACAGGAAGTTTTGATTGATAATCCAGTGATGTGCAACAGTCAGTGTGTATGACATTCCATAATGTGGAATATGTCAATGTCCCTCACAGTATCACAATGTACAGTAAGGACAGTATCTGCAGTGCAGTATAAAGGTGTGTCATTGCATTTGACAATCATAGTCATCTTACATTTCCTGTGCACACATACACATGTGTTGCATGACCTGGGATGCACACTACCATCGCTTCCAAGTATTGAGTTTAACAAATATTCCGATATCCAATTTCAGATACCTATTGTGTGTCTGACCCTGTGGTGCTTACATTTGATACATTACTCTCTTGATTGTGCAAACTAGATAGGTAGGAGGTTCAATACCCATCATGGAAGACTTATGTGCGTGCAACTGTGTATATACCTTGATGTATGTGTGCATCATTTTCCCTTAAGCATAATACATTTTACTGTTCTCAAAGCTCCCTTATCCCTAATTTTAAAGTAACATGCTCTCTCAAACACACTGTTGATGTCATCCTGACAAAACTGAAATCTATCTTTCGAGAGTGTGAACTCTAGAAAGAACATGATGTAATGCCTTTACATAACTACACATGTCACACTTGCAGTGGCATTTCTACCATGGTGCAGTCATCCTGAGAATATGCTCAATATCTAGTATAAGTGCCTGTTAGCAATGTGGGGACTTATACTGTAATGCAGTACCACATAGATAATGTGTCTATTGACATTGTGACAGACCTCCATGATACCTTTCTTTTCAGAGGTTGTTTACCACACATACAGATGATGTAAACAGTTAGTATAGATGATTTTTCATACTAGTTGCAAGACTTCCACTGTGGAGTTGGTGGTTCATCCAGATGTCATTAGTCAGTAGAGTTGCTTCATTTGCTTTTCAGTTCATGACAACGGCAATATTATATGAATGTATGCCATTATGTAAATGCCATCATATCTAGTTTTGTTATCCATTTTATGTTGGACAATGATATATCATTACAAGTTGTGATTGGATGACATTGAAATGTTTATTTAGGGAATGTTGTGCTATGAGTACTTCTGTGGCACATGCATTGAGTACTGGGTTTTATTGCATTACTACACAGATAAACTGGTTGCTTCTGGGGCAGTGTGTATCCAACATGGCAAAAACAGCTTCCTTGTCAAAGAATAAGTCATATTGTTGTACTCAATATGACTGATTCTTTGACAAGGAATCAGTCATATTATAATGCTTGCTGCTCGCTGCTATGTGGATACTCTAAACTGAGTGTCAAGATTTAGTATGATCTTCCTCAGTAAAATGATCTGTGAACAGGTTTCAAACCCTACATTAACTGAACTGTTTCTTTAAGCTCAATACCTTTACACATTATGCCATGCAGTTAGGAGTATTTCTTCTTATTTATTTATTTATTTAACATTTATTTACCAAGAAAGTCCAACTTGCAATGAAACAATTTTCAATGGATGCCGGGGATAAATGCTCCAGATGCTTGTCTTTATAACATGGGAGGAAACCAGAGCAACCTGTGGAAGCCCGCATAAATGCATGCACAACATGCAGACTCTGCAGAGAAGGCACCCCTGCTGAGAATTGAACTGGAGAACCGTTTGTTGTAAGGTGACAATGCAAACTGCTATACCACTGCACCATCCTAAATCTTGAATTTCTTCACTCAGTACTGTCTAGAATGCTGAGGAAAGCACAGCAATGCCAGTCTTCATTTTGCTATTGATGGCAGTCCAAAGAAAATTTGTTAGCTTTTACTTTGGGCACTGAAATTCCATTCAGTGCTACTGACCACTGACAGTCAACGACCACAATATCAAATGGTGTGGAAGCAGTCAAAAAGAAAAAAAATAAGAAATTGGAAATAAAATATTTTAGGTGTACATTTCAGATGTTTAAGCAGCAGGAACCTGTCTGGATTTAAACACTCAGACTAGGGTAATAAGCACAATTATTTAAGAGTATTTTCCATAGTTTCCACAGAAAGGATATACATAAGCAAGGAGAAAAAGTGTTTAGATGCACTGATAATGTGACACTTTATCAAGTCACATTAAAAGTGCAACAGAAACAAGTTATGCAAGTTGTCCTTTATCATAAAACAGTAATTGTCAGGATGTCTGTGACATTGCCAATGATTAGGATACCAATGTACTCACACAGTAAACATTGTAGGTATATTCCTCTTTCTTTATCCTGTCTCTGTTTTATGGCATATTTTATCTTTAGCATTACTTAAAGTACTCATTTGAATATGGACAGTATTTCTTACCAAGGGGTGTTAACTGTGGGCAGTAAAACCAGCATTTGAATGTTAGGAATGTTGCTTTCATAAATCAGTCAATGTACTTTCAGGCTTGTTTGTTAAGTCTCTTCTCCCTGACATATCAAATGTATATCAACATATCCTATGTATATCAAAGAGAAGACTGTGATACCCTGATTATTCCTGCAGTCAGAGTAATTATAGAGACCTGCAAGTCATTAACAGGGAACACTTCCCAATGCTCATCCTTGCATTGCTAGGGCATGTGTATGTAATTATGTAGGTGCTTATAGCATGTTTACATTTCCTACATTTAGTGCCAAATGTGGTATTCAGGAATGCTAATGATTTCACACCTTATTTGCATACTAACAGTGTTCACAGAGCTGACTCTGCACAAATATAAAGTTAAATGTGCAGCTAATGCCCCTGAATCATACTGGGGAGAATGGATCCAGGGAACTCAATACTGCTAAATAAACACAACTTTTGGAGAGTTGTTTCTACACTGCAATATTGTCAAGGCATGTTTTTATTTCTTGCATAATGCATTTAGTTAAACATTAAAAAGTGAATTGCACTGACAACTGAAAAGCAGATTTTTATCTTAATTGTTTTATTCTTTATCCTCTTTTTTGGCATGTTTGCATTACAAAAAATATGCTATGAGTGCCATATGACCTGTATTGTTTTGTTTGTATTTAACTGATGTTTGCAAAGTTATTGCAGATGAGTGTATCATAACCCTGTATGAAGGTCTGACATTTGTTACCCCTTTAGCAGACAGTGAAATGTGTTACATTTCTACCTGACTGCCCTTCAAAGCAGTGTAGATGACAATTATAGTAATTTTGTTTTACATTTTTAATGTTACATTTTGAATTGTTGTTAATACTGGAAAATATTACAGAGTTAAACGTATGTCATCTGCATTATGGAACTGTTATAGATAATTGCTGGTATTTAATTTAGCTTTTTTGGCAGGGGCTGAATTATGTATAGTCATAGGGAACATTAACTTTTAATTTGCTGTGTGCATAATGGACGCAGGCATTTGCACATAATTAAGTTCACAGCCATACTTTCCCTGTATTACATATGTAATTATGTGTGCCTGTTTTCATACAGAGATATGGCACCCAAAAAGAAATTTGTACTCTGCAATCCACCATACACTGATACAAAAAATCAGGTCATTATTAAAGTCTTTCATTGCCATGGAGCTTTTCTGTTAGGGGGAGGTAGAGATGTCCAATCTGTCTAAGATAGGATATGAAAAATGGTGGTTGATGACATTAATTTCAGAGAGCATGGAGAACTTACACCCAGATATGACACTAGATAAGCCATATGATAACCTCTGCTTGCTGTAGGGCAGCAACATTTGCCTGGGAACAAGTTGCTATGGGGTATTATCCTGCTACCAAACCACCATTAATGGAAACAGAGGAGTTCCTTTCCAATGTCAGACATCCACATAGCTTGATAGGGGCATCCTACAGAATCTTGATGCTGATGTAGATGTGAATCAAATAACTAGAATGTCACAAGTGGACCTTCAAGGTATGCAAAATGCAAGAGTAATTGTTATATCTTTATACACATGTATTTTAGATGCCTGGTATATATAGTGCCAGCATTAACTGCCAGACAACACATTCATGGAGAATTATGGGCGGATTTTTGGGGGTTGGCAAATGTTTACTCTGTTTTTGTATGAGAACATTTTTTTAATCTGCACATATGAAGTGCATTGTTCATGTTTCTTGCTTCATTTGCATGATACTTAGCCTCCTTTCCTTTCCCTTCCTCACATGCAGACACATCTGGTTTACAGACTACCATCCAACCTGGACATAGTAAGCACACATTTGGATATTGGTATTATAGTCTATAAGGTAGATTCAGGTGCTTATCAGATTAAAATTTGTTTTGCTTTAGCATCTGTTAGATTTTACTATACCTTTCATATAAGGAAAGTATGTGATCAATTTTAATTATCTAATTTTCTGATTATTAGTGTTTATTGCTTATTATCATAGGTGATCCAGAGACTGTCACTATGGAACTCCTGCCACCTGATGTCAGAGGATTAGTAGCCTCTGATGATGATGGTGACAATCAGAGGCACTGTCTGGGGGAGAAGAAGGTCAGTCTGATGCTAAGGTTGTGGCTCTCACATCCCCTGCCCATATTTCAGATCCAAACAGTATGCCTTTGCTCCATTACATGGAGACCTGTGATATAGGGCAGATGGAGGGTGACACCATTGATTAGGGTAGTGTGGTCACTCCTGTTGTAGAGCTAGTTGCTTCTCCCCATAGACATCATGAGCGCATGGTGCCACATGGGATGGTTAGTAGAGGTACTTAAAGGAGGCCTGTTTTCCACTCTCTTTCTGATGCTGATGTGTCACTAGGTACCACCAGTCATATGTGCAGGGCCATAGTGAAGGCCTAGGTCATTCAACCATGGCCTCAGAAGAGATAGTGTGACTATTAAATGTTGGGCATTGTGTTAAGATTGACTCACTGAACCATGTGAGCAACTCATCGGACAGGTTGAATGACATAATGGATAACACGTTGTCTGTGATGGAACTTCTTTTGGGGAGGTTGGACATCTTTTGGAGTTAGTAGACATGGCCCTGCATGATCCATTACCCATAGTAACACTGCATCCACTGCTCCATCAGTATTTGCGGTGTCCACACCCAGAATTGTTAGGCCATGGGGTCATGGTCCTCGATGCAGTCATGAAAACAGCTCATCCAGCATACATTGCTCACGTTCAAGTAGCACCCTAACTTCTGACCAAGGCCATGGAAGTCACAATGTATCTCCAGGTAGAGGTGGTTCTTGTAGTTATGGGATGATGCTGTACTGAGTACTCTTTCATTTATGACTCACAGCTGTCAAAGATGCTAAGACATAGTGCTAGCACAGTGCTTGATTGTGTTCATGCAGTCACACATGCATTGAAAAAAAATTCACCTGCCATGCCACCTCACACACACACACACACACACACACACACACACACACACACACACACACACACACACACACACACACACACACACATGCACACAAAGTGCCTAAACAGTACTGTTGAGTGCTTTACATCTATTGTTACTGACCATGAGCACTGCATAATTTGATAGATATGTATTTCTTACCTGCACACTCACTTCTGTGGTGTCAGTCTTGCCGTCCTTCCACTAACCACCACACTGTACAAATGATGATGTCTCTGTGCCCTGCCCTTTGTGACATAGGGTTTTTTATATATATATATATATATATATATATATATATATATATATATATATATATATATAGATAGATATATATATATATATATATATATATATATATATATATATATATATATATATATATATATATATATATATATATATATATATATATATATATATATATATATATATATATATATATATAAGTTTGATGCACACAGTGGAAAGCTAATGCTTGCACCTATCAATAGGTATTTTTGATTTCTTATTCCTACTCATTTGTGAGTGATTACTTGTATAATTTTTGAACTGCATTGTACTTCAGTTACTATTCTCATTAGAGCAGTGGAATCATTAGATACTTCAGTCTTGCTTCTTGGTATAATAGTGCATCAGAGGGTATAACTGACCTGTTTCAAGTTTTATGGACAATGGTCAACTGAAATGCTTGATGCACACTACTATTTCTAATACATAACTGTATTTGCAACAGTGGAGATATTATTGACAAAACTGTACACCTCAGGCAAATGTTATGTTTAGGGGCATATACATATTTCCATATGACAGTAACCAGTATTTTACTTTTTTCCGTACAGGTTGCAGACTTACCTTGTCATTCCTGCAGGTGCAAATTTTCTCCTTATGGTTGTCTCTCTCTGATATTATCAGAACACAGTCATTACAAGGTTAAGTAAATGCTGTCCAGTCTGACAAGCTTTAGTTTTACTATTTGTATGTGCATGGCATCTTAGGCTTTGACCTTGGTAGTGATTATGTGTATGCTATCCTTTACTTCTTAGCCAGAACAAGGGTGTACTGTACATGACTATGTCTGCCAGCACTATCTGCAGCTGATGGTTCTCCCTCAGACTCCTTATCTGTACCTGCTTATGTTGGCCCTGCCTGTGGTCTTTCAAACTGTGGTTCTGCCCATTGCTGTTCTTGTTGAAGCTGTTTCCTGAGCACTATATTGTGTAACATAACACAGACTGTAAGTATTTCGCAGAGATGCCAAGATCATACTGCAGCATACTTCCTGATGTGTCTAGACAATGAAACCTTAATTCAAGCAAACCAAACACATGTTTATGATATTCCTAGTTTGAGCATGGGCCTTGTTATATCCTAGCTAAGTGATGTTATGTAGGTTTCTCACGTGAGTCATGGGCCAGGGGTCCAGTGAACATCCTACATCATCCACTAGATGCCCTTGAGTAATTTCACCAGCAGAAAACCTGGTGCACAGCTCACAAGTGTGTTGTATGTGTGAGTCATAGAAACTGCCTGAGTTAACTGTGTAGACATTGTAGATGACCCCTTGGGCATTACAGACAACGTGACAGTTTATATAATGGAAACTTTTTTGTTGCTGTACCTCCTTCCCTGTTCACTGGGTTGAGCATTCATTTCTATGTGTGTATAGTCTATGGCCCCCAACACTTCAGAGAATTCTGTTACTGCATAGAAATCTTGCATGGTTCTTGCTCTCTGTTCTGGAGTGCATGTGAAACAGATATGATATGTTGCATCTTGTAGCACTGCATTTAAAAACTAATGTAATATTCTAGAGGTTGATGCCTATGACACCTGTAATATATCCCATGTGGATCTTTGGAAAATACCTGTAGCTAGTATACATAATACTACACATACCTTTGTTTCTATGGGGACGGGTTCTCCATGATATCCCTGGGGCCTGAGGTGGGGGCTACAGAGGTTGCATACTTCATCCAGTGTTTACCTGACTACACTGAATCTCTTAGCAATTTCTGTGTCATGCAGTTCATGATAGGTCATATGAGGTATAAAAAAACATTATTTTTCCTGCCTGAGGTCTGGCAGCAGCAGCAGCAATATGATTTAAAGACTGTTGCACATACAGCATAATAATAACAGCAGCGACCCCTAAAATGTTTTTTTCATAAGTGTAGTTGTGCTGCATTCCAAAGAGTTTTTGTGTACAGGGCAAAAGCCTACACTGAATATACATGATTGCTTTATAGTTTTCTGAATAGCTCTGCTATGTTGGATTGGTTAATTAACATGTAGTGTGGCTCTTTGTGCTTTCATTAGCATATTCTGTAATTTTACTTTGTTTGTAAGCTGTACACATAATGTAGAACTGTTTAATGAATATAGTTAATGCACAAAATGGTTAAAAGTTGTTTAAGGAATCCAATTTAAAGACACAGGAAGTATAAAATACATTCATGATGTAACAATAAAAAATCGCCAATAGAGATATGATAACAATCAAAATACATAAATATATAAATAAAGAAAGAAATCGTGGCTGTGACACAAATAACCAAATACCAAACCACATAAAAAACATTATTATTAGTTTTAATAAAATAAAATAACTGTAGTCTAGCAAAGTTTTACTATAAAAAGAATAGCCCTTAATTTCAATGCACGAGAAATGGAGATGGAGTCAATAAGACCAGGCTTGTCAGTAACTGCCATAGCAACTCCTTGTACTCTATCAAAATATCCCAGGGATCATCTCTGAGGGTACTTCTTTTAAGACAAAAAATAAACACTTTTTATTAGCTATGCAAGCAGTTTTATGCTTCTACAAAGCATTGTTCTCATTCTTATGTTTGATATCGTAAAGATTTTCGTAAATTCTCCTACAGAGGGGGCACTTGGTTTTACCTATGTAAAAGGCAAAACAAGCATCACAGAATGCTAAATAAATAATTTCTGATGTATTACAGTTATAACTTTGCTTAAGCCTAAAAACAAAGTTAATAGTAGTTAAATTAATAATCCCTCCTTCCATTTAGGACTGCATTGCTGACAAGCCCCACATCTTCTAGTGCCTAAATATTTCCCACAGGATATGGAGCATCAAAGGTGTTACTGTAATGTTTTACACATACCACGCAATACATGGACACCCTGTATAAGCACGTCAGACCTTAAGACATGTGCCATATGATCACTGTCTCCCTGACATTGCCAGTCAAAATGTTATACTGCTGTGAAATTCTCACATACATCCATATGTGTTCATGCAAACTATCAAGTAGTAATACTGATGCAATGGACTGGTATGTCCATGATGCAGTACAGTCACTCTATAGCTGTACCTAAGAAAAAATTTTACTTTATAGTTTCATAGGTTCATAGGAGAGTACAAAGCTAATGGCCATACAAGCCTAGACACATTTAACAAGAGTTTAACAATTTTCAGTAGCTGTGTGAATGAATTTCACAGAGTTATGAGCCTATGCTATGGTATGTAATACTGACTGCCTCTGTCCATGAGGGATATGGATGCAATCCCAGAAGTAAATTTAAAATTTCACATCCATCGATCTAGCTTATGCTTGGAGAGAGTCAGGAAAGGACCTTGCTTTATGTGAATGGAAAGTTTGTTCCAGATAAGTAGCAGTCTGTGAGAGACATATCTATCTCTCCAACATGATTTATTTATGTCAGAGGCTAGATTAAGATCTTTGGAATGACTGACCATCATACAGTTTATTTTATTACTGTGTTACATTTCCATCAGGACCTAATCAGACACTGTCCTGTAGGCCAGACACAGAGCACCCTTTAGTAGTCTGTAGGAGACAGAATACATTGATAAGGCTTTCAGTCTTTCCACATTGGACTTGTTTTTTATAACTTGCATCTGCCTGGTGAGAAAACTCTGGGCGTGCTCCCACTGTGTAGATGTCTGGCGATGTACATGCAAAAGGGTGCATTGTATTCAATTACTGGTGTGATGAGGACCAATTACAATGGAATTATAATGAAATGGATACCATATCCTTACCTATGAGTTGTGCCACATAAAACAACTTTCTCACCACTGTGGACACAGGGTGGCCAAAGTTCAGATTAGTATCAACCTGAGTAACCATATCATATATCACTTGGTCTAATCTTACAGGATGCTGCCTATATTGTAATTAGGTGGGGTATTTGCTTTCCAAAAGAGAATGATTATGATTTCAAGAAACCATAAAAGTGAATCAAGCAATGAGGTGGTAAAAAAAAGAAAAACTTTATTAAAATCTAAAACAGCACTTTCACAGTTAAGAAACTGCTTCATCAGATGTTCAAATGCATTAATGCATGCATATGATTTAAATACTAAAAACATAAGGTCACAACCAATCACAAATGTTCACACATATGCATTTAAAGTGACAACTTGAAAACACTAGATGCTCTATGTATAATTATTGCTTTAGGCTGACCAATTTTATTTATTTAATGGCCTGTCTTTCAAGAGAGGTTTTTAGTGGAATCTTATTATTAAGACCTGAAGTAAAATGAACATTTCACTCAAGTGACCCCTTGAGTAACATGCTCTTGTATCCACAAGCCCTGTAATAAACATTTCACCCAAGCCAACCTTTCAGTAATATCTCCAGGTACGCACAAGTACGGAAATACACATTTCACCAAAGTGATCCCTTGAATAAAATGTCCAGATATGCACAAGCATCAAAATAATGTATTTACCCAAGTGACCCCCTGCAGTACAAATGTTCAGGTATGCTGAAGCACCATATCAGCTCCCATCACTGTTCTATACTTATCTAAAAAATGGCTGCTTTCTGGCATAACTCCAGGGTAATTTATACACTTTGTATGCAGATGACTTCATAATAGATTTATGTCTATGAATTGAAATATTGTGCATATGTGCAAACTCCCTTAATAGCATAACAGTAGTTCCCCAATTTGCTATGCGTAAATCACATTACGCATTTTTGATTTGCGAGTGTGTTCAGAAAAAAGTCCTCTGCATTTCTGTAGTCATCCAGCCAGTATGGGATTTGTATATCTACATAGTGCTGCTCTTCCTGGAGCACCGCTATGAGTATGGAAAGTCACAGACTATGAAAATCATCCTTGATTTGATTTATTTTCACATATATTTCTTCCAATAAAAAAATGGCTCACTAGTTCCATGGTCTGGTGGTTCACATCTTCCTACACAGTTGTATCTTTTTGGCTATTTAGTAAATACAATCTGTCATTTTGCTTAACTTGCAGATGCTCTCGCACATTAATGTAATTTACTAAAATGCATAAGCTTGGTCCTTGTCATTTAAGGATCAATGTATTTATTTATTTATTTATTTATTTCCAGTTTGATAACCTGGGAAGTCCACTGGGCTCAGGGAGCCCATTTTCAGTGGAGGCCTGGGGAGAAAAGCTCCACAATACAAGATACAAGTCAAGATACAAGAATGAAGCAACAAAATGCCATATACAAATACATATCTAGGACACAGAAAACTATTACAATATTCACATAAGAAAAATATCTACAATATTCACATGAAAAAAACAATTGTAGTTGTGGTGATTGAGAGCAGCTATAAGATTTAACAAGCTTAAAATGACCTAGATGAACAAGTGAAGTAAGAGAGCCTGGTTGGAAGAATGCAAGTACATATCCATTTAGAAGAGAGGTAGGTATGAAGCTGTGTTTTAAAGATATCCACGTTCTGCATTGTCCTTAGGGAGGAAGGAAGAGGGTTCCATTTCTTGGCTAGGGAAAATGAGTGGAGAAATTGACCTGGAGGACAGTTGGGTTTGTGGACACTAATTAGGTTTTGGTGTTCAGATTTGAGAGTTCTATTTGGAATGTAGAGGAGTATGATATTTGTGAGGGTGGGGTATTTGGTGGGGGTAAAGATTAATCTGTGAGCTGTAGTAAGTTGGAGGTAGTCCAGGTAATTAGGAAGTTCTAGCCATTTTAGAGAGTAGAGGGGAATACAGTGATGTGAGGAGTTGTTGGCGTTGGTGGCAAATTTAGTAAATTTGGTATAGCAGTTTTCTAATTTGGAAGAGATGGAGGAAGATATGTTAGTTAGAAGGAGAGCATCATACATTAGGGAGAGAAAGAGATAAGTAGAGGTGAGAGTATGTCTGGTAGGAGATGAGAGGAAGCAATTGTTTCTGTATAGCATACCGAGTTTTTGGTGGTTTTTTTATGTTTTTCTGTATATGGGTATCAAATTTTAGGTGCTCATCTATAGTTACACCAAGTAATTTAGCATACATAATGTGTTGTTTTGGCTTAGGACTTGGAAGGAGTTTTTTATCAAAAGGGAAGGATTTTGAGGGTGGGGATATTAATATTTTGGATTTGTTTGCATTTAGGGAAAGATGGTTTTGGAACATCTAAGCCTCAGTGGTAGATAAGGTGGTCTGGGTCTTAGAAGATCAGGAAGGCTCATGGTGTAGCAGACTAAAGTTCAGTCATCTGCATATTGGATGAATTTGGCAGTGGGAATGGCAGAGTGAAAGGTATTGATAAAGATAATAAACAGCATTGGACCAAGAATGGATCCATGAGGTACACCAGTTGGGGTATGGAGAAAAGGAGAGATGCCTTTTCTCCATATTACTGACTGAGATCTATCAGACAAGTAACTTGAGAACCAGGATAGAGTAATCTGGGAGAGATTTAAGTTTGAAAGATGACTCAGAAGATGGGGGTGGGAAGCAATATCAAATGCTTTGAGGAGATCTAAGAGCACTGTGGATACTATTTTCTTGGAATCTCGGCCATGATCGACTGTATCTAGGAATGAGCAGAGAGCTGTTATAGTGCTGTGCCTGGGTCAGAAACCATGTTGGGTTGGGGTGAGAAGTTGGTTTTGAGTTAAGAATGACATAAGTCATTTTTCTAGGATCTTGGAGATTGGTAAGAGGCTAGCTATGGGGTGAAAATTTGAGATATTAGTGTTTTTGCCTCCTTTATGGAGAGGTAGAATAAAGGCTGTTTGCCAGAGTTTGGGGACGTAAGATTCCTGTATGGATCTATTGATTAAGATGCTGACAGGGGAAAGCAATCCCGTCAGCAGCAGACTTGAGAAAGTATGAAGGTATGTTGTCAGGGGCATTGGAGCAGGGTTTTATTTTTAAGAGAAGTTTTTTTATGTAGTTGGTGGAGATGGGTTTAAGGTTGAACATGGGGGGAGAATTAGAGTCAGTGGAATGAGGGGAGGTCTTGGATGAGGGAGTATGTGGCAGGGGGAGGTTGATATTGGGAAAAGTCTTGGTTAGTTCTGATATTGAATTAATAAAGAAAGAGTTGAAAAGTGAGGTTATTTCTTGGTCGGATTTGCTAGGGTCAGGGCAGGGATTGTTTTTGGTGCCTGGGTTGAGAAGAGTATTTACTGAGTTCCAGAATTGTCTCGGGTTTTGCGTGAAATAGACTGAAGTTTAATGTAGTAGGATTTTTTGTCTCTGATAATTTGTTTTTTTATGAGGTTACAGAGCTGTTTGTATTGAAGTAGGATTTTGGGGAGTTTATTTTTTTTTTTGCACAGTTTTCAGAATTTGTCCCTTTGGTGCATAAGTTGTTTGGTGTGTTTGGTTAGCCATGGGGCAGTTTTGTTTTTTATTATTTTTGTTCTTGTTGGCACAAGAGAGTATAGAGCATTTAGGAAAGTGGAATTTAAATATTCAACAGAGTTGTCAAGAGGGAAGGTTTTTAGAACGTTCCAATTAATTTGTTTGAGGGAATGTGAGAACGTTGTTGATGTTGGAGGGAGGGGGTAGAGCGATGGGCAAAGGCAGGGAGGTGGTCGCTGATGGAGTCAGGAATGGTGCTGCAGTTGGTAATTTTATTTGGGTGGGAGACTAGGATCATGTCAAGGATGGAACCTGGGGGCGTTACTTTATTGGGTCTGGTTGTAGAATGAATTATCTGGGTAAAGTTGAAGAGATTGATAGGGTAGGTATGGAGTTATTGATGTTGTCCCAATTTATGTTTACGTCACCTAGTATATGTCTCAGAGTTAATATTGGTTGAGGCCCATGCGAGAATTTCATCAAGGATTGGGGGTGTTGTTTCCAGGTGGTATGTATAGTGTGATGATACATAGGCTTTTATGAGTATGCGTTTTTAGGAAACAAGCTACTAGCTCTACCATAGTGAATTGAGGAATAGGATTTGGGAAAGGAATTATGGTAAGTAGGTTAGAGTAGATTATGGCTATGCACCACCTTTTTTTTGGACAGTCAGACCTGGGAGCTTGAAATCCAGGAGGTAGGATTTCAGAGTATGAGATACAGGGTTTTAGCCAAGTCTCAGAGATAGCAACAGTGTCAGGTTGGTTATGGCTTAGCTAGGCTTGCAAGTTAGATATTTTGTTAAGAGACTCTGGGTGTTGATGGGAAAGAGTTGAAGAGTTTTATGGGAGGAAGAATGGTAGGAGAGAGGGGTGTTGCTGTCTATGAATCTGTTATGTCCAGGGTTAGGGGGAATATCATCTGCTAGGTAAAGGATATAGCATAGAGAGGGTGCTAGAGGTTTTGGTTTTGTTTTAAAATATTGGGGAAATTGTATTATGAGTTCAGTTATATGAGATTTTTCTGTGGTTTGCATAACTCTAAGGTTAAGGAGATGGAGAAGGTTAGGCTGAATCAGAGAGAGGGAGGTGGAGTGAAATAATTTGGAAGTGGGGTGGAGATATAAGCTGTGTGCTGAGGTATAGGAGAAAGGAGAGAAAAAGGGGGGATGGGTGGTGGAACAGGAGCAAGACTGAATGAGCCACAAGAAGCTGAGGTAATAAGATTTGATGATTTGATTATCATCTCCTTCTGATTTTACTGATTTTCTATGTCATCCAGTTTGTTTTGCAGCCAAGTGTTCTGTTTGAGTACATCAGTAAAATCAGAAGGAGAAGATAATCAAATCATCAAATCATCCATTAGAAACATTGGCAAACTACTTTACTGCTGTACCATACCAAAGGCTTGGAATAAATTACCACCAAATGTCAGATCTATTACTAATTCAAACACCTTTAAATTGCTCACAAAGATTGTTTCTATATTTCCTGGTCTTGCCCTTGCAATGAGTCCACATGACTTCTATCTAGTTAGTGTCTGCTGTCTTTTTAGCTTCCATTACTTTGCCTCTTTCCATGGTCTCCCAACCCAGGATCTTTTACCACTCTCTTTCTATCTGTCTTTTTTCTTCCTTTTTCTGCTTGTCTTACATTTTACAACTATTGTTTATTCTAACTTTTTTCCTCCAATTCATGTTTCTATACTCAAAACTTTCTGTTTTCTCTCTAATTGGCTATTGTGTAAACTCTATTAATCTTCTCATATACATTGTACACTGCTTTTCTTCTTTTTTTTGGAGTGATTCTAATTTTGTTATATATGCATCATGTATGTTCAGATTTCTTATAAACGTGCTCATCTGTAATAATTGAAAATTACTTTGTATTATATTATCTCACTAGTTATGTAGATATTGACCTTGTTTTTGTACTGCTATTTGTTTTTTGTTTGTTTTTTATACTCTTGAAGTTTTTCTCCTCGGGTCTCCATTGAAAAGAGGCCTTTGGCCCAGTTGGACTAACCTGGTTAACAAACATCAATAAATAAAGATAATAGTCATTCATTCTTCGTGGATTGCAAAATTTCTAAACTTACAGGAAGGTCATTCTTATGACACTGGAAGAGCACATTGTTACTCTGGAAAATCTACTCTGTCAGTACCAAGATTCAGTGTAATAAACTTTCTTTCATTCTTTGATAAAGAACTGGCCCAAAAGGCTGCATGGGGATAACCATCTCTAAGAGTTGATCATCAAACTATTAATTTGATAATAACTATTCTTTTAAACTCAAAGAGAAAAGCAGGAAATGCTGACCCTCATCAAAGTTCTGAAACAAAACATCAATAAATGTCAAATTATATAGCCTGCAAGAATAAAAATTCAACACCAGAACAAATCAAGAACGTTTATGTCCACAGACGAAACTATGACCTTCATAAAGAACAAACTAGCTACCATTACAGAAGATAATGACTGGACTTCTTCCACTTTCAAGAGATCTGCAGAAAATCCAGCTTGGTCTTTTTCAAAGAAGAAGAAACAAAAGACATAAAATCTCTAATTCAGCATTAAAACTTTCTAATAACTTATAAAATAAATGATATGATAATATCCGTTAAACATATCATGATCTTCATTAAATGATTATTTACTAGTCATGCATTCATAGGTTCATAGGTAAATACTAGGCTATCTGCCTGAGGGCATCTATAAGCCTAGCCAGAATGTGTTGGCTTTTGCCACCCCCTTAGATTAGTTCCCTGTGCCTCTGTCCAGCAGAGCCATTAGTTCCCTGTGCCTCTGTCCGGCAGAGCCACTGTAGTGATCCCCAGGGTAAAATTTATGTTTCCCAGGCACTTGTCAAGGTTTCTCTTGAAGAGTGTTAGTGAGGGGCTCTGCCTAATGTAGACTTGAATCCTGTTCTAAGGCATGGGGAGTCTCTGGGATTGGAATCTATCCCTCCACCACGTTCTATTTATTGTAGTGGTAAGGTTTAGATCCCTAGATCATGTGGGTCATGGGAATTTGTTTTTTTTAGGTGGAGCATGTCCATCAATTCTGAGTTGGACATGGCCTTGTTTGTCAGGCAGAGATCACCTCTGAGTAAGCGGTATGCAACCGAGTGCAGCTGGAGTTTCTTCAGTCAGGCTGCATAGGGCATCTGTTTGAGGTCAGTAATCCTCTTGGTGAGGTACTTCTGTGGTCTTTCAGGCTGTTGCAGGTGTCTTGTAAGGTACATCCCAAATGGGGCGTTGTACTCTACGATGGGTCTGATGAGTGATGAGTAGAGGGGGCACAATAACCTCTTTTGCTCTAGATGTGAACCCTTTTGTGATTAGGTGGGCCACATAGAAGGATTTTCTAACCACTTTAGCAATATGATTATCAAAGGAGAGATTACTCTCTACTTGGGTCTCCAGATCCCTTATTACATTTTCTGTATTTAGGGGGCTACCATGTATGTGGTAGCTCCTGGGCACTTTGTTTTTTCCAAAGGGGATGACTAGGCACTTTTTGACATTTAGCTTGAGGCCATGATTTTGACACAAGGTATCCGTCTCAGTGAGACCCTTCTGGAGGATGTCTGTATCAGCCGGAGAGTCAATTATGGCTCCCAGTTTGCAGTTGTCTGTGAACTTGGTCAGCCATAGTCCTCCTGTGCTTGCCTGTACCTCTGAGAAGTATATACCGAACAGGAGGGTCCCAGGTCTGAGCCCTGGGGGGACACCACTTGTAACAGGTTTAGAGTTGGACCTAGAGTCTGCAACTCTCACCATGTGGGTTCTATTCGTGAGCCAATTGGAAACCCATCTTGTGATGTAGGGGTTTATGTTCAGGCTGGTGAGCTTGTCTATAATACCAGAATGGGGAATGGTGTTGAATGCCTTTGCGAGGTCTAGGTAGGTTGTGTGGACCTCCTGTCCCTCACCTATAGCCTTGGTAACTGTCTCAAAGAAGTCCACCAGGTTTGGGAGGCATGATCTGCCCTTAACAAAGCCAAACTGGGTAGGGTCCAATGTTTGGAGGTTCCCAATTTCTCTCTTAATGAGTTCCATGATGATACACTCCATAGCCTTGCAGACCAAGCTAGTCAGGCTTATAGCGCGATAGTTCCCAGGGTCCATTGTGGCACCATCTTTGTGGAGTGGGATAACTGTTGCTGTGTGCCACTCTATGGGTACGTAGCCTGTAGAGAGACTGAGTTTGAACAGTGTGTTTAGGTGATGGGTTAGTTCATTTTAGAGCTCGTGAAAGATACAGCCTGGGACACCGTCTGGTCCCATTGAAGCTGTGTTTTTGGCTTTGGATAGTGTTGTTTTAACCTGTGTGTCAGTGATTGCTGGGGCTCTACATTCTTCTGTTATGGTTATGGGCCCTTTAGGGGGTGAAAGGGGGGTGAAGTTTGCACTAAACCTGTCTGCCAGAATGTTGGCAATATCAGTCAGTTCAATGTATTTTGTGCCATTCTGCACTAACTCAGAGCAGATCTGAGAGTTTCCACTTAGGTTCTTGACATAGCTGAAGAATGCTTTGTGTTTATCTTTGGAGTCCTTGGCAATTTTTCTTTCAAAGCTAGCCTTGGATGATTTTATGAGGGATCGTAGTTTCTTGCTGATGCTGATCAGGGATGTCTTTCATTCTTGAGATTTTACTCTTTTCTGCACTAGTTTCCTCCTTCTATTGTATAGCTTGTTTATGGCAGGAGTCCACCAGACTGATTTCCTTTTCTTGGCTACTGAGTCTTGGTTTTGCTTGGGATAGCATGATCCATGCATTCTTGCAGGTGCTCATAGAGTGCCTTTGTAAGGGATTCAGCAGCTTGGACAGCATTGTCCTTTAGCATGGGGGCTGTGAACCTTTCCACCTCAGTCTTGAGTAATGTGAAGTTTGCTTTTGAAAAGTTTTTCACAGTGGTTTCCTTGATTGGGGGTGGGGGCGGAATGTGGATATCCAGAGTGATTAGTATATGGTCTGATCTAACCTGCAAGGGGTTGACCTCTGGTGTGGAACACCAGTTGCCCATGTTGGTGATGACCAGGTCCAATATGTTGTCACCTCTGGTGGGGGTGTTGACCAGTTGATCCAGGGCATTCGAGTTTATAAATTCTAGGAAGCGTTGGGCAAGGGAGTTAGTACTTAAGTAGTTCTCCCAGTTAATGTTATTCTCAAAACAGCACCTCTCTTATAGTTAAATGTTATGTAAAGATGATAAAAATAGAGATTTACTCTTTCCTTACTTCTCGCTTCCCTATCTGATAGTAGAAACATCAATATCAGAATCATATATATAGTACAATGTAGGAAATGACTATACTAACACCAGAGTTTAGTCAAGTGACTAATAATATTTATCTGTTAACTACAGTTCTAAGAGAATGGGATGATATAGGTCTGCTTATTATGTTCTTATAGGCATACACATTTGTTTCTTTGACATCTAGAAACAGTTTATTAGAAAAGAAAGGCGGTAGAAACTAAATTTTAAATGAAACACACAGGGAGGTATGGTGAGGAAAAGAGATGGAAGAAGGAAGGTAAATGGGGAAATATAAATATTAATAAATACATAAAGGGGACTATATATAATTCTGAGACACATTTCTTTTATGTAAACTGTATGGTGCAGACGTAAACAATTTATTTTCAAACTTTTTGAGATTCACCTTGCTGGTTTATAAGTGGATGATGGTCTAGAAGGTACAATACTTTTAGGCACTGAAATATAATCATAGTTCCATGATTGTATGTAGGTATTTTATTTGTTTGTTACTTTGTTTTAGTTAGATATTAAGGGATATCTGAAAAATTCAACTGTTCCATTATCTTTGAAGAATCACATTCTAAACAATTTAATAATCAAATGCAAAAATTAATTAAACTCATATAAGATGCCCTCACTTGTATAATATGATGGATTTGTCTTTACTATCTTAAAAAATAATGGTTTAAACACATCCAAAAAGGGGATGTTTATTAAAATACCTCATAATAAACAATGCTAAAATAAGATAGATTCAAGGAACGTAATATTAAACATTCAGGTAGAGACATATGATCTCCATCTCACCATAAAATTGTATCTCAATCATCTAATAAAAGTAGAAGAAGAGGAGTAATGATTTTATGGAAAGCAAATGTGTGTATGTCACAGATTATTCATAAATTTGAAGATAGGAAAGGATTTATGCCAAAGGTGATAATAAAATACAACAAGATATGGACTTTAATAAATCTGTCTTGGTGTCCATGGATTGGATTTAGACTATCTAAAAACATCTTGGTTACATAACTAATAATTCTAAAGGTAGTCTAATCAATGGAGGTCATTTAACTGAATATTAAATAATTCTGCATCTACTGCTAATAGAAATTTGAGATTCTCCTCTTTAGCAAAAACACCTCATAACAGGATGTACTTATTCATATTAAAGGATTCATTTACTACAAAAGAAAAAAAACTTTATGAAATGCAAACATTATTCTTATACATTTGGTACCCAAAATTGTTTTGACCTCTCAAGATTTAATATTAACAATTACCACATTTAATATATTCCCTCTCCATTCTCTGATCATAATACTCTTATTTTAAAAGTTCTCAAAAGTTCAATAGGTTACTTATATTACATAGATTACCTTCATATATGACTAAATAAATAAATCCAGGCTTCTTTCAGAAATACATATTTTTTATGAAAATAAATTATTCTCAAGAAATTAGTAATAGTATATTTGAGACTCTTTTAAAGCATATATCTTCATGGCAAAATAATGTTATGGTACAGGAAAAAAGTGAATGAATGGAACAAGAACATTACAGACATTCATAATACACTTCAGATGTTAAAATTAAACAGCAATATTATGAATAAAGGTAAAAAGCAAGACACAGACTTTTAGATAAAAAGAATATAATTAATAACACATAAGGCAGAACTAGCTGTAGAAAGCTAGAAATTAACTCTCACGCTATGTCGCCAAGACATTTACATAATTTTTAAAAAGAATAATATATATATATATATATATATATATATATATATATACACACACACACACACACACACACACACACACACACACACACACACACACACACACAAACACACACACACACACTTTTTATGGAAGTTTTGGTAGATATACAAACACTTGTACTAATTCTGCCATCTTGAAAGTATTTGCTAATTTCTCATTTATTAAAAATGGGTAAAGACCCTCAATTATGCCCAGCATACAGTCAAATTTCTCTATTAAATGCTGGCTGCAATATTTTTATGTCCATAATAGCAGATATATTAAAGGAATCTTTACCTAGGCTAATTAGCCATGATTAATTAGTATTCATATATAAAAACTCAAGATGATATAAAGCAGATGTTTAATTGATATCTTAAATTATAAGAAAAAAAGAAATATAGTGTCTAAGTTTTGACATAGAAAAGGTGTTTGACTCTGTAAACTGGAATTATTTATTCACAGTTCTAGATATATGTGGCTTCCTGATAGAATGAATATTCCTATTAGAAAAGTTTATAATGAAAATAAAGCATATGTTAAGCTAGGTCCTTTTTTCTCTGATTAAATCAAAATAAAAAGGGGAACACAGCAACCCTGTCCTCTATCTCTAATCTTATTTGCATTAGTGATTGAAATTTTAACTATCTCTGTTAGAAACAACAGTAGTATAAAAGGAGTTGCTATAAATGGTAAGTATATTTCTAAAATAATATTTTTCTGTGGATAATGTGACTTTAACAATTTCAGACTCAGAGGAATCTATGAGAGAATTAAATACAACTATTAAAGATTTGAACAACTTTCTGATCTTCATTTGAATATTCAAAAGTAAAAAAAGGATGGTACATAGTGAAATCGGGGAGGAATTCAAAACACTATTATACTGAGGAATGTCAACTTCTAACTCTGTTGAAGACATAAGAGATAATAATTATGAGCTGATTTTTAGGAATTATCATTTATAATTTCTAAATAGAATAAGTTAATATCCTGCAAAGATCTTCAATTAATAAAATGATCATATTGCAAAAGTTATTATACATAATTCAAGCTCTATCACTCACCCAAATAAAACACAGTTAAAAATAAAATAATAAACTTGTATTAAACTTTCTCTGGCAACTAAAACACTTATCGTAGTCCTAGGGCATCACACTAGACCTTGGAAACTAGGGGGTATTAATTTCCCTGATATAGAAATACATATAAAAGCAACAATTTTTTAAGTAATAATTAACTAGAGAGATGTATAGTACTCTTCCAACTTTAAGTCTTTACAGATTTCTCTATTTTACAATAATGCATTAAAAATTAAAAGTTACATTTTAGCCTCCCCTTACAATATTTTAAGGCCATATTTATGTAACTACATTCCATATAATAGTCAATTTACTACTTAATCAAATTATACAAATACTACTCTAAAGTCCTTTAAATCTACTATATTAAAAATACTTGAATGGAATATACTCTGATTCCCTTTAAGATAATAAAGACTTCTTTGAAAAATATTTTTCAAAAAACTTAAACAGTAGGAATAAAAAAAAAATATTTTGGCTTTGTATAATTATCTTAAGAGAGTAAAGACACACACACACACACACACACACACACACACACACACACACACACACACACACACACATATAAATATATATATATATATATATATATATATATATATATATACATACACATATACACACATGAATGAGTAATTTTACAAAGTGTCTCACGGATTTACTAAACTTCCATGCAGGACTAGTTTAGTCCTGCATGGAAGTGGCTGCTTAGGAGCAGGATGGCAGTGCGCCATGCATATTAATGAAGGTGCCCTGCCTGACCTCCTAGGCATACACAAAGCATGTATGTGGGCAAAGGGCATGTCTGAGAGCAGAGCTCTCAGAATAAACACGCCCCTGCAAAGTAGAACAGCAGAAAGTGGAAATAAATGAGCAAGGCTGCTAATAGGTGTCCGCATATCCCCACCAACAGTCCCCCATGGGTACAACAGCAACAGTACATATAAATAAACCAAAGAAAACCCATTATATTGTTCTTAAATCTGAGTACAGCTAACCATAGGTGTGTGGGTGTGCCCATTGCTTAGCTACAGTTAAAGCAGCGTAATAGGCCGAAGAGGATAACAAGGAAGATATATGCAAAAGAAGCAGCACAGCAATAGTGTAGTGGGCAGGGCATCCGCCTAATGATCAGACATTCCCAGTTCAAGTTTCACTGCAGCACATACCATTCTCCATGTTAAATCTGTGTATGAACATTTTTTTCTCATATATTTGCTGTATAATCTACTAAATAACATTTAAATGTGAACCGGACTACTGTATTAATAAGGCACAAGTAAGCAGGTTTAAGCATAAATAAGCAGTAGTAAGCATATATAAGCACTAGTAAGTGTGTTCAAGTGCTTTTGCATGGGAGTAAGCATTACCTACACAGATTAAGCAACTAACTGAGTCATAGAAATGGTAACGGGAGGTTAGCAGTGCTTAGCTCCGCACAAACCCGTACACACCCGCGTACAACTGCTTTAATGTACCATAATCATTCTGTACACAAAGACCCATGTTCTGCCCAGCAAAAAAATAAACAGCTTCTGCATGGCTCGAATTCAGGACCCTGTACACTATAGTCACAGTAGTTAACCAATAAACCATCATAGAAAAACATATGAAAGAGGTATCAGCAAACTAATCCTCACCACAGGAAAATCAAACCAAACGTGAACTGAATCTATGTACAGTGTGATGTTATATAACCTGCTGCATAACATAAATATGTGAACTGGAGTACTGCAGTAATCATAGATGTGAGGTGTTATTGAAATAAAGTGTAGAAGTCCCCAGGACACCATACAGTGTATGTACACATGAATCATGGATACTAGATACATATATAACCTGTAATGAATAATAAATCACTGCCAAAAGGCAAATTAAATGCTAATTAACTATTAAGCAATGCTAACCGATGCGCAGCTCAACTTAGTAAGTGTAAGCAATGTGTAGGGCAGCCAATTCAATCTGCCTAGTGGTATACCTCTTTAAGCAGTGCCAGCCTTAGATAAGCAGGTGTGCCCATAGCTTAGCCTATTCAAAACCTGCCAATCACAGAAAAGTGCGGAAAAATGGCCGTATTTAAACCCTACAGGCAGGAAATACTACCCATAACTGGTTGTAGTTTCCTACTGCAGGCAGAAAGGCTGGAGTGGGTGAAGGCAATCAACTTAGAGCACATCACTGGGGCATCCAGTAGTCAAAAATCATGGTATGGCTCCTGGTAAAACACTATGAGGAGAGACTACTGCACGGCCAGTACCAGGGCTCACAGTATAAAATGGAGGCCTGGGACAGTCTTGCCTGTGACCTCACCAGTGCCACAGGTATTCCCCCGGACTGGTGAGCAGGTCAGGCACCACCATGCTGACCTGAAGTGGCAGAGGGGGGATGTACTGGAACATTGGATCCAGGAATCTCATCAGATTCCTAATGCCCCAGTACTGAGTAAGTACTCATTCTACTTAGTAAGTAATAATTGCCTAGCTTGTGTATACTATGGATAGGTATGGCTAAATGTCACTGTGTTTCTTTGACGGCTGCAGATGAGCGGGCTGCGAACCAGCAAGCCCATGATGCTAGGTTGCAAAAGCTGCGTCGCGAGGTAGGTTAGTAATTATTCTGCATGTACTGTCATAACAAATAAATATAAGAGCCTGAGAAAGTGTTGTACCAGTAGAAATAAAGGTGTACTAGTCTGTGAATAAAGGTATAACCCCTGGATTGCTTCTGTTTACTCTTCTTTCATATGTTGTTGAACTGTTGCATACTATACATAGTACTGTTGTATTAAGCAGTGTTACCCACACTGTGGTATGCAGATAAAATGAGTATGAAGGTCTGCATAACAATGTTGGAAGTGCCAAGAGGTCAGTCATATTGTACAAGTGAGGGAGACTTAGAAAACATTAGAAAGCTTCTCATCAATTCCCTGCTAGCACAGTGTACAGTGATGTTAACTGTAAATTTTATGTCACACACAGCAGGGGTTTGAATCCCGGGAGTGCTTGTAAGTTGTATGCATAATCATACCCCACACCTGTACAGATTTTTTTACAATGTTCCGATAGAAAGCTGTATGCATAATTACACCCAACAACAGTACAGAATTTGCTGAAATGTTCAAATAGAAAGTTGTATGCATATCCATACCCCTCAACTGTTCCAATCTGTCCAGCATGTCCAGATAAATGGCCCACATCACCAGCCTGGTACCCTGATCCCCTGAAAAATCAGTGGGATGATCCAAGAAATGTACGCAGATGTTAATGACATATAACTGATAGTCAGACATGTACATAGTTAGAGAATGTATATGAAAACAAACCTATCATTCCAGCATCTCACCCAAAGTGTATGAGAGCAATTCTTAACATATGCTGCATTAACACCAGCATCTTGTCACGCCTGTATGTAAGACACAGGTCACATATCAAGAAAAAACATGTTGGCAAACACAGGGGCACAGCATGCTCCCATGGCCACTCCTAAAGTTTGCTTAAAGAGGTGGCCATCAAAGCTTAAAAAGTTATTTTCCAAAACAAGTTCCATACAGGTCCTAATGGCATGTTTGGTGTCAAAACTTAAATCAGAATGCCTACATAGATATTTGTAAAAACCAGTCAAGCCCCTCCTCATGTGGGATTACTAAAAATAGGCATGCTGTGCCCCTGTGTTTGCCAACGTGGTTTTGGCATGCTGGGGAGGAGGAATACATTATGAATTCATGCTACAAAGACCATTGGGTCCTATATGGTCATTATTTGGGTGACATAGTCCTTTTATGGAAAGGGGGTGAGGACAAATTAGGTGAGTTTTTTGAATACCTTAATAGTACCACTGATTTTTTAGAATTTACCCTGAACTCTGACATAGATAGCTTGAATTTTTTAAATGTCACTATTGTGAAGGATTATATGAGTAAATCTTTTATATGTAAGCTGTACAGGAAACCTACATATTCGAATACATTTTTACATTTTGAGAGCTGGCTCCCGATTCATCCGAAAAAGGCCCTAGTTAATGGACAATTTATCAGAATCGCTAGAATGGCGTCAGATGAAGGGGACTTCTAAACAGAATGTGATAAACGTATTGATATGTTTAGAAGAAGGGGTTACCCTATGAATTTTTTAAAAGAAATCGAAAATGAGATTACTGTCAAAAGACGGAATGGGTCAATAGTAAAAATGTTATTCAGTGGTTGTGGTATTGATGATGGAAAGGTTAGAGATAGATTACATTCCAACAACAATATTTTTTCAAGATCGTGCACCCTAACTTTCACCTTGGATTTTTATGAAATCAAAAACACATTGGTTAAATTTTGGCCAGTGATGTTACTGGACCAGGATGTCTCTAAAATCGTAGGGGATAAACCAGTGATTGTCTACAAAAAACATTATAGCTTTAAAGCACTCTTGGAAAGACAGAAGAAAGAGAACAAAACTAGTGGATGCCTTAAATGTGATAGGTGTGGGCAGTGCCCATATGTTATGGAGGGTGAATATATATTTATCAAGAATTTTGGACGAATCTACCCCAGTAAAGGGTGGTATATATTGCTAAGTGCGGGTTATGCAATGTATTTTATGTGGGCAAAATTAAAAAGGCCTTTAAGCAGAGAGTATATGAGCACTGCTATGATATTAAATGCAAAAATAAAAACAATGCACTTTTCAATCATGTGGACAAATATCCGACGCATTTTTTTAGGTTTTTTTGCCATTGATCATGTGGACCTGGGACCACGGGGTGACCCAGTGGATGATTATTTAGAATTATTAGAGTTAAAATGGCAAATTAAGTTGAATGCAGGCTCATATCCTAGCATCAACGGCGTATAAGTATTATGCCCTTGTTGAAGCTAAGAGCTTTGTTTTATATTTAAAAAATATTTAAAAAGTATTTAAAAAATATTTAAAAGTTTTTTATTGTTACTTCATGGGTTTATTACCCCATTTTTTGTATCATAGTATTTACAGTTGTTTGTTATATATTTATATATATTTGTATATATTTATATACATTTATATTAATTGGTGATATGTATGTGTGTTTACATTTTTATATTTATTTGCAATATGGAAGTATACTTTTTCATATATCTTGGCAATTTAAGTCAGGTATTATTTCCTGTAAATATGTGCATTAGTTGACAGGAAGTGATCTAATAGTAGGATGTGATGTCAGGGTTTTTGCCTTTTGGGAGGGTATTTAAATTCTTTGAGTTGTATTATGTGTATTCTGATGAAGTTAGTTATTCTGACGAAAGCGCTTAATCTGTGGACTATCGTGTGTTGAGTGTGGTTTTATTGAGAACCCAATAAACCCCCCCCTCCCCCCCAAAAGGAGAGACCCCTCCCTCCCCCCCAAAAGGAGAGATATCTATACCAAGCGATTGCAGCCCCCCAAACATCTCCAACGCCCAAGTGAGAACTGCTCTCTCCAAAGCAAAAAACACAGCATCCATGGGACCTGATGGTGTCCCCGGCTGTGTGCTCCACGAACTCAACGAGGAATTAAACCCACAGCTAGGACAGCTGTTTAATCATAGTCTTACCTCTGGATACGTACCCAGGGAGTGGCGCACTGCAACTGTGGTCCCACTTCACAAAGGCGGTGCCTCCACCGACCCTGGAAATTACCGCCCATTAGCTTGACAAGCCTTATCTGCAAAGCCATGGAGAGGATCATAATGGACCTCATAAATAAAGACATAGGGAATTTGCAGACTTTGGATCCATCCCAGTTTGGCTTTGTCAAAGGCAGATCATGCCTTCTAAACTTGGTTGACTTTTGAAACAGTCACCAAAGCCATTGATGAGGGAAAGGCAGTCCATACAGCCTACCTCGATCTGGCGAAGGCCTTTGATACAATACCCCACTCGGGTATCATTGAAAAACTCATCAGCTTAAATGTTAACCCATACATCACAAGATGGGTTGCAAACTGGTTGAGTGACAGAACCCACAGGGTCAGAGTTGCTGGCGCCATGTCAGACTCAAAGCCTGTCACAAGTGGTGTACCACAGGGCTCAGTCCTGGGCCCACTCTTGTTTGGCATCTACTTTTCCGAAGTACAAGCAAACACAGGAGGTTTATGGCTGACAAAGTTTGCAGATGACTGCAAACTGGGCGCCATAGTAGAAAACACATCTGACACAGATATCCTTCAGAAGGGTCTCACAGAAATGGATAACTGGTGCCAGAGCCATGGCCTAAAGTTAAATGCCAAAAAATGCATAGTCATACCCTTCGGGAGAAACAAGGTTACCCCTATCTACCAAATAGGTGGCAATCCACTGAGTACAGAAGAAGTTATCAGGGACCTGGGGACCCAGGTTGATAGTAGTCTGTCATTCGACACCCATGTAGCTAAAGTAGTTAGGAAGACCTTCTACATTGCCCACCTTATCATGAAGGGATTCTCATCTAGATCAAGGGAGGTCATAGTCTCCCTATACTCATCACTCATCAGACCAATGATTGAGTACAATGCCCCATTCGGAATGTATCTGACCCGACACTTGCAGTAGCTGGAGAGGCCACAAAAGTTCCTCACCAAAAGGATAAAGGGTCTCAAACATCTGTCCTATGCTGCCCGACTGAAAGAACTCCAGCTCTATTCAGTCGCACCGCTTGCTCAGAGGTGACCTTTGCCTAACATACAAGGCCATGTCAAACGCAGATTTGATGAATATGCTTCACCTCAAAAAATCTAGATCCGTCAGAGCCACAAGGGCGTGAGACTTAAACCTCGACATGGCTATTAATAGGACGTGCTGGAGGGATAGATTCATCACCCAAAGACTCCCTATGCTGTGGAATAAAATCCCGGTATATGTGAGGCAGAGCACCTCGCTGGCCTTGTTCAAGAGAAATCTTGACCAATGGATGGGAGATCGCAGATATACCCCAGGGATTACCTCAGTGTCACTGCTCAACAGAGGCACAGCAAAATAATGGGTATAGTTCCCCATACTAAAGGGGTGGTGTAAGCCACAAAACTATGGGCTAGGCTTGTAAATGCCCTCGGGCACATAGCCTAGTATGAACCTATGAACCTATGAACCTAAGAGTGGTGTACGGCAACAGTGGTCCCACTTTACAAAGGCGGTGCTTCTACGGACCCTGGAAATTACCGCCCCATAAGCTTGATGAGCCTGGTCTGCAAAGCTATGGAGAGGATCATTATGGAACTCATAAACAAAGACATTGGGGACCTACAGACATTGGATCCTACCCAATTTGGCTTTGTCAAGGGCAGATCCTGCTTTTGAACTTGGTCGACTTTTTTGAAACAGTCACTAAGGCCATTGATGAGGGTAAGGCAGTTCACACAGCCTACCTTGACCTTGCAAAAGCCTTTGACACAATACCCCACTCGGGCATCATAGACAAACTCACCAGCTTAAATGTAAACCCATATGTCACAAGATGGGTTGCAAACTGGCTCAAGGACAGAACCCACAGGGTCAGAGTTGCTGGAGCTATGTCAGACTCTAAGCCAGTCACAAGCGGTGTCCCACAGGGCTCAGTCCTGGGACCCCTCTTGTTCGGCATTTATTTTTCCGAGGTACAGGCAAACATAGGAGGATTGTGGCTGACAAAGTTCGCAGATGACTGCAAACTGGGCACCATAATTGATACTCCAGCGGACACAAACATCCTTCAGAGAGGCCTCATAGAAACAGATAATTGGTGCCAGAGCCATGGCCTTAAGCTGAACTCCAAAAAATGTATAGTCATACCCTTTGGGAAAAACAAGGTACCCACAAATTACCACATAGGTGGTAATCCATTAATCTGGAAGAGGTAATCAGGGACCTAGGGACCCAGGTTGACAGTAACCTCTCATTTGACACTCACATTGCCAAAGTGGTTAGGAAGACCTTCTATATTGCCCACCTTATCATGAAGGGTTTCACATCTAGATCAAGAGAGGTCATTGTGCCCCTGTACTCTTCTCTTATCAGGCCAATGATTGAGTACAATGCCCCATTTGGGATGTATCTTACCCGACACGTGCAGCAGTTGGAAAGACCCCAAAGTTCCTCACCAAGAGGATAAAGGGTCTTAAACATATGTCATATGCTGCCCGACTGAAAAACTCCAGCTCTTTTCAGTCGCATACCGCCTACTCAGAGGTGATCTGTGCCTGACGACAAGGCCATGTCCAATCCGAATTAATGGACATGCTCCACCTCAGAAAATCCAAATCCATCAGAGCCATGAGAGCAAGAGACTTAAACCTCAACACAGAAATAAATAGGATGTGCTGGAGGGACAGATTCATAACCCAGAGGCTCCCTACACTCTGGAACAGAATCCCAATCCATGTTAGGCAGAGCCCCTCACTAACTCTATTCAAGAGAAATCTTGACGAGTGGATGGGAGATCGTAGGTTTACCCCGGGGGTCATCTCTGTGTCACTACTAGACAGAGGCACAGTAAACTAAACCCTAAATGGGTGTAGTATTCTCATCCTAAGGGGTGGTGAAAGCCATACACACTCTGGCTAGGCTTATAAATGCCCTAGGGCAGATAGCCTAGTACGAACCTATGAACCTATGAACCTATGAACTGTCATTAGGAGTACCTGCTGAGTGGTTGTCTGGATACCTTATATTTGTTTTTCTTGGTTTGTGTTTCCTTTGGACAGAACACAAGTCACGTATATAATAATCTGTAAACATACCATTGTACAATACAAGGCCATTGGGTAGTGTAATAATACATGTAAGGGACAGATCACTGCAGTGACTATGAATGTCATAAAAACTTCAAGGATATATTAGTTGTTAATTGAACTCTCTCTCTTACCCCTACCATATGTGCAAAAATAACCCAATGACACACCTCAATCGGTATGTGTACACTCTAAACTTTTGTTGGTACATATGTCCTATTGGTTTTTAAATATTCACATTTGCTTCTATGCATGTTAAAATACCCCCATATTGGTGGCCTGTTGCCATCAATGAAACCTGCATGCTGTTGTAATGGCCACTGTTGTTCCATATATGCATGTGTTCTGCTTGCTCTGCAACTGTATTACATCTGGTGTGTTGGGTTAAGGGTATACCTATGCATGCTGTTATAACTAATCCTGAATGCTGTTGACTATTACTAACTCATATCTGTCTGTAAACTGCAACACCATAGGTCGTATGGGAAGGCCGGTCCAAGCGGACCCACCTGTCCCACCTCAGCTGGCCATGGCACCAGGCACCTGCATATCTGGGGCCCAGCCCAGGACCTACTCCTCCATAGGCCCTGCACCACCTTCAGGTGGAACCGCCACAGGGGATGGGGCTCGGTCCCCCCAGGAGTGGAGGCGGAGAGGAACCAGTCACCCGTCATCAGGTCCGAGCAGTGGTGCGTAGGGAGATCGATAGGTCTTTTTGAGAACAGGTATGCCATCTTGAGGGTCGAGTGGTGCAATTAGAGGGTGAGCCTTTCCCTCCTACACTGCCCCCAGCATGGCCACCTTTGGGGCTGTAAAAGTGCAGTGGTGACTGCCCATGGGTGGGGACCTTAGTCCCACTGTTTCCATTTGGGGCTCATGGGCTTGCGACTTCCAAACACCCCTCCCCATCCAAGGTGTTTATCCCCACATGTATCATATACCACCGCTGTATGTGTCTTCTGTGTCTTGCCTGTTAATCTACCCAACCTACCTCCCCAAATATAACTACTACCCCTCCCCAACATCCCACTCTCACCTGAAAAAAATAAAGACAATCTGTTCTCACAAAAAAAAACCTTGCCTCATACATAGCTGTCCATTTTGCACACGTGTCCACTGCACACATCTAATCTGGTCTAATTGGCATCACAAAGAATTTATGTTGTCCTCACCCCTCTCCCAGGGGTTTGAGTGTCCAAATTTACCTCCAAATTCAGTGTATATGTACAGCTGTTGCTGTAGAAAAATGGGCAGCTATGAACCTACACCCTTCCTGCACATGCCTAGCTATTTTTCCTATTGTCTTTCCCTTTTTGTGCCTCTTTTCACCACTTTCCTATAAACCCTTCTTTCTTTTCTTTTAAAGAAATGAGCACAGGACTAAGCATCAGTATGCACTTTTAAGAAGCAGTAAGCGGTTTAAGCCTGTTTGCACAGGGATAAGCAATGCCTACATAGGATAAGCAATATTGCAGCTAACTGAGTGTAAGACACTGTAACTGGAAGTTGGCAGTGCTTACCTCTGCACAAACCCACTTACAACTGCTTTAAAATGCCTTAATCACTCAGTATCCAACCGCCGGTGTTCTGCACCACCAAAAAAATAAACAGCTCCTGCAAGGTTCAAACCAAGGACACTGCACACCATTGACAAAGTGATTTACCACTACGCTCTGACAGATGCAAGCAATTTTGATGTTTTCAGAAACATATCATCCAGTCCAGTCATGCAACAGCACAGAGAATGTATATCTGCAGCTAGATGGACATGTGTGTGTAAATATATTACTATCTAAATGGATATAACATATCGATATATATATATATATATCTATATATCTATATATATATATATATATATCTATCTATACATAAATATATATATATATATATATATATATATATACATGTATATATATGTATATATATAGATATATATATACATATATATATATATATATATATATGTATATATATATATATATATATATATATATATATATATATATATATATATATATATCCACATATATATACAAATATATGAACAGATATACATGCAAATACCGACAACTACACATATATATGTCAACATCCATACGTCCACATATACACAGCAAGTTACACATATATAACCAGACAAATGACCCCATAGGTATATACGGACATAGTTAGAAATATGTAAGCAAATATATACACTCACAGAGGTATATATGGCCAGACATCTGTAGATAGCAATGGTAGATTAACAGACAAATATATGTCCACATGCACCGTGCTAGGCCTTGACAGGCCCCAAACAATATACGTCACATACGAATTGGCATACCCACCACCATGACAAACATGTCCGCCCTGCAAAACACTACCAAGCTCAATGTAATGCACATGTGTCATTGTAATAGGGATTTAAATTAGCCCTTGGTCATGTTCCACATGTTGACATCACATCCCCCTCTCCCCCACCCACTAGGCGGCCCGAGCAGTACAGGCCCATCCAACCAAGGCTATCCCTGACCCATGCATTCATTACCCACAGTTCCGCTTCACCCCACCCATTGCACACATGCAGTCACCATCTCAACCCTGGTTACTGGCCCATAGTTACCACAGCACCACGCATTGCCACCCCTCCACACCCCCCTTATGTTGTCTCGACCCAAGTATCCTAGGACTGGCACACGCCGTAGTTCACGCACATAGCCATGGGAACCTATGTAATTCTGGGTGTAGAGGAACATTGTATACCCAATATTCGGGTTGCCCCACATGGGACGAATGATTACCTGGTACTAACAATAGATTTCATGTGTGACTCTGTGCACACTAACAGATTTAGTGGTAGGTATCGCAAAGCATATGTGGCACACACGGTTGGCCGGTATGCACACAAAACACAGTATCCAGCAATACCAGTCAACATTACAGAATATGTAGCTAAATATGTAGAGATATGTGTGTGTGTGTGTGTGTGTGTGTGTGTGTGTGTGTGTGTGTGTGTGTGTGTGTGTGTGTGTGTGTGTGTGTGTGTGTGTGTGTGTGTGTGTGTGTGTGTGTGTGTGTGTGTGTGTGTGTGTTTGTGTGTGTGTGTGTGTGTTTGTGTGTGTGTGTGTGTATACCCATAACTAAATAGATATATACCTCCCCCTCTCTGTAGTACAAATGTATACATACATAGACAGACATATATATATATATATATATATATAAATACCCACATATAGATATATACATATGCAGACACCCATACATCCACATGTTAGATATATCTATATATATATATATATATATATATATATATATATATATATATATATATATATATATATATATAGGTTCCTATGAGTTCATCGAAATGCCAAAACATCGACGCTCACTTCTTCGACACGAAAACATCGACTCTTCATATCATCGACATTTCACGTAGTGATCCTCCCCTCTCAGGACCCATGGTAGCACTTGTGTGTGTATTGCGACGTAAATTACAATGCTGTCAAGGGAAATTGTAGGTAGTGACTTGAACCATATGCGCTGTAGCAGACAAACAAGTGCTACCATGGGTCCTGAGAGGGGAGGATCACTACGAAATGTCGATGATATGAAGAGTCGATGTTTTCGTGTCGAAGAAGTGAGCGTCGATGTTTTGGCATTTTGATGAACTCATAGGAACCCATATATATATATATATATATATATATATATATATATATATATATATACAGTATCATATATATATATATATATATATATATGTGTGTGTGTGTGTGTGTGTGTGTGTGTGTGTGTGTGTGTGTGTGTAGATATACACAGATATATAGCTATGATATGATACAGCACTTAAGAATGAAATATGTTCACAGGCTGTGCCAATGGGGGTGAAGGGCCCAATCAACAAACTTGTAACATGTAGCATTAACCCCCCCCCCCCCAGCCAGACAGGGGAAACATACAAACCAACACACAAACAATGTAAACAATCCACTGCTCCCCAGACCACAGGCAGGATACAACCAGAGGAGGGGACACAGTGGACCTGCTAAGTCTAATCTTGGAAAATAGACAGGAGCGTCCCTTGCAGGACACCCCAAAAATTGTCTTGTAATAGGAGGAGACCCGTGCAATTATCATTCAAGGTGGGATGTGTACGTGCCCAGACTACAAGGGTAGGAAAGCCTGATGACCCATGGGTCAAGACAACATACGAGATGGGTCCTGTGAAGTGGAGAGTGGACAGTGTGTAGAGGTGTGTTTAGACCCGACCTGCACCCAGAGTAAGGATGAGTGCTATAGAGGAGGTGCGGGGAGGACTATGGGTATGTAATTATGGGTCTAGGCATGCAGGTGTTGGCTGGAGTGGTTCTATTTGGACTGCCCCAGGGATGTAAGCAATAATGTTCATTGGGCAGAGCCGCCTTCCAATGAGCAGCCACTCCCGCTACGAGTCCCACTGGATCACAGTCTATTTTACATGGCAAAGTATGGTATAACCAGATGTATCATTGTAAATCCCACTAAATAACACCAAAGAATACATGGTTGCAACAACCTACTGTAGGCATGTAAGCCGAACTAATTGGCATCACGCAGTATTATTGCTGTCCCCACCCCCACCTAGGGGTGTGTGTGTCCAAACCTACCTCCAAATGCAGTGTATATACACAGCTGTTGCTGTAGTAGAAATGGCCACCTGTGGACCTTCCCATCAGCCAACCTGCACATCCCTGGACATTTCCCCAACTATCTGCCCCTTTGTGTGCCCCATTAATACCACTTACCTATTGACCCCTGTTTCCTTACTATTACTGTTCACAGTCACAAGTAGGTGACACCCTCTTCTCCAACTATATTGGCAGAATCTAGAACCCCCTAACCACGTGTATTAGCTCAGCTGTACCACACGACACATGTAAATAACACATGAAGGAACACCTCAAGCACACTTGGAGCAGCACATGCTCACCATCTGGTGAATCCCCACCCCCAACTAACACTCTATACCCCTACACCAACTAGTGAAACCAACACCTCCTGTCCTGTTTGCATACAAATCACAACATCCTGCATACCTTTCCTATTGCTCCACCACCAATCATTCCAATGGCCTACTATACAGTTACGATGCCCCCCACTTTACCGACCTACCTACTCCTTCACTATTCACTTCTACTCTAACACACAGGTATGGCATAACTAAACCTAACCTGAATACCTGAGTGTACCCTATCCAGAACTGTTAAAGTGGAATCTCAGTTCACCTTAAACTGACCTATGTCAACAGTCATATCTGACATGTAAACCTGACCTAAGCATGTATAATACCAACATGTTAATGTGAACTAAGCATGAAGAATGTGATATGTAGCTATGTTAAGTCTGTTACTCTCTATGAATGTGTACACCTCAGTAGTATGTGTAATGTGTAGCTGGGGGTTACTGTGGAGCTCCACTCCCCGGGCCACCGCTGACAATGGAGAAGCATCCAGTCGGATTGTCCCAAACAACAAATGTGAACTAAATACATGAAGTAGCACAGGGGTATGCAGAAGCAAGTGGGATTATGCCTTTTTGGGTGGCGGTAAGCAATGCCCACACTGGTTAAGCAATGTGAAGGCCAACCCAGTGTAAGACGCCATAACCGGAGGTCAGCAAGTCTGAGCCTTGCGCACACCAGCTCTACAGTGCCTTAGACCCACTGTAGCCAACAGCTCTTGTCGTACCCATTAACAAAATAATCTGCACTCCCAGGTTCCAACCCACCCTGCACACTATAGTCTAAGTGAGTTACCACTAAGGCATGGCAGCTACACATTCAGCTGCTGTTATCAGAAACATATCATCCAGCACAATCATTCAACAGTATAGGAAATGTATGTAGGTATGTAGATTAATGCCAGCAAACATGTGCACATCGCTCAATCACAGTATTCTGAGCAGTCTATGTGTATCAATGAACAGTGCCTATCCAAACATACTGTGAGAACAGTAATCTTGCATAATACTGAAGAGAAGAATGAATAATGGTGCACGCCATGGGGGCATGCTTCATGCACAGAATGTCACACCTGGGGTGTTGGTTACGCAGAACTTGGAGATGAGGCCGGCCTGGTGTGTGAGAAAACTGCTGCTTCTTGAACCCCTGGCAGGATGCTACCAGTGGGAGAAACAGTGTAGACCAGCAAAGTGTACCCGTGACACAACAACAGGTCCATCCCCAGTGGGAGGAATCAAACCTTGTGGGTCACATAAGTGTTCCCACCAGTATCGTAGGAGGATCAAGGGAAGGCTCGAATGTACGTGGATGAAACGGATGAAGAGCCTGCAGAAGCTTGGGTTGAGATAGTATAATGGAGGAGTACTGAGACGTGCAGAGAGGGAAATGTGTGGAGGTGTGGTATGGCTGGGGTAGCCACTGGGGAATGGATGGATGCTGTGTACTTGGGGCTTGGGGACTGGGGGAAGGAAACATGGGTATTAAAATATGGTAGAAATATGCAAATGAAGCAGAACAGCAATAGTTTAATGGGTAGTGCATGTGACCAATGAGTGAGCATTCCCGGTTCGGGTCCCACTGTAGCACAGTCTATTTTACATGGCAAAGCCCGTTATAAACAATATGTTTGTTGCAAGACCCACTAAATAGCTGAAATATATGAACTGGAGTACCGCAAGATATGCACATGTGACATATCAGTGTCAGACGGAATAAGGCACTAGTAAGCAGGTGCAAGCACAAATAGGCAATAGTAGACATATGTATGCACTAGTAAGTGAGTGTAAGGCCTTATGACTGCCTTAGATTGCCTTAATCACTCTGTATCCAATGAGCCTTTGTCAGTCCTGCAACAAAATAAACAGCCATGCAGGTCAGGAACACAGGACCCTATACACCATAGTCCCAGTAGCTATCCACGAAGCCATAACAGACGTACAAAAGAATGGGGTAGTCTTAAACATGTCCTCACCATAGTATAACCAAACTGAACCTGTGAAAGGCATCAATATACAGTCATATGTGCCATAACTGACTACAGAACATACATATGTGAACTGGAGTACAGCAGTAAGTCCAGATGTGAGGTGTTAATGTAATAAAGTGTAGAAGTTGCCAGGACCTCAGACAGTGTCTGTACACATGTGTTGAGGATACATGACACATATATAACAAGTGCTGAAGGCAAAATCAATGCCAAAGGGCAATTACCATGCAAATCTAATAATATACATTGCTAAGCATAGCACAGCACTAGCTCCCAGACTACAAGCAGGATACTACGAGTGGGAGAGACCCACCAAGTCTAATCTTGAAACAAGGTCAAGAATGTCCCTTGTGGGGCAACCCAAATATTTTCTGCATATTTGTGTTTCCAGCCATTACACAGATAACCTACATCAGGGCACGCATGTTCCCAGACTACAAGGTTGGGGAAGTCTAATGACTCATGGGGCGAGACAACGTACGTTATGGGTTCTGAGAAGTGGATAGTGGGCAGTGTTTAGTGGTGTATTTAAACCTGACCTGCACCCGGAGTAAGGCAGAGTGCTGAAGAGGATGTGCATGGGGGGCAATGGGTATGAAATTATGGGCCTAGGCGTGCAGGTGTTGGCTGGAGCGGTTCTATGTGGACCGCCCCAGGGATGTAAGCAATAGTGTGCACTGGGCAGAGCTGATGCCTAATGAGCAGACATGCCCAGTACAAGTCCCACTGCAGCAAAGTCTATTTTACATGGCAAAGTACGGTATAACCAGATGTATCGTTGCAAATCCACTAAATGACATCAAAGAACACATGGTCACAACACCCCACTATAGGCATGTAAGCTGAACTAATTGGCATCACAAGGTATTATTGCTGTCCTCACCCCCAACCAGGGGTGTGAGTGTCCAACCTACCTCCAAATGCAGGGTATATACACAGCTGTAACTGTAGAAGAAATGGCCAGCTGTGGACCTCCTAGTTAGCCTCCCTGCACATCCCTAGACATGTCCCCTACTATCAGCCCCTCTGTGTGGCCCAATAACACCACTTACCTATCGACCCCTGTTTCATTACTAGTAATGTTCACAGTCACAAGTAGGTGACACCCTCCTCACAACTATAATGGCAAAATATGGGACCCCCAACCCACGTGTATTACCGCAGCTGTCCCACACGACACATGTAAATAACACATGAAGGGAAACCTCAAGGACACTTGGATCACCACCTGCTCATCACCTGGTGAAGTCCATGCTCCCCAACTAACACTTCATACCTCTACACCAACTAGTGACACCGACACCTCCTGTCCTACCTTGCTTACAAATCCCAATATCTTGCAAACCTGCACTACTGCTCCCCCACCAATCAGTCCAATGGCCTATTATACAGTTAAAATGTCCCCCCTCCACCTACCTACCTACACCTTCACTATTTACATCTACTCTACAACACAGGTATGGCATAAGTAAACCTAACCCGAATACCTGAGTGTAACCTATCCAGAACTGCTAAACTGTAATCCCACGTCACCTTACACTGACCTTCTTCAACACTCATACCTGACATGTACACCTGACTTAAGCATGTATAATACCGACATGCTAATGAAGTAGTGCGGGGGTATGCAGCAGCAAGCGGGATTATGCCTGTTTGGGAGGCAGTAAGCAATGCCCACACTGGTTAAGCAATGTGGAGGCCAACCCAGTGTAAGATGCCATAACTAGAGGTCAGCAAGTCTGAGCCTCACGCACACAAGTGCATACCTGCCTACACAGCCAACAGCTCTCATCTTGCCCATTAACAAAATAATCCACACTTCCAGGTTCCAACCCCCCCCACCCTGCACACTATAGTCTAAGTGAGTTATTATCACAAACATATCATCCAGCACAGTCAGTCAACAGTATAGGAAATGTATGTAAGTATGTAGATTAATACCAACAAACATTTGCACATTGCCCAATCACAGTATTCCAAGCAGTCTATGAGTATCAATGAGCAGTGCCTTTCCACACATACTGTGAGAACAGTAATCTTGAATAATACTTAAGAAAGGAATGATAAATGGGGCATGCCGTTGGGGCGTGCTTCATCTGCAGAACCAGGAGATGAGGCTGGTCTAGTGTGTGAGAAAACCACTGCTTCTCAAACCCCTGGCAGGATGCTAGCAGTGGGAGAAACAGTGTAGACCAGCAAAGTCTACTTGTGACACAACAACAGGTCCATCCCTGGCGGGATGAACCAGACTTTGATGGTCACAAAGATGTTTCCACCAGTATCGGAGGAGGATCAAGGGAAGGCTCAAATGTGTGTGGACTAAACGGATGAAGAGCCTGCAGAAGGTTGTGTCGAGACAGTATAATGGAGGAGTAGTGAGATGTTCAGATAGGGAAATGTGTGGAGGTGTGGTATGGCAGGGCTAGCAACTGGAGAATGGATGGATGCTGTGTACGTGGAACTCGGGGGGGCCGGGGAAAGGGAGCATGGGTATGACATTAAGGTAGAAATATGCAAATAACGCAAAACAGTAATAGTGTAGTGGGCAGAGCATCTGACTAACACACATACATTCCTGGTTCGAGTCCCACTACCGCACATTCTATTTTCCATATGAAATTTGTATATCAGCATCGTTTTGCTGTATACCCTAATAAATGACATTTATACTTAAACAGGTGTACTGCATTAAATGCACATGTGAAGTGTCAGTGTCATAATGAATAAGGCACGAGCTAGCAGGTGTAAACACAAATAAGCAGTAGTAAGCATAGATAAGCAGTATTTTGATGGAGATGAAAAGTCTGAAACACAAACGTGTCAGCACGAGTGACTGACTTCACTCCTAAGACCATCCATGTCAATTGCCAAGAGAATGAGGTACAGGACAAACATATAAGTCGAACATGCATGGACATATGGACAAATATATATCTGTAAATGTAGAAAGATAGACAGCTATAGGTATATATATATATATATATATATATATATATATATATATATATATATATATATATATATCTGTGTGTATATATGACTCACAAATAAGCATATAACAGCACTCATACCTAGATAGATAAATATGCCCAGTGTATATATATATATATATATATACATACATATATATATATATATATATATATATATATATATATATATATATATATACATACACATACCCATAGTTATATGCATGTACATATCTAGATCTATATCAATGTCCATATATATCTCTCTATATATGGGGGTTTCACATATATAATTATGCAGATATATATATATATATATATATATATATATATATATATATATATATATATATATATATATACATATATTTATACAGATAGACATGTGTATAGCATTTGCACATGTAAACAAACTCCTGGTCCACTCAGTACAATATACCAGACCATAAGCACAGTTAATGGGGGCGGGGGCACAAATGAGGGACACCTGGGAATTACTGCGATGTAACCCCCACAAGCTCTAATGGATATGCTGTGCAATCTACTATCCAGCACATGCAATACATGATGTCAGGACCCTCAACAACACAGCTACAATGCTCCAGCAGTAATCCAAGTCACCTGTAATCCAAGTCACCTGTACATGTCAGGGCAATATCTGTAACATATCATGCAGAAAAGTCAGTCTACCGTAGGGAATGTACAATGTGGAAGGGGTACACTACAACAGTACAGATATGCACATACATACATTGACAAGTATGTTCAGGTATACACACACACACACACACATATATATATATATATATATATATATATATATATATATATATATATATATATATATAGATAGATAGATAGATAGATAAGATATATGAGATATATAGGTACATACACATATACACAGACAAAAGGTAGCCATACATATGTAGAAGTAGTGTGGACATACTGGGTGCAAAGTATATCCCTCAACCACAAACCCTGTAACTGGTACCTGTGAGATGTGTAGTGTGGCAACCATTCCCACAAAGGGAATACTTACATTACACATATACCCACTCACAATTCAAAGGACATGAGATGACACACAGGTATGTAAACACAGACAACTTTTATTTGTGTATTTTACAATAATGTATGCCATTATTTACTGCACATAGATTTGGACTTATTTAATCAGTGAAGAATGCAATGCCCACACAAAACAGTAGATGCAGACAGTGTGGATATATAACATACTATGCTGTCCAGGCCAAGCCCTTCAATTTGTACAACTGTAGACAAAGGATTTTCCATCAAGATAAGTAACAATAAAAAAATAACAGATGTATTTCAGCAGCCTCCAGTTACACCCTGTAGTCAAGGCCTAGGCGGACATTTATTACATGTGGTATTGTCTATGTATCTGTCACATGTATGGACCCTGACCAACAAATGTTATGGGAGTCCACGATATGACTGGGATGATAGCAGGAATGCTAGCAGTAAATAATGATAGGCCATTACCAAACAACCTCTAACCATATCACAGCAGGACAAAGCCAGCCATATATGTGGAGGACAGAGGCAGGAACACAGGGCCATACTCACAATATTGCTGTAACACACCCTGCAAATTGCTGGTGTTAAAGGATTTGTTGCAACATACCCTTATGCAGGAATAAGACATCCGGAACACAAATAGATGTACCCATGTACTGATAGCACGCAACAGACAGATTGCTGGGGATATATCTAGGACAAGACCTGTGTGGTGCACAGGCAAAAGCAAACAGACAATCCACTGGCCATCATGTGGATAGGCCCACAGTTGAGAGCTATGTAGACAGACAACATTCCATCCTAAACTATTATGTACATGCAAACACTGCAAAACCAGCAATATACAATGCACATAACAACACTACTCACGCTGTCTGTAGATCTGGAACCTCGTATGATTGTGTAGTTGGCCTGTGTCTGCAAGTCCTGCTGTAAGAGGTACTGCAACCTGCTATCTGTAACACTGCTGCCCACATACAGGAAGGAATAAAGGTGAAGGGACAATGCAATTTATAGTACTGGGTTGCCGTGACAGTGGTTAACTGATTCACTACACAGCAGGCTGCATGCAGTTAGCAACTGTTGCACACTGATTGGTGCAGACCCTATCACCTGATCATGTGCATCACCTACAAAAGCAATGCTGCAATCCATTCAAACCAACTCAATCACTCTAGTGGAGAGGGAGAGAGAGAGAGAGAGTGAGAGAGGAAAAAAAAAAAGATAAAATGAAACACACACACAGTGGGAAAAAAGAAAACCTACAAGTCAAAACCGGGAAGGCGTCACACCCATCCTAAAAAAAAGGTATGTAAAACATAACTGTTTGTAATTTAATGTAGTATGTGGTATAGATTAATAGGATATATGATGTTGAATGTTTGATATGTGCCATCTGTAGTTGTCCCTGTAATGATGTTCTGCTGAACAACTGCTCTGGACAATACTGTCTGTCCCTGTAGGTAGTGGGACATACTCGCCAACTGTGCAGATCAGCAATGAATGACAAAGATGTCAGCCAGAATATCTTTGTGTGTTATGCTAATGTGGACAATAGCCAGTGGTGGAAGTACTGCCATCATGATAGACACATGGGTGTCAGAGCACATCACTTGCAGGACAGTCATGTTAATGTGTAATGTAGCATGCACAAATGCCATAGGTGTATAATAGGCTAACCAGCAATCTCACACCATATATACCACCCTAATGTTAGTCTGTGTTCACATGTGATACCTGTCTGTGTAGCAAGGCAGAACAATGCAGCTGTGAATGAAAGACAGTTACAGAATGTGGACCAGATGTCTGTATGCACTCCACATATAGATAAATATCTGTGTAATACAGAATGTGATGTGTATGCGTACAGATACACAGACACTCATATAGACATAGGTATATCAACAACATACAACATATATCTACACGTATATGTACATAGATATATATTTATACACATATATATATAGTGGTACTGGCAATGGCATGCAGGTGAAATAGTCTGTAACAGGCCAGCAAAAATAAGTGTCCCCACAGGGAGCATGGCTACAAATACATAGCACAAAGCGTGGCACATACACATAGCACAAAGCTTGGTACAATACAACATATGTCCCAATGGTATGTAAGCAGCTGACATAACAATTGCAGTCTGTGAACGGTTTGTTGCAGCTGATATGGTGGGGGGAGACAAACATGTGTATAAAGAACTATGGTAACCCTGCTGTATGGGTGGCTCAGACCTGTTTTCATCTTTATGTCTTCCAGGGAACATGTCACATAGTCGTCTGCCTGCATGCAGCGCCACTGAGACAGAGGTTATTATCAACCACCTGGCACAGCACTACAAACAGCTGTTTGGGCAGACAGCCCATGACCTGCAGGAGAGGACTGCCCTGTGGTATGAGCTAGTCCACAGGGTCAATTATGTCAGATTGCAGAACCACAGCTATGAGCAGGTCTGGCATCATTGCACTGACCTGCTTCGCCATGTATGTCGGTGTGCAGCTGCCGTAAGGGGGGACCACCTCGCAATGAGGGGGGGCAACCTACCCATCCACCCCTCACCCATGTGGAGGACCTTCTCAACTGCCTTGTGGCACCTGTCCGCCTGCAGCAACAACACCTGGCAGGGCATATCTTGGAGGTTGGTGCCAACGACACACCAGCTGAGGACCATGTAGGTAAGGCCCCAGGGCACATCAGTACACCACTCTTGTGTATGAATCTGCATCTGTACAGGTACATCATGCAGATCTGAGATGTCATATCGATAGTCTGCTGCTGTGTAGTAGCAATAAGCAGTTGTGTATAAGCTGTAATATTGTGTAATTCTACTGTTGATGTAATGTAATGCTGCACTCACCTTTTATGAATGCCACAGCTGTGGCCACTGACATCAACTTTCTCACACTCCTATGTAGGTCCCTGCAGGATATCACCACGGCAGCAGCCCATAGCCAGTGAGTATGGTTCGTGTTCATGCATGATGATAAACTGGGCATGTAATAGCTATGGGATATCCCATGCACACATCTAACACACCTACCCATACTGCATGGTGTACACATTCACATTTTGTTGCTGTGAAATGCACTGCACCACAGTAGAGACCATGCTGGGGTATCAGAAGGGTACAACAGACACATGCAAGATAACTAACATCCTGTCAATGTGCAATGTGTCCACAGGGATGTGACGTATGGCAGGGCACATGGCCTACAGTAGGGGCATGTGTGAATCAACACCACCATGGCTGAGGCTGCACACAATCAGGTTAAGTAAATTTGTCTGACGTAACCCTGACCCCACAGCATTCGTGAAAGCAGTTTGTGTACTCCAAGGGATGTGCACATGAGTAGACCTTGCAACCATGCAGACATCTGGGACATGTGTAGGGCACCCCCCACAGCCATGGTAAGGTCCGCTGGTTGTCAGTGTGATAGTCTTGTACTGGTCATACATGCACTGCTGATGTTGTGATCTGTGATGCAGACATCAGGCATTCACAAATGATAGCTGTTCACATATCATCCCAGGTATGAGTTGCTATAACACATAGGGGCTGTGAGCAGTGGAGCTGACATAACCGACACAGTACTACATATGCAGCAATGGTTTCTATGCCTGTGAGGTATGGTGCACAGTACAAGGCGGGGTGCTGAACAGGTCCACAGTAACACTTTGTACATGGGTGCAGTGTTAACAAGGGGAAGGGCCATCACTTATCAACACAGCTCATGCCTCACACACATGTATACTGCCGCTAGCATGAAGTTACTGTAGTTGCACTGCATGCTGTTGAGCACCATATGTAATGCATGCTGACAGAAGGGTAATGGGAGGACTGTGTGTATAAATGTTGTGCAAATCCACATGTAGGAGTGTGGGGTGTGTGTGTGTGTGTGTGTGTGTGTGTGTGTGTGTGTGTGTGTGTGTGTGTGTGTGTGTGTGTGTCTCGATTGTGTTTGTAAGTTCAATCTAGTGGAGTTTGGACGATGCATGTCAGATGTGTGTGTGTGTGTGTGTGTGTGTGTGTGTGAGTGTGTGTGTGTATGTGTGTGTGTCCATGTATGCACAGGCGATAGTGGGATTAACCACATGGCAGTACTTCCCCTTGGGATTGTGCTGTACATGTACATGGAGTGAGACATGGGACACCAGAACAACCTGTCTGGTATGTGAACACAAGAAAGCTGATAGCATAACAAGGTCTGTAGCATGGAGCATGCATTGGGAGGTGAAGTACATACAAGGTATACACATCATATTGCCAACAGCACATAAGTAACCGGCTACCCACATATGCAGCACTACAAATGCAATGGGGAATTACCACAGCACATCAGTGAGTGTATCCAGGCAGTACTGTTGTCGGCATGATGGATTGCTTGTGCAGCAGATGTGGCATGGACAGAGCAAGACTGTAGTATGAGGCTCTGGTGTGTGACATATGTAATGAATGTAGCAGCCCCAACCATATAGGGGCCTTGTACACCATTATTGCCCATATGCAGGGTAATACAGGATGACAGCGGTGAGGCCATGTATAACCTACTCCAACCAAGTCAGGGAGGTGATGGAGTAACAGGTCAGGTGTTGTAACCACATGTGTAGGCATGGAGAGGAATGATATGTTAATGGGCAGTAGTAATGCATGTATATTAGCAAGTGCCATGCAGGATGGGGAACATATGTAACTGAATGTGGGACTGTCTGTAAACCCAGGGAAAGTGAGGTAGTAAGGTGGCTGTCGGTGTGAGTGTGTGCGAGTGTATGTACTGTTATGCAATGCTGTACAGGTCTTAAAGTGTGCATTTGTTTCCCCCACACTGGAGAGGTGGGTCAGGGTCCCTCCTGCATGGAAACTTAGGTAGGTGTCCCTACAGACACAGATGATGATGATGGTACAGGTGAGGAACAGGTGGAGTTTTCAGAGGCCGACACTGCGCCAGCATGTGTCATCACCCTCCTAGCCACCCCAAGCCCGCACACAGTTACAGTGCACATACAACCCCCATCACATGTGGCCATAGCAGAGGGACAGTTGGCAGTTGGTGGCAGTGACCAGGAAAGTGTGGTGTCCATGCCAACTGTGTCTGGTCACAGTCGGCATAGCCAGATGTCCGGAAAGCCACCACATCGGCAGATGTACCATGGTGCTCGTGGGATGACCACAGGTAATCATGCCACTGGCAGAGGAGCCACAACTGGTACAACCAGGAGCATGTTTCAGGCCACAATGGAGGCACAGGCACATATAGAAATGCACACTAGACAGGGCCTGAAGCTGCAGAGGTCTGCTTTTGCAGCTGTAAGTGGCAACCTCCATTAACTCGCTGGTGCCTTCCATGAATATACTGAGGCCATGGATAGACGGTGGGGTGAAATGGTGGGCCTCCTCAACCGTGGAATGCCTGTGGTAGAACGTGTGGTGGGAGTGGTGTGACAGCCATGTGGACATAGGCCAGAAACACCAGTAGCTGGCAGTCAACATGGACGTACCAGGATGCCCAGCCGCTCCTGTATTGGCAGTACTAGCCACAGCACACCACTGGGGCTGCTGTCTACACCACACCACAGCAGGCCTCAAGCACATGGCTCTGGCCAGTCCCAGGTGGGACATGGTTCCAGCGGACATATGTTATCATCAGGGGAGAGTAGCACCTCAAGGTCTGTACGTGCATGTGCCCATGGAACCAATGGCAGGCACAGTCAGCGTGTCCATGGCCGGAGGCAGTGAACTGCACACCCTGCCAGGTATGGTCTGCCGCTGTCCAACATCACCCGTGTAGTGCAGCCACATGGCAGAACTGTGTGCATGCATACCCACACACTATACAACCACACCTAGGGCGACCCCATACCGACACACACCACATCACCACGCCCCAAGCAATGAACCACACCCTTCATGCACACACACGATGACACATGTTTGGACCACCCTCGGCCATTGGCACACCAGCAACACACCCTGTGCATATGATGATACCTGTGCCACATCCCTGTCATCCATAGCATTGAAGCAGGGATAGGCTAATATGGTTCTGATGCACATGGTGACTGTACTAGAGTGCTGCAATGTACTGCAGTATAGAATGTAGTCAGGGGTAATGTGTACTGCACACATGTCAGGTAGTGTAACCATGCATCTAATATGACTTTCACACACCCTGTGCATATGATGATACCTGTGCCACATCCCTGTCACCCATAACATCGATGCAAGGACAGGCTAATATGGTTCTGATGCACACAGTGACTGTAATAGAGTGCTGCAATGTACTGCTGTGTAAGATGTAGTCAGGGGTAATGTGTAATGCATACATGTCAGATAGTATAGTATATAACATCGATGCAGGGATGAGCTAATATGGTTTTGATGCACATGGTGACTGTAATAGAGTGCTGCAATGTACTGCAGTGTAGAATTTAGTCAGGGGTATAGCCATGCAGCTAAGATGACTTTCACACACCCTGTACATATGATGATACCTGTACCACATCCCTGTCATCCATAACATCGATGCAAGGACAGGCTAATATGGTTCTGATACACACAGTGACTGTAATAGAGTGCTACAATGTACTGCAGTGTAAGATGTAGTCAGGGGTAATGTGTAATGCATACATGTCAGATAGTGTAGCCATGCAGCTAAGATGACTTTCACACACCCTGTGCATATGATGATACCTGTGCAACATCCCTGTCATCGATAACATTGATGCAGTGACAGCCTAATATGGTTCTGATGCACGTGGTGACTGTAACAGAGTGATGCAATGTACTGCAGTATAAGATGTTGTCAGGGGTAATGTGTAATGCATACTTGTCAGGTAGTGTAGCCATGCAGCTATGATGCATCTCAGCTGTTGGTAACACCAATTGTTATCCCCATACTGTTATCCATTTGTGCTGTAGGCATACATGTGTCAGCAGGAGGATGATCTGCAGTCATATTCCACAAGGGTATGTCAGTGTGGTGACACCATGGCCAATACATATCTGGTGTACAGTTGCACACATGCCACAGGTATTTATAACAGTTATTGCCCGTGCAATATTGACTGGTGGCCTGCTGGTACAGGTATAATCTACACTCTTATGTCAACCCATCCACATACACACACATCTTTACTTGGTAGCACTGTGTTTAGACCCCTGCCCAGCTATGTAGTGCTACTGAACTGTGTGGCTGTCACTGCACACACGACACCATCTGTAGGGTGAGGTGTGTACCAGGTCACATGTTGCATGCAGGCCATCCACAGACACATACAATATGGTAATGGGGGATGTAATATTTGTATATGGAGAATACATAGTGTGTCATACCATCATATACACATTGACACATAACAGGTAGACACACATCTTAGAGACCTGGTTGTATTGTTGCTAACTAACTAGTCCATGTGTCCAATGTGTTACATGTAGGCTGCACACAGCACATGTGTAACTGGGCGGTAACCTGTTATCTGTTACCTGTATGGGTGATGGAGACAGTGGTCACCAGAGAGTGGTAAGTGGGCCATATACCAGGTTTACCATGGTGTAAAGACAGTGTACGCAGCACCAATATTCCCCACTGCATATTGTACACACTGGAATCCATATTGATATTCTGACATACCAACTATCACACATTGGCCACCACACCAAAACAACCCATTGCATATCACAACAGTGGTACCACAGGGATATGCATGTGATGCACACACCACAGGCATAGTAGGTTGTTGCATTGCATTGCCACACCTATGGGTGACAAAAACACTATCTGTACTACTGTGTGCAATGTGTATTGTAATAGGAGTATGTGGCCTCGGAATGGTGTACCCTACAGATATGCACACATGCACACATACACCCATGTGGCAGACCTCAATAAGATTGCCATGCCTACCGACCCATTGGTACAACACTCTTGTGCTGGTACTGCAAGGCACCTGTAGCTGTTAGGGAGAGGAGTGTAACAGGCTACATGTTATGTTAATCGGGTTGAGAGGCACAACACACTATAGAAGTTGTACAAATAGGCATCCCCCAGTCACATCCACCCTGCAATACACTACCAAGTGTTGGAGATCCCATAGCCAGGGCCTGTGACAACATGGGCACACAATGTTGCCTGTACTACATCCCATCTCTATGATGTCAGGCTGGTATTGGTAACATATCATGTAGTATAGTGTGGCTCCCATGGGTAATGTATTATGTGGAAGTCATCAACATTCACAGGATACAGATACACAGACACAGATATGCAGATACAGGTATACATATTTATATATATATATATATATATATATATATATATATATATATATATATATATATATATATATATATATATATATATATATATATATATATATATATATATATATATATATATATATATATATATATACATATATACATACATATACGTGTGATTACACATACACATGCAGTTATATGTACAGTAAGATACATAAGTGGAAAGTGCACACAATATGGGACAACCACTATGCCTACTGTTGACCCCTGAATGACCGGACACTGTATGTGCCACCCATACAAATAACAATCATTGCCTGTAACATACACCCACAGAGAGGTCATAGGTAAAACACCACCCACAGGTTTGCAGACATGGAAACCTTTAATTGTGTACTGTTATAGTTCTACATGCTCTATTTCATCCAGGACTCAATGACAAATTATGAGGTTTTGTTAATTATGTACATTCATTATTGACCTTATATGTAGCAATAGTTCACTAATATATGGTTAGCCATACATATATTTCATCTGAAATCATAAGAATATTGTTTAGTTTATTAAAATGCTTTATATGAATTTGGATGTTTAATTAGTTAAATGGGGAAAGTGATGTCATAATTGAGGATATATAATATGTATAATTACTAATCCTGAATTATGAATGTAACATCACTGAAGAAGGTTTGATGCCGAAACTGGTCTGAAGGAAGGGAAGGAATAAAACATACTGGTTGCCTCTGAGTGATGGCTCTTTATTTTGTTTCTCTACACAGTCAAACACGCAATCATATACACAGTTGGCAGGTCTGGTTTTAGCACTCCCAACTAACTCCTTAATCACACTATGGCCATATGCTGTTACAGGATGTGTTATGAAGATTACTGGCCTATGATTGTCCCAGAGGTGTATTTCAAGGTGCATGACATCAGCAGCCTTGCCAAAGGTGGGTATTTAAATTGTAAGTGGTGTGAGTAGCCTAAAAAGCATTGCTCTCTACACAGTCAGACATGCACACAAACACAGACACACATTCACACACACAGTTGCCAGGGTTGGGGTTGGGGTTGGAACTCCTACCTAACTAGTTTATCACACTACTGCAGTAAACAGTCATGGGATATGCTACAGAGGTTACTGGGCTACCTTCCCAAAGGTGTTTTTCTAGGTGGGTGACATCAGCAGCCTTGCCAAAGTTGGGTATGTGAATTGTAAGGGGTGTGAGTGGCCTAAAAGCATTGCTCTCTGCAAAATCAGACATGGACGCATACACACACACACACACACACACACACACACACACACACACACACAGTTGGCAGGTCTGGGGTTAGAACTCCAATCTACCTCCTTAATCACACTATGGCCATATGCTGTTACAGGATGTGCTATGGAGATTACTTGGCTACAATTGTCCCAGAGGTGTATTTCAAGGTACATGATATCAGCAGCCTTCCCAAAGGTGGGTATTTGAATTGTAAGGGGTGTGAGTAGCCTAAAAAGCATTGCTTTCTACACAGCCAGACATGCACACAAACACAGACACACACTCAGTTGCCAGGTTTGGGGTTGGAACTCCTATCACACTACAGTGGTACGCAGTTACAGGATGCGCTGCAGAGTAATGGGATTTGCTACAGAGTTTACTGGGCTACAGCCTTACTGGGGTGTATTTTTAGGTGGGTAACATCAGTAGCCTTGCCAAAGTTGGGTATGTGAATTGTAAGGGGTGTGAGTAGCCTAAAAGGCATAGCTCTCTACACAGTCAGTAACAGACAGACATGCACACATACGCACACACAGATTGACACATGCACAGTTACCACGTCTGGGGTTTGACCTCCGATCTAACTACATTATCACACTACAGCAGTACGCAGTTACAGCATGCACTACAGAGATTACTGGGCTACAGCTTTCCCAGGGGAGTAGTTCTAGGTGGGTGACATCAGCAACCTTGCCAAAGGTGGGTATGTGAATAGTAAGGAATGTGAGTAGCCTAAAAGGCATTGTTCTCTACACAGTCAGTGAGAGACAGACACACACACACACACACACAAAAAGTGACACACACTTACAATGTCTGAGGTTAGAACTCCTACCTAACTAGTTTACCACACTACAGCAGTACGCAGTTATGAGATGCGCCACAGAGATTACTAGGCTACAACTCTCCCAAAGGTGTATTTCACATTGGATAACCTCAGCAGGCTTGTCAGGGTAGCACTATGGGGTGGGCAGTGTGTGCATGGCCCATAAACCATTCATGAATGGGTGACATGCCACAAGCGGCCACACACCAGGTCGTATGTCACAGGTACGTGTATAGGGCTACTAGATGACTACGTCCTTGTACAGCCATGTTGCACAGCTGGCACGTGGACCACATAGTCTGGAGGGCTGACAGGTACTGGTCACTAGTAACTGCAGTGTGTGACATCTGCACCTGATTTGTTTTGGGCCCTTTGGCTGTGTGCTGGCTGGGACAGGCATGGATGGCTCCGTGTCACGGTCATCCTCTTCTACACATCTATATCCATCTACCTTTGGCTTATTATGGTGTGTTGTCCTTACATATATGTCTGTATTCTTATCCACTGTGTCTGCAAGGCATGAGTGGTGCATACTGACATGTGTCTGCACTAACAATTGCAACCGCCAGATGTGTCGGGTCCTCTGGTGTTTGCATACATGGCCTTCATGTGTTTGTGTGTGAGCATTCCCAGTATGACCTTTCAGTATGTTGATGACTGAAATTGCCTTCATTTTTCTAAGTGTGTTAGCATGCCCAGTAAGGTAGTCTGTTTTGCATGTATGGATCATGTCCGGTGGTTTATACTGCACTGCTGACTTTTGTGTTGTACACCAACAGGTAGCATGCTGTGTCTGCAGGGTATCCACCGATCATTTGGCATTGACTGCTGCAACATGTCTGCATAGCGGGGGGAAACCCCTGAGTATTTCTATGTTGCTACACAGGATTGGGGGGCGCACCTGACTGTTACTATATTTTTGTGTAGGGTGAGGGGGCACACCTGACAGTTGTACATATTTGCTAGGACTGTACTGGTATGTCCTGTAGTCCATTTCAATCAGTAGTCTTACCTATCGTGCTGGCTAAGCCATACTGGTGTACAACTTTTCTTATCTTTTGATTACAATCATATTAGTTTCTGATTTCCTAGCCATCACAACTGACATCCCACTACCTGGCCTGCTGTAGTCTGTCTGTGTAGACCTGGGGGGAGTGGTTGCCTATACCCCTCATTTAGAGGCCATAGTACAGCATTTGTTTGTGTTTGTCTACACCTGTCCTGCTGGCTGTGAATGTTGTTGGGTATGTGACCCCCCCCCTCTTGACTGGCATGTGTGAGTCCATTATCTTGTGGGTGTCCCAGTATTGATGGTGGTGCTGCAGGGCTGCCTATGTTGGATGCACATAGTACACTGCCTACGCATGGTTAGGCACAGGTAGTGTAATGTTTGGCATCCCTTTTACTGTATGTGAGAGTCAGAGAGAGGTGTTATTCCCTGGGTCCCTCCCGTGTCAGAATATGTGCTATGCGTTGCCTTTTTGCCAGGGCCAAGGCATACTGGGCACGCCTCCATCTGCCTACTGGGGCAGGCTTAGGTTGTTCCTCCTACGTGTCACTCTGTGCCTGTGCAGGCCTCGGCATTGGTGGGGGAATATGTGGCCCTGCCCCTTGCTGCTACAACTGCAGCTGTTTCTACAGGATCATATTGTGTAGCATGGCACATACAAGGACGATTCGGGTACAAGTAGTTGGTGAGGACTGCAAGGCTCCACTGGATGTGTCCAGGCACTGGAATCGTGACTTGAGCATCCCAAACACATGCTCTAGTATGATTCTTGTTTGTGCGTGTGTCTCATTATGGAGTTCTTGTTCGGGTGTGTGTGCGTTTCTGATGGGTGTCATCAGCCATAGTTCCAGTGTGTATCCTGCATCCCCTACTAGGTGAACATGTGGGATGTCCCCATTGGCAAATTTCTGGTATAGCTGCATCAGATGCCAGATGTGTGAATCATGATAACTTCCAGGGCAGCCAGCATACACATTCAGTATTATGCCCTGGGCATCACACACAACTTGGCAGTTGATGGAGGGAAAGCCTCACGATTGATGTAGACCCTACCCTGCTCACCGGATGGTGCTTTGATGCATATGTGCATGCAGTCTATTGCACCCACTACCTCAGGGTATTCTGCTATTTGGTGGAAGAGACTGATATTGCTGGTCAATGCCTCATGGGTGAGGGGGAAATATATGTGCTCTCTGACATGTGCTGCCATGGCATCCAGTAACTGGTGGGGGACCCTGGATGCTGATGCCTGTGAGATCCCCATCATATCCCCAGTTGGCCTTTGGAAGGTACCTGTAGCTAGTATTTTTAGGCCTGCACATACCTTTGTTTCCACTAGGATGGGTTTCCCTCTGTTAGTTCTGTGTGTCAGGCATGGCCGGTATAGCTCAACAATTTGCTGTAGGAGGTCCCTGTCCACCCTATAGTGCTCCACTATCTCCAGCTCATGTAGCCCTTGGTAGGTTACCCTGGGTCTATACACTCTTCTCTGTCTCCTCACTGTGGGTTGGTCGGCAGCATTCACATCATCACCACCCTCAGCTTCTTCCACATGTTGTATGATAGCTATTGCAGCCCCTAAAATTTTGCTGTTGTGAGTGTTAAAAGTTCCCCACTTGTTTACACCGGTGGTGTAGGGTGTGGGAAAAAACAGAGGGGTAGATGTCTGCATAGTTTTTAGTGACGTTCTGGGTTGGGCTGTTCTGCTGCCTGTGTAATTGGCTGGTTCTGATATGTTTCACCTGGAAGTGAACCTAGTACCCCTTGATTGACTTCCTACTGCCACTTTCCCTTCCCATTGCCCTTCTGTTTCAGCCCGGGGGCACGCCGCGCAATTGACATACTCCAATGTGCACACTGCTGCGATTTCCTGGTTTCACTTCCTTTATCTTCCTGTAGATCCCATTGTGCGGTGCGCACACCCTCTTCCACTTTGTCATACGTGCTGGGCAGGTTTAGACACACCCTCCTGGCTTCGCTGTGCTAAGCTGGGTGCAACCCCGAGCCACAGGGATCCAATCTGCTGACAGTATGCCTGACACACCCACCCATGATGCCACCTACCTCCTAGTCTTGCACTCAGCTATTCATACTCTTACACTGTTGGGACCTGCCTCACATGATGGGGAAAACCGGGATTCACTATCCTTCCCCTCATTTGCATTGGATTACCTGCTAATGCATAGTTACATGTGTCACACTGTGCCTCCCCCTTAGCAACCACTATTCACTGGCCAGGTTGTCTTTTGCCTGCCATTGACTTGCATGATGGAATACTGATTTTAGTTAGACTGCTTTTTTTAGGTTTATTTTCTTATTTCCCTACATCCAGTCCTGATTCCCTTTATATTTCTGAACCCCCTGAGAAACCACCATAACCATCAGCCAGGCACATGAAACACAAAAACATTGCCCAATCCACTCAACAAAACTGACCCCAACTCCATGTTCACTCCTTTTCCCTAACCACCACACACAACCCCACTAGAAGCCATCTTGCCACCAACAATTGCAACCACACTAACAGCCATCATAAAGAAAACCACCCCAATGACAGCACCTGCTACAACCATCTCTCCTCCCCATTCTTCTTCTTTCTTCTTTCTTTTTTTTTGTATAATCAAACCTGCCCATGCAAAACACCCTAGCCACAGCCACCCCATCCCTCTCCACACAACATACACCTCCCACAGAGAATAATGACAAAAACAGCAGTGAAGAAAGAGTGAAAAAAACCTTTTATTATATAATTACTACCTACCTCCGCTATGCATACTACACTTATCTAAGGCTTACCTGTCCACCAAATTACCTACAGGTCATCTCAGACATAGGCTTGCTTTATAGCAGAATCACGCCTAAATATGATTCCATTTCTCAGTTACACTCACATAAAACTCCCTAAGTCCCATCCTACATCTATCTCACTTCCTCTAAGCTTCCCCAATATAAATTAACCCTATCCTACCCAAAGACTAATCAAGTCTCCCTTTACTTCACAACCTTAACTTCTTCCCCCCAATAATTCTCTCTCCATCCTCATTTAACTCCCTATAACCCTTACACTAAAGATGTCCCTGGACAAATTAGTTTGTTCCCAAACCTCATTTGTCACTAAAGATTTATTCTCTTCAGTTCCACACAGTGAATGTTTACAATGGTTTAATGAATTTTAACCACTTCACAAATATTTAATAATATAACTATGAACTTGTCAGTTACTCTGATGGAGATTGTTTTAAAGGACAACTTAATTTACTTTGAGGGGAAATATTATCACCGGTTTGTAGGTGTTGGTATGGGTGCATCATACACCCCTTCTTTTGCCAATTTGGTTATGGCTGAATGGGAAAAACAGTTTATTTTTAGTTGTGAATATGTGAAATGTTGGAAGCTCTATACATACTTTTTAGCTGACATTTGTATTTTTGGATTGATTCTTTGGAGAAATCTTTCAAATTTGTAGGTTATATTAATAATTCCACACCTTTTTTGAAGTTAACATATATTTGAGGAAGAGTTGTGTTACTAGGATTTTAAAATATCCAAAGATATTGTTAACCATGGTTTTGCTTTCACCATTTTTCTTAAAGCCACACATTCTAATTCCCTCTTGAACTATGTACGTTGTCACCCTTTTGAACAAAAGAGGGCTTTGGTAAAAGGTCAAATGGTTCATCTTGGCAGGATGGTATCTTATGACACTACCTTTCATACTGAGCTAAGTGGTTTTACTGAGATTTTAAAAATGCGGGTTATCCTGTTTTGCTGTTGGTTAACATGCAATCCGAGGTTGTTACTAAGAGACAGGGTGGTGTCTACCTTCGCTTACCAGGTAGATCCTTAATAACATGTAATTGCATTGATGTTCTCTTAAATAGCACCAGTACAGGTTCTAGCCTTGGCTGTTCTGTAATTTTCACTTATTTCCTTAATAGCCCTTCAATTAGAAGGGTTACTGAATATAACTGGAACATCTTTTTGGGCAGTAACTTAGTAAATTCCATGGGTATAAATATTGGCAATGCACACAAAAGAGGTATTCATTTTAAGAATTTGAAGGAAAATATTCATCACCATTACCTTGTCAGTAGTGACACAAAGGAGGCATTTATAAGTGAGGTAGATGCAAAAGAGGTATTACATTTAAGAAATTGAAAGAAAATACTCATCACCATTACCTTGTCAGTAGTGAAAAAAAGGAGCCATTTATAAGTGAGGTAGATGCAAAATAGGTATTAAATTTAAGAATTTGAAGGAAAATGCTCATCACCATTACCTTGTCAGTAGTAACAAAAAAGGAGGCACTTATAAATGAGGTAGATGCAAGCTATGCAGGCATATTAGAGATGGGGAAGGTGTTTTGATTAACGGTAAGACATACAGAAACAATGGGAGTCAATGCAGTCGTGACACTAAAGGTGTGGCCTTTGTCATAACTTGCCATAACTGCACAGGTTTTTTATATTGGAAGACAGAACAATTAAAGGAGAGGATTATGAAAACATGTATGATGTCAGGACAAAAAAAAATCTCAAAAGTACCTTATATAAACATATATGAGCATTTAAATAGATGCATGGAATTAGGAATACCCGACATGTCAAAATCATCCTCCACAAGGAAGAGTAAACCTGTCTGGTAGACATCTGCAATAAATAAACTATATAACAAAAGGTAAAAATTGCTGTCCAGGACCAAGAAGGACCAGGTGCCCAATTGGAAGCAATATCTCCTTAGCCTGAACATGAAAATAAGAGCACTGGTGAAATCCTCTGAAGCCAGCATCGAGTCCAAATTGGCCACATCTACTAGAGATAATCATAAGGCCTTCTTCACATATGTCCACAGTCTCAAAGGAAGCACCCAGATCTGTTCAAAACTGGTGGTCAAGGACACCACATACACACATGCTGTGGATATAGCCAACCTAATGGCTGAAAGATTCAGTGAAAACTTCAACCCCCTATCCCCCCATCAGTAAATCAGGGCATCCCCAGTACCTGCCCTCATCCCCTTATCTCTAGGGAACAGGTCATCACTGCCCTCTCAAAGGCAAAAAATCCATGGGACCTGATAACATCCCAGGCTGCATCCTACATGAACTCAGGGATGAACTTGCAGCACCATTAGGTACCCTATTCAACCAAAGCCTGAGTACAGGCTTTGTCACAACTGAGTGGAGGACAGCTACTGTCATACCTTTACACAAAGGTGGAGTGCTCCCGATCCAGGAAATTATAGACCCATCAGCCTAACTAGCCTGATCTGCAAGGCCATAGAACGGATTATCATAGACCTCAATAACAGGGACATTGGCAACCTCCAAACACTCAACCCCACACAGTTTGACTTTGTCAAGGGGAGTTCATGTCTATTAAATCTGGTTGACTTCTTTGAGACAGTCACTAAAGCCACGGATGAGGGGACAATGGTGCGCGCCACTTACACTGTCCTGGCCAAAGCCTTTGACACTATTCCCCACTCAGGCATAATAGATAAACTCTCTCAACTAGACATCAATCCATATGTCACCAGAATGGTAGCAAACTGGCTCACTCATAGAACACACCCAGGGGAAGCCACCTCAAGCAGTAGACCACCCCAGGAATCGGTCTTGTGGTCTCTTTTATTCAGGATATACTTCTCTGAGGTGCAGGTCAAAACCAGTGGGCTATGGCTGACCAAGTTAGCAGATGACTGCAAGCTGGGCATGATCATCAATTCCCCAAGTGATGTGGATGTCCTCCAAGAAGGTCTCACCCAAACAAATGACTGGTGCCAGAAACATGGCATCAAGCTGAATGCCAAAAATGCATCATCCTCTTTGGAGAGAGTGACATCCACACATATTATCACATTAATAACACCATTCTAAACATGCAATCAGTTATGAGGGGTTTAGGCACCCAGGTTGATAGCAACCTGACTTTTGACCATCATGTTGCTTCAGTTGTATGGAAAGCCTTCTACCTGGCCCACCTCATAAGTAAGGATATCTCATCCAGGGACAAGGAGGCCATAACATTCCTGTATTCTTCCCTTATAAGGCTAATTATTGAGTACAATTCCCCCTTCAGCATGCACCTCACAAAGCACACGCAGCAGCTGGAGAGACCACAAAGGTTCCTTACCAGAAGAATCCAGGTCCTCAAGCATCTACCCTACACAGATAGGCTAAAAGCCCTGCCCTTCTACTCAGTTTCATACAGACCCTTCAGATATAACCTCTCTCTGGCATGCAAAGCAATCTCGGACACTGCCTTATGGGACTGCTGGATATCCGCAAGTCAGGCTTCACTCGGGTAACCCACAAGCGTGACCTCAACCTGGTCTTTGACATCAATAGGACTTGTTGGCAGGACAGATTTGTGTCCCAGAGACTCCCCCATCTGTGGAATAGACTCTTGCTCCACATCAAGTAGAGTACCTTTTAAAGTACAACATGGATAACTCGATGGGAAACAAAAGTACACCCCTGGCATTCCACCTGTGCCCCTGCTGGACAGGGGCTTTGGATGCTGACTTCTCTAAAGATGGGGTAAACACTTGGCTAGGCTTATAAGGGCCTCAGGGCCAATAGATTAGTAACTGCCTATGATCCTATGGAAGAGCTTTCAGAACATGAATTTTGCTTTCAGATCCTGGAAAAGATTACTGTTAATCCTGGGAGGGGTCCATGGGGTGAATGGCTTGAGTTTTGCAATCTCAAATGGTAGTTACTTACCAATGCCAAAAATATCTTTGGTTAAATGAACCTTCCTCCTTTATGTGTGTTTCAAAATTACTTGCTTTGAGATTTTAAATGTTGGCTTCAAATTAGTTATTTAAGGGTGTTAATTAAAAGTTTTTTCTATTTGATTATACATTTTAGTTGTTAATGTCATCAATATGCATTTGTTGTGTATTTACAGTATCATTTCAGAATGTAATTACTGTATATTTAATTTATTCTTGAGGGCTGTACCTAAATGATGTAATTGATGATGTGTGTTATTTAAATATGTTTTCGGTTTGTATTTACTGGGTTATGACAAAGTCTTGTCTGTTGTTAAGGATGAAAGTGCTTAACCAGTTTTATCTTTTAGTATGAGTAATGGTGTATCGTTATTTTTGACTTATTATACCCTGTTTTAATTCACACAAAAACAATGGAATATATATATGGCTCCCAAATATGCAAGAAAAATCTAGAAGATTTAGGATCTTTGCTTGGAATGTGTGCATAGGCGGTTTTATACCACAGGCAAACTTCATAGAATTTTTACTCAGGTAGATTGCCAATGCTGAAGATGCAATGGGAAAGAAAGAAGTATTTGAGAACATTTATTGGAGAGTGTAATGCATTAGCAAACTTTTAAAAAATTCCTGTAAAGTACTCAGTCAGAAATATTGGGTGAGCAAATTGGTATATTTAAGGAAATATTTTTTTAGCTGTGATACAGAATTAGAATTGCCTAGACAAAGTAAGGCCTTGCCGAGTTTAATTCTTGTGGTTGCCAAAAAGTCTAAACCAACCATATTAGAAATAGTGAATACAGTAACAGAGATAAAACAATTGGAAGTAGGATCTTTAGAAAGGGTATGAGTGAATTACATAGAATTAATGGGAATTGTGAGAGCAGTATATGCAGAATAATCTTTTGGTGGTGGAATGAGGTTAAAAGGAAGGAAGGAACTGAGTGAGCTATGAAATGTTAGATGGACAGTGACTCTATAAAAGATTTTATATGATGTATAATGTTTACAATTGAAAATATATCAATATGTTTTGTTTTCATTTATATGAATGCATGATTGCCTATGTCATAAGGGATAATTCATTAAAGAAGTTTCTTGTTTAACAAAAAAAATAAATAAATAAACTGGGCAACTTTCTGAAATATTATGATTCAAAGAAGGCATAAAAAGTGTTGAATATAATAAATGCCTTTCAAAGTTCCACAGAAGCACTAATTAGGTTAACAAAAACTGCCAAATTAACCTGAAAATGTAAATTGCTAGAGGTTCAGACAAGGGTTCACACTTGTCCATTGGTTATTTTTATATTACATGGACAACTGGTTTGTGAAATTCAGGGAGGAATACAAGATCATACAAGGAATCTATAACAGAAGCTGCTTTTTTAGAAGAAAAAAAGTCTCTCAATTTGTCATAAAATAAAAATAAGTCAGTTTTGATAGTGTATGGATAAGGAATACAAAGAATGGTGTGATTAAAAATATAAAGCAGAAGCAAATGTGGAGGTAAAATGCATAACCTATTTGGAAAATATCATTGAACATAATGGAGTAAAGATGAGATGCATTAAATATCTGAAGGCAAAGACAAACAGATATTGTAGCATCTGGCAGATTATTGCCTAAGTAAAAGGAGGAATGGCAGTTGCACCATTAACAGTAGCTATAAAAAACAGAAATCATTCTCTAATTATATTTAAAATTGAGTAATGTCCAATATCAAGAGTTAAATTGATAAAGTAGTTTATATGGTATTAAGGAAAGCATTGTTTCTTCCGAGATCTTTCACTGAAGAACAGGAGTTTCAGATACCAAATGAAACTTCACTGTTGCACAGCAACATAATAGCAAGGTGAATTCACATGTTAAAATTATATACTGTGGAAACTGGGTCTATATTAGCATATCGAATGGACTAAACAGTGAAAGCTATTTAGTCTATCTGATACTGAAGAAATGGCAAAATAGTGAAGACACGGAACATCGAATTTTTTCCCAGGGAAAAAATTCGGTGGGCCGTCTTTGGGACATTGCCATTTCCTCCACTATGGTGCAATCTCGGAGTTGCGATATTCAAGGAGGGGAGGTATGGGGGCACAGCCCCCCACATCGGGGGGGGTATAGGGGGGGTGAAGCACCCCACTTATCTCTGTGTTTAAGTGTTTTTATTTATTTATCTTTTTTGCGGAGCAGCAAATTTTTTCCCTGGGGAAAAAATTCGCTGTTCCGTGTATTCGCTATTTTGTGGTTTAGACAGTATCGATATGATGAAATAGTGTTTGCTATTTTAATCGTGCAATAATGTAATATAGACACTGGAAACCATATGAGATATGTGGGAAGAAATCTTTTCTGGGATAAAGAAGCAACTAGAAATTCATGGTTGTTGAACACTGCTGAAAAAAATGAGACATTTAGAAGAAAAATGTATTAAGCAACCATTATATTCCACACTTTACAAAAACTAAGAATACTTTTTGGTTTATGAAAGATAAAGAAAAGATGAAAAGGTCAGTGTTTCTATATGTTTCCTGAAATGCCAGAGTAAAGTATGCACTGAATCAATATTGCTTACTGAAAAAAATGTACAAAATGTAAAGTATATGACTGAAGTTTAGGATGTTAGGAATTAGGAAAGAGGATAAGTTGTTGAGTAATATCAATGACTTACCATTCTCAGACAAACAGAATAGAATATACGATACATGAATGTAATGCACATTTTATTAGCATCACAGAAGCTATATAATGGAAATATATGTGGGTACAATATCAGAATGCAATATGCAAATAATGAATGTTATTAAATTTAAATATAGCATATTGATTTAAAACCATATCTTATACATATATTTTATTCCAAAGATGTCAGTGTATAAATATGTTTCATTGAATGTTAAGGGTCTTAATAATCAGATAAAGGGAGCTAGCTTGATTAAATATCTCAAAATGAATAAAGCCCATACACACACACACACACACACACACACACACACACACATATATATATATATATATATATATATATATATATATATATACATATATATATATATAGATGGGTCTATGTTAAATATTCGAACGATTAAATGTTTGAATCACTAAAGATCGACCTTTAGTGATCGAACATTTAAATGTTCGAATATTTTAAAAAATTTAAAAAAATAATCTAAACAAAAAAGAAAAAAAGACTAGAGGGTGTACCCCCGCTACTTAAATATACCAACTTCAAGATCACGCTACAGTGTAGGAAATGGGAAAATTTCCATTTCTGCACTGTAGCACACTGAAGTGCGATCTCGGAGTTGGTATATTTAAGCAGTAGGGGATTTGGGGGTGCATGGGAGCTTGCCCCCTGCTTACATGCTTTACATTTTCTTTTTTTTTTGTAAATATTAATTTTTTTATATGTTCAAACATTTAATTGTTCAATCACTAACGGTCGATCTTTAGTGGTTCAAACAATTAACCGTTCGAACATATAACATAGACCTATATAAATATATATATATATATATATATATATATATATATATATATATATATGGATCCAGCTGTCTTCTGCCGAAATGTAAATTACCTTACGTATTTACGCAAAAGTGAGTTTTACCGAAAACATACATTCTCGTAAATAAGTACATAAAATAAAAAATAAATTAGTTAAATAAATAAAACATGCGGTTTACATGTTAACTTAGTTGTACATCAAAATTTAGCGTTGATGTACAACTAAGCAGAGTATTGCTGAGATTGTGGTATAGTGGGGATGAGGGAACTTTCCCTTTTCCCACTGTAGTGCGATCTCGGAGTGAGAATATTAAAGTAGAAGGGTGTAGGGGGCACAGCACTGCATAAAACAGTTTAAAGTGTTTTTTATTTTATTCTCTTTCATAGATTTACGCGATAGTGTGTTTTCACTGAAACACACTTTCGGGTAAATCCGTTCATGAATTTACGTTTCATTAAAACGTAAATTCAGCATAAGACAGTAGATCCATATATATGGTTCCACTTTATAATCTTGAAATACTGGAATCTCAAATTTCAGCATCCCGTGACCATAAAGGCGAATTTTTAAAATAGTGAAAGTGCATAATTGCAAATTTGAATATCTCGAATTCACAGTTATGGCTTTACACTATGTTACATGTGGTGTTTTGTGTAGATGGTGTCTGGTGTAGTGCGTGGATTTAAATGCAATTTAATGTAAGTATTTTATAAGGGTTTTGGCTGTGAGTTTGAATGTATGTGAGTGTGTTTGTAAGTTGTACGTGTGGGTTAGGGTAGGCAGGTGAAAGTATGAGTGTATAAGTGTTGGATGTGTTGGTGTTTGTATGTGTGTGTGTGACTATAGAATGTCTTGGTGTGTGTCTGCTGTCTTTTTCTGTTTGTGCAATATTAAAGTTAGTATATATAAGTAAGAGGGTGTGGGGGGCGCAGCACTCAACATGAGAGCTGCAGGGGGGGTTGCCCACCTGCTTATATGCAGTGTAGGTGTGTTGATTTATGTTATTGTGTTTGTGTATGTTTTGTTTGATTTACTATAGTGTGGGTAGGATGGTGTATGTGTTGTGTGATGTATGGTGTGAAATGTTCGTGATTCTGTGTTTCACGGTTTTGGGGTTTTGGGATTTTGAGCATTCACCTTTTTGGTTTTGAGATACTGAAATTCGAGATTTCAGTATTGTGAGATATATATATATATATATATATATATATATATATATATGTATATATATATATATATATATATATATTTATATATATATATATATATATATATATATATATATATAAATATATATATATATATATACATACATATATATATTTATATGGTTTCACTTGAAACCATCGAATTACCAGTTCGTCGAGCCTAACATCATTGAGATGAACACATTGCAAACTGACATCAACGAAAAGTTAATTCATCGAGTTGCATACCATCGAGTGTGGAGTACAGAACTGGTTATATTGTGGTATTTACCGGTACTTTTGTAATTCCCGCTATAGCGAAACATTTAAAGGCTGTTGTCACTTTAAAAACACAGATCTTAGTTATCCAGCATGGCGGAGAGTACAACATTTTGCCGTGGAATAATAGGTACTCAAGCTTTGATATTAAAACAATTGTAAATAGTTTATAATGAAGAATCGCCGTGCTATTGGAGTCATTATGTTGATTTTATGTGCTGCTTTTCTCATCATTATCCTGTTCTACATTACGTTTAATTATATTTGGTGGAATACACGTGAAGTATGGAATTGTTATGGTGGCAAGGGTGCAACTACGGGTGAAAATAGTTATATGTGCACATGTTTACTGTTTAGTTACTACACAGGGTGTTGACCGGGTGTTATGTGTTACCGCCATAGCATATTTCCATGTTGTGATACTGGCATTGTTGTGTGTGGCACTATTTGCAGTTTGTCATGTATGAGCACTCATTTTCGACGGTATGCAACTCGATGAATTAACTTTTCGTTGATGTCAGTTTGCGATGTTTTCGTCTCGATGATGTTAGGCTTGACGAACTGGTAATTCGATGGTTTCAAGTGAAACCAATTATATATATATATATATATATATAGATATATATATATATATATAGATATATATATATATAGATATATAGATATATAGATATGTATGTATAGATATATATATATATATATATATATATATATATATATATATATATATGTATGTATAGATATATATATATATATATATATATATATATATATATATATATATATATATATATATATATATATAGATATATATATATATATATATATATATATATATATATATATATATATATGTATGTATAGATATATATATATATATATATATATATATATATATATGTATGTATAGATATATATATATATATATATATATATATATATATATATATATATATATATACATACATAAGTGCTACAGAATCTCGAAAGCTCAAAATCCTGAAGACCAAAATTCTTAGACCAAAACCTTAAAAGTTCAAAATACTGCAAACTCAAAATCCTGAAAACACACAGGATACCAACACTCACTATATTCCAGCACAAGTACATATAGAAACACATTACCCTTAAACTATATACAGGGGAAAGCCCCCCCTGCCCCCCATGTGGGGGGCTGCTCCCCCCACACCCCCTGCTACTTAAATATATCAACTCCAAGATTGCACTTAGTGTAGTGAAGTGCAATCTCAGAGTTGATACATTTAAGTATCGGGCAAAAAACTGGCCAAACAAGAAGGGATTTACCAGGACAGGGGAATTCATCTCCATGCATCATGGTGCCCCATGTCACAAAATTCAAGTGACAAGTTTCCTTGAGGTCCATAGTTTTGAACTGTTACCATGGCCATGTAACAGCCCAGATATGAATCCAATAGAGAAATTGTCGGCTATTCTGAAGTCAGAGATGAAGAAAAAGTCCATAACATACAAGCAGCATCTGAATGAAGAACTCATTTCAGCTTGGGTGTGCAATGCTTCTATGACTGAACATTGCCATCAACTTGTTCTTTCTATGCCCCAATGAGTTCAATCCTTGATAATGGGCAAAGGGTCATTCAAAAATTTCAGAACATTGTATTAGAACATTTTCTCATATAACATAAATTATTTTGTTTGTCATTGCATATACTCGTATTGAGTTATATGGTGAAACAACAATAAACAAAAATAAAAACAATAAAACATTGATTTCTATTCATTTGGCCAACACTGTTGATTGGACACTCAAACAAATATTGATAAAGTGATTACATCTATTGGGTTATATTCAAAAAATGATGCAATATCAATTATTTCATGTCCTTTGACTAATCACAATTCTATTACTTTTAATTTTGTTATAAAATCTAATGATTTAATCTTTTGCAAACAACACAAGCTTATATAATGAAAATTAAAGGACTCAAATAATGTTTTTTAAAGGAATCACATTTCTATATGCAATTTAATTTCAGTAGTAAAGTTTCTAATGTTATTTTATGGAATGCATTAAGAGCTTATTTGTATGGTAGAACCAAAAGCTGACATATTTGCAAAAAAAAAAAAAAAAAAAGTGTGGGCAAGAAATTAATAGATTTACAATAAAAAATAGATAAATAGAAGTCAAATTTAAAATCTAATGATATACATATAAACTCTGAATAAAAAAAAAATAATTCAGAAATACATAGAACTATTAAATCATAAAGTTTCCATAAGTAAAGGGAAACTTAAATTACAATCATATCCCATTAATCACAAACATTTACATAGATTAGCTATTAGATCAAAATGGTTAAATAATATAAATTATATTAATGAGATTACATATAAAGTTAATAATAACACTAAAATGTAACAGACAAAAAAGATATATTACAAGCATTTAGAAAACATTATGAATTAATAAATAACAACAAATCAACTCTAAATAACAGTGACTTAACTGATAGATTTTTAAAAGAAAAGATACTGCATAAATTAACTAAAGAACAAAATATAAAGATGAGTAAATCAATCTCTCACAGAGAAGTGAAGGAACAAATTACAAAGTTAAAAAAAAAAAACAAGGCCCCGGCCTAGATGGCATAATTCTTGAGATACATAAACTAATATTCTAAGGATACTAGTTAAGATCATTTGAAGAGGTTAGAAAAAGTCAAATATTTCTCCCTCTTGGAAATTGTCATTGATGCCTTCCATTCTGAAACAAGAAACAGATCCAAACTTATGCTCATCTTAATGCCCTTCTCTCTTTTGAATGTTGACGATAAAATGTTTATGTCCATAGTGGGTAAAAGATTGAATCATATGATGTAAAATATAATTCAAGATGATCAGACAGGTTTCATTTTAAACAGAAAACTGAATCAGAACATTATGGAGTTAATAAAGAAGCTTTATAATAATACTTCTTTTGCTAAAATTGGATCTTTTTGTCTAGTTCATTTAAAATGATAAAAGGAACAAAACACGGATTCCCTTTCCTCTCTGCTATTGTTTTCTTTGTCAGTAGAACGTTTTGCTACCTTTATTAAAACAAATATAAAGTTAAAGAGATTTTCTATTAAAGATAATTACAGTTCTAAAATTCAATCATTTTTGAATGACATTTTATTAACTAGTGGAGACATTGAATCTTCATTAGAACATATTCTTCATTCAATAAAATATTTTGAAAGTATTTCACATCTGAATTTTAATCATAATAAAACTGAAAAATTGCTGATAAATAAAAAAAATAGTTTTTAAAAAATTTATTAGGAATTTAATTGGGAAAATAAGCACTTTAAATACCTAGGCATTACTATAAAACCAAATTGGAAAGAATTGGTATCCATGGACTAAAAAGTTTGGAATTAATGCAATATTAAAATTAATAGATTATTTCAACAAAATGTTTTTCACAATGAAAGCTAGGCCTACTCAAATAAAAATTAAAGTTTACCAAATATTTTATTTTATACACAGCCATTGATTTTACTATGAAATAAAACATTATCAGCCAGTTAAATTGTATATTGTTTAAGTTTTTGTGGCATCCCCAAAAACCAAGAATCGATTTTGACTGACATATAAAAAGTTAGGATGAAAGTGAGATTGGGTTTCCTAACATTGAATTATCTACCAGATCTGCTATTATAAATATATTGAATCATTGAATAAATTCTTCCTTTAAGTCAAACTGGAAGTTATTACATGAAACAATTTTACTTTCACATAGTTGACCTGAAATAAATATTGACTCATTGTCAAACATTAATAGGACAGATTGGGTCATCATAAAAGATTTCTGTATGAATACCATAAATTTACATGCTTCTACTACTTTTGTAAATTATTCTTTGACTATTTTCAGGAAATTAATGGATAATAATTATATGGTCAAAATGTCTCCTATAGCATATGCTAATGGTTGTTTAGAATCTTTTAGTCTCAATAAATACTTGATTTTGGTAAAAATTATTTAAAATGTTGGTATTGATTTCTAAATGAAAATAAATTAAGTTTCTCCTTATCTTTTGGCCAGATATAACATAAACGAAAATAATTTAAGTATACAAATATTTAGCGAATTTATAAATAACATGCAAATTTCATTAACTATGAACACAAATTCCATACCAAAAATTTTAGAATTTTTCTTTAGAATGAATAGTGATATTGCCAAAAATAAGTCTTATCTATCTACAATCTATAGGATATTTAAAAAATTAATTTATAGTCTTTGATTTGCCTAATTGGGATTATTCAACAAAAGTTAATAATGAATATTTTTCAGAAATTAACAAAAAATATCTTTGAATTCTGTAAGTAACACCACCTTGTCACTGTATTAGAGAATTTATACTTGGAAGAATTTACACAGAATTTTTTAACACTGTATATAATTGTTTTGATGTATAAAAAAGAAGAAATAAAATGTTAGAGATGTAATGATAATTTAAATGCAAATTGGCTCCACATGGTTATAGAGTACAAAATGATTGCTCCTTTTTGGATAGAATTTGCAAACTTTGTTAAGATGTTGTGGTCGTGAAATTGTACTGTTACAAATTCCTTGATATTTTTCAATGTCCCAATTCCAGTTTCTGTACCAAACAAACAAGTACCTCTCCTTTGGCCTATCCTGGCTATTGCCATGAAAGTTATTACAATGAACTGGAAATGTAAAAATATTCTCTCTTTTTCTGAATTCATTTGTTTACAAAAAAAAATGTATGTGATAAAAACTACAATCTGTGTATACTAGAATATCAAATATTACTCATAAAAGTTTATCTTGGCAAAAACTTAAAAAAATGATTGGAAAAGTTAAATTTTTTTGGTTAATACAATTAGTTGTGGATTCTGTATATTGTTTTTTTGTTTGTTTTTAGATGATTGATTATGTATAGTAAAGTTATATCCTAGTTTTGTTTTGACTGAAAATGCAATAAAAAGTTTGGTTATGAAAGAGGTGAGTAATGTTCAATGACAGGGATTGGTAGTAGTGATATATATATATATATATATATATATATATATATATATATATATATATATATATATTTTTTTTTTTTATTTTACATTTGTTAACCGGGGATGTCTGACTGAGCTGAAAAGGCCCTTTTTCAACAGAGGCCTGGGGAGAAAAGCTCCACAAAGAAAAATTACAGACACATTTCGTTATTTAGACATGATCAGTATACACACAAATTACAGGAGACATGTTTTTACAGTGGTATGCAGCACATAAACAGTTACAGTAGAGAGAACAAACAAAAACATATTAATTTTAAAAATAAAGGTAATTAATAGATTTGTGGTGTACAGCTGAAATTTGGAACATAGGTAGAATACATACATAGTACACAGGTACAGTACATACATTGTAGATTAGCCAGTGTTTGTGAGTAAGATTGAAAACTATTATCAAGTGCTCTAGATTTTGTATGTATGTGTTATCCGCTTTCACTAGCCTGAGGAGCAATCATGGCACTACCAACTTTCCTTGAGATGTTGTCTGATGAGGTCTTTAAAGGAGGCTTTGGATGATGTGTTTTGAATGCTTGTAGGGACAGAGTTCCATTTTTTAGCCACTGAACTACTATATAGTGCATCTCCAAAGCTATTGTAGCTGTTGGTGACTTCTAGTAGTAGTTTGCTTGATGATCCAAGAGGCCTTTTGGCTGAGTGATGTTGTACTAGATTTTTGAGGACAGGACATTTATTGGGGAGGTAATAGATAGAATGACAGAGGCAGAGCTGATTGTAGGTTAGGAGGTTGGCCAGTTCAAGCCAGTGGAGTGGAGCTGTCTCAAAGCAGTACAGTGATGAGTTCTATATGAGCAATTTGCAGCAAAGCGGGCAATTCTGTTATAGCAGGCTTCCATTTTGCTTAGTTCAGTTTTGTTGAGATTAGTCAGAATGGGAGATGCATAGAGTAGGGTGGATAGAAGTTGGTAGCGAGCAATGGCTGATCTTGTGTTGTTGGTAAGAAATGGTTTGATACGGTAGAGCGACCCCAGTTTGGCATGTACTTTTTTAATAGTTAAGTTGAAATGACTATCAAATTTTAGGTGGGAATCTATGGCTATTCCCAATAGCTTAGCCTGTGCCACTGGAACAATTGGAGTAGCATTAGTGGAGTAGATAGTGTATTGACTGTTAGTGTTTTTGTTAGAACTGGTTATAATCATAAGCTGAGTTTTCTTTGGATTGAGGATAAGTTGGGATTTGATAAGGTAGTTTTCAACATCAGAGAATGCTAGTTGAGTTGTTTGCAGGAGGGTGGGAATGTTTTGTGCAGCACAGATTAAGGTAGTGTCATCTGCATCCTGAATTACAGATGCATGCTGTGTGGAGGTATGGAGGTCATTTGTGAAGACTGTGAATAGTAGTGGTCCTAAGACAGAACCCTGTGGGACTCCTATAGTTATGGGCAGCTGAGGAGAGAGAGAATTTTCCCATTTCACAGCTTGGTACCTGTCAGTTAAGTAGCTTTGGAACCAGGTAAGAGTGGAATTTGATAGATGATATTGGTTTTGTTTGTTTAGCAGGATTTGGTGTGAGACTGTGTCAAATGCTTTGGACATATCCAAAAAAAGAGTTGACACTTGTAGGCCTTCATTTTTGAGACGGTTTACTGTGTCTGTGAAGCAGAGGAGGGCTTTAGTGGTACTATGGGCAGGTCTGAAACCATGCTGAGTAGGTGCCAGGATGTTGCTGTCTAGGTGATAGTTTAGCATCTGGGTATGGATGCATTTTTCTAGGATTTTGGCCAGAGGGGAGAGTAAAGCAATGGGTCTGTAGTTATTAAGTTCAGTGGAGGTCCCGCCTTTATGTATGAGTGTAACATAGGATATTTTCCAGAGTTTGGGCGCATAGTTTTCAACAATTGATCTATTTATGAGAGTGGAGACTGGGATAGCAGTAGCATCTGCTGTGAGTTTCAAGAAATAGCTGGGGAGTAGGTCGGCTGCTGTTGATGAGGTTTTTAGTTTGGAGAGCATGCTTTTGATTGAAGTGGTGGAAAATGTTTTGAGGGTAAAGCTTGTATTAGTGTTATTTGTGTTGGGGGATAGTGAGGAAGGAACTGTCCTGTGATACTAAGGGTAGAATTGAGTTCACAAAGTGGGAGTTGAATTGTGTTTCGAATGGAACTTTAGTGTCAGGGTGGTTGGTTTAGGGGGTAGCCTTTTGGGTGGATTTTAGTAGCTGGTTTACATTTTTCCAAAATTTTTGCGGGTTGTGTTGGTATTTAGTTTGTAATGGTGTGTAGTAGGATTTTTTGTCCAGCCTAATGCATTTTTTGCACGGTTGCGAAGTTCTTGGTACTTAGTTAGGCTTTGTGTTTCTTTGTTTTTTTGATAGTAAAGCCAGGCACTGTCTCTGGACTTGAGGATTTTTTTGGTTTCTTTACTGAGCCAGGGGTTTGTAGAGGTTCTAACCTTAATTTTGCGCAATGGAGCGACAGTGTCTAGGTGTTGTAGAAATGTTTTGTTGAAATATGCTACAGCCTGGTAAAGTGGGAGGGTTTTTAGGGGGTCCAGTCACAGTTACAGAGTAAAGTGTTGAGGACCTCAGGAGATAATTTTTTTGTGTTTCTAGTGGATATATAGTTAGTGGTGTTGCATATGCTTGTTCTACTACATATAAAGTATATTACGTTGTGGTCACTTAAGGTGTCTGGGAGACTGCCTGTGTGAGGGTACAATGTGGAGTTGTTAGTTAGGATCCAGTCAAGGATGGATTCCCTTTTAGATTTTTTATCACATCTAGCTGGAATTTGGACTAGCTGCTGGTAGCCATGGAGATTTATTAGATTACTTGGTGGTTCTGATATACAGGTGAACCAATCTAGGTTGAAGTCCCCCAGAATAAGGGTTTCTTGTGAGTATGTGGAAGAACACCAGGATACGAAGTCTTCAAGGCTAGCAGGTGTATTACCAGGTGGAATATAGATCACAATTATGGTGATGACCTTTTTAGGGTGAAGTTGAAGTTGTGAGATAAGTATGTCCCAATTATTGGGGGAGGGTAGGAGTTTGGTAATTGACGGACAGTTAAGTTTGACTTGTACAGTAAGGCAGTTCCACCCCCTTTACGAAGTGGTCTGTCTTGTCTAATGATATTGTAGCCGGTAGGGAGAACTTCTGAGTTAGCTATGTTTTTATTTAGCCAGGTTTCTGTTAAAGCAACTATGTCTGGGGAGTAGTGTGCTATTGTGGCCTGGAGTTCAGGTATTTTATTTTAGATACTTCTAATATTAATATTTAGCATTAAAAGATGGTTGGTTTTGCTGCTGTTGTTGATTTGCCCAGGGATGAAGAAAGTGGGGATGTTATGTTCTGACATTTGTGATGGAGCAGTTTGAGTTGGACAGGCTGGATTTGGGCCTGGGTTGGGGTGGATACCCCCACTTATGGTGAGCCTGGGGTTAAAATGGTTATACAGATGTTGCAGTTTGGTGAGGAGTGTGAGAAAGTATTGTGTTTTTTTGGAGTAGGAATGAGAGCATATGTGTTTAGTCCTGAATTGGTCCGTTATGTAGTTCTTGAATAACTGTGGGCAGATATTATTATAATGTGTGGTGTCTGTATACGAGAGTGCATAATGCAGTGTTGTGCTACTAAGTTTAGGGATATTGCTAGATTGATAACTTGTGGTGTTGTAAAGAATTATGAGAAGACAGACTAGACTTAGTTGCGTGATAGTCATGGTTATAAAGTTTAAGTTGTTTCTAGGTGGGGGGGGTCTGAATAGGAGTTATAGGGTTGCACTATATGGGGATGGGGAAGTAGTGTGGGTGATGTAAAAAATGCCTAGTGGGAATGAGAGTGATTAGGAGTATTTTGTGTGGAGCAAGTTGGTGTAGTATAATGTGATATGACTTGAGGAGCTGTGATTGGTGGAGGTGATGTGAGGGTGAGCTGTGGGTGTGGCTGTGATTAATATGAATGTAGAGGTAGTGGGGGTGGGAGGGAATAGGGGGCAGAGCAGGGGAGCGGAGAGAGCCTGAGCATTAGCGAGAGCGAACGGAGCGGGGCAGAGCCAACCAAGACAAAAGAAAAAGTAAGCATTACTTTACAAATCTGAACACTTTTAAAACAAATTCCTGAGGTCTAATGGCTTACCGGCAAGCAGAATGTAATTGCTGATGAGCACTCGTGTCATGGTGGGAGACTAGAAATTTAAAGATGGTTCCATGCTCAGTAAGATTATAATATAGACTTTGTATTGGGGGAGGGAGATAGCACAAGGGGTGTAAACCAGGTGGAATGCAAAGAAACCAGAGAAGTAATCAGTGGAAATCAGTGAAGGACTCAGAGGGGGTAAGTAATAATTTAAACTACCTGTAAAGTGAAGGTGAGAAGAGACAGCAACGTTTATTAAGGTTGGGAGTGTGTCTTCACATTGACTTGCTGATTAGTAACCAGTTTGTGCACAGATTAGAGTAGGGAGATACATTAGCAATGAAGGAGAATGTATAGAGATGCAAATAAACAGGTGGGCCTCCAAATGATACAAACTAAGGCAGAAAGCACTGAGAGGGCTGCTTGATGGTTAATTTAGTCATAGAGATGTGAATTAAATGTATACTGTCTATTGGACAGTTAGGATTACTGTACTAGCAGGGGGGGAGGACACAAGGCTACAACAGTCAGTTTTATTAGCAAGCTGAGAACTACTAAGAAATACTGCTAATGTAATAGCTTCACTCTCATAAAACATACAAGTAGAATGCCTGGGTGGACTGACCCTGCTCTTGAGGCTCAAAATGTATATCCTTGTTTAGTTTGCAGTACTGATCCCTTATTATACTGTATGGGTGGAGTGGTAGCCGCAGACTACAGATTTGCTTGAGTGTGCTCCTGCTCTTGAGGCTCAAAATGTATATCCTTGTTTAGTTTGCAGTACTGATTCCTTCTTATAATGTATGGGTGGAGTGGTAGCCACAGACTGCAGATTTGCTTGAGTGTGCTCCTGCTCTTGAGGCTCAAAATGTATATCCTTGTTTAGTTTGCAGTACTGATTCCTTCTTATACTGTATGGGTGGAGTGGTAACCGCAGACTGCTGATTTGCTTGAGTGTGCTCCTGCTCTTGAGGCTCAAAATGTATATCCTTGTTTAGTTTGCAGTACTGATTCCTTCTTATACTGTATGGGTGGAGTGGTAGCCGCAGACTGCAGATTTTCTTGAGTGTGCTCGGCAAGCAGAATGTAATTGCTGAGGAGCACTTGTGTCCTGGTGGGAGACTAGAAAATATATATATATATATATATATATATATATATATATATATATATATATATATCTTTTTTTGGGGGGGGGATGTCAGAAGGAGGAGGGTGGTTTTCCCTGTATTTCCCGTCGGCGATCCTGTTAGTTCTCATCAGTGCCAGCCCTTCTTCCCTGGCACTGATTGCTTTTGTGGGCTTGAAGGGCTGGTGTCAGTGGCGGCAGCCCACATGCTCTGTCTACTTGGGACTTCTCCTGAGGTAAATATTAAAAATAAAATATATCTAATAATAAAAAGCTTTACATTAGTAATGTGATTCCATCACCTGTCTGTTATGTTATTTTATTTGCTGTTCTCAGCTCATTACTGTGGGCAGTTTTGTGTAGCAAGTGTTCTGAGTCAGGGTCTAGCCTGGAAAGAAGAGTTTTGGCTGGTACTTTGCAGTCAGTCTTGGCTATATGCAGTTTAATAACACAATATAGAGGGGGAACTGATTTGCTACATTTCAGTAAAGACCTTTAGGAAGTGGAATGACCAAATACTTAAAACCAAGCAGATGATTAGGTTTTTGAGTTTTTGTCCAGATTTTACTCTGGTTGTTTTATGACAAGATTTTTCTTTTCCCTCAGTTAACTCATTGGTGGCATTGCGTTAGGCTTGCCCATGAGTTTTTGCGGGCTGTGAGGCATTGTTGTTTCCAGTAATTGCTATCATGTGACTATACTATTTTAAGTTTTGCCTCTTCCCTTCCTGCTGTGTGATCTAGGAATCAGTGTATAATAATAATAATAATAATAATAATAACAATAATAATAATAATAATAATAATAATAATAATAATAATAATAATAATAATAATAAAGTTAAGCAGTACTACTTTTAAGTGCTTTCATTTAACTGTATATGTGATATACGTATAGTTTGTAAAAAGAAGGTGTTGTTGTTAAAGCATAGCCAATTCATTACGGCTGTTGGCCAAGCAATGGAACAATGGAATATATGTATGGCTCCCAAATATGCAAGAAAATCTGAAAGATTTAGGATCTTTGCTTTGAATGTGTGCATAGGCAGTTTTATACCACAAGCAGACTTCATAGAATTTTTCCTCAGGTAGATTGCAAATGCTGAAGGTGTGATGGGAAAGAAAGAAGTATTTGGGAACATTTCTTGGAGAGTGCAATGCATTAGCAAACTTTAAACAAATTCCTGTAAACTATTCGGTCAAAAATACTGGGTGAGCAAATTGGTGTATCGAAGTAAATTATTTTTTTGAGCTGTGATACAGAATTAGAATTGCCTAGACAAAGTAAGACCTTGCCGAGTTTCATTCTTGTGGTTGCCAAAAAATCTAAACAAACCATATTAGAAATAGTGAATACAGTAACAGAGATAAAACAATTCAATGTAGGATCTTTAGAAAGGGTATGAGTGAATTACATAGAAAAAATGGGAGTTGTGAGAGCAGTATATTCAGAATAATATTTTGGTGGTGGAATGAGGTTTAAAGGAAGGTATGAACTGAGTGAGCTATGTAATGTTAGATGGACAATGACTCTATAGAAGGTTTTATGTGATGTATAATGTTTACAGCTGAAAATATATCAGTATGGTTTGTTTTCATTTATATGAATGTATGATTGCCTATGTCATAAGGGATAATTCATTAAAGAAGTTTCTTGTTTAACAAAAAAAACTGGGCAACTTTCTGAAATATTATCATGCAAAGAAGGCATAAA